>NW_026606071.1:10000000-10505000 GCF_029834395.1 Sorex fumeus | reverse complement strand
CCTCTCTTTTCCTTCCTTCCTTCCTTCCTTCCTTCCTTCCTTCCTTCCTTCCTTCGTTCCTTCGTTCCTTCTTTTAATTTTGGCTTCTGGATCGCACCTTGCAGTGCTCAATAGTTATTCTTGGCTTTGCATTCAAAAATTATTCCTCGATGTACTTGGAAGACAATATGAGATGTGAAGATTAATTGCAGGTGGGTCCTGTGCAAGGCACACACCCTAATGATTCTACTACAACTTCAGTCCCCAGTGTATTCTTTTCTAGTCTGAAATCTTGTCACTGGGCCTCTCTTTGACTGTAGCCAAGCAGTCCAAGCTTTTCTCATGGCCATATGACTTTGGATAAGAGTCCTGTGCTCACTTCTGTGGCTGAGCATCTCTCAAACTGTACACCCAGCAGCTCCTGTTGCCCCATCTTTCCTATTTTCTGGCCAGTTTGCATAGGTGAGACCCCCATGCTCAGTATATGACACTGGACATTCCAGCCCTGCCTAAAGTCTGGGCCAGTAAGTCTGGCATGTATTCTGCTGTCTGATCTGGCCTATGAGCCCTGCCTGTATTCTGCCACCAGTCAGGAATGCAAATCCTGCCTGATCTGTAGACCACTTGGGCATAGGTGAGTGTGCAAAGAGAGAGAGATTAGAGGGAATTTTCCATTTGTCTACTGTTATTTCCTACCCAGTCATCCCACTATCTATTTTGATTGATACCTTTTTGATTAATAAGATTTTATTTGAGCCAACTAAATTCTCACCTGGTGCTGCACTCTTCCTCTCCTTCCACTTCCTCTGTATCAGAGATTCTCCAGGATTAGTGCTCAGGAGTCAGTCCTGGTGGTGTACAGGGAACCCTGTGATGACAGGGATTAAATCTGGGTCTTCTATATGCAAAATGTATGCTGAGCCATTTGAATAATCTTCTTCAACCAGGTAATGAAGTACATGTCAGTGAATGAGTGCTGTGGATGAATCAAAATGGTTCACTCTCTAATGAACTACTCAGGAATTCAGTGCAGCACTAAAGAACAAATGGGAAAACTAAATTTATAAATAGCAATTAAGAGGACTATTTGAAAAAAACAAAACAAAACTAAGCAAATACGTCTGTAGAAAAATTGTTTCTTCAGTGATTTTAATTTTTATTCAGTGACTTCTTTAATGATTTTATACTTAGCAATAGAAACATCATGGTATAAATTATGAACATGGTTTTAAAGACAAAATATTCATAAAATTCAAAGCAAAATCAGAATTTTGCTCCTCGTAATAGTCATTAAACCAAAAACAGAATTTTGCTCCTTGTAATAGTCATTAAGTACACATTTTGCTCACTTTTAGAAAAATTTACAAATAACCTTTCCTTCCTTTGATTCCAGGATTTCTACTTTCATTATCTTTTTTTTTTTTTGTGGAACATTTTAAACAAAGAGCAGATAGTAAAATAATCCATCATCATCTATTGCTTTATTCTTCATTTCTCTGGCTTCATCATCCATTTACTCTTTACATAAATGAATCTAAAAGAAAATCCAATATATCATACATAACAAATTCTACTGTACCATAATTGCATAACTAATATGATACTCAGCAAAATTAGATTTGATTCTTTTATATTATTTAAACTCTGTTGCATTCTCAACCTCTATAAATGGTCATATCAAAGGTTTATTTTAAAAATTTCTTTTGAAACTTTGGTACATTTACACAATGGAGTACTATGTAGCCGTTAGAAAAGATGAAGTTATGAAATTTACATACAAGTGGTACTACATGGAAAGTATCATGTTAAGCGAAATGAGTCAGAAAGAGTGGGTTAGACACAGAAAGATTGCATTCATCTGGGGAACATAAAGCAACAGGAATGGCTGAGATTAGTACCAGGAATTTTGCTCCATGATTTGAAGGCCAGCCACATGTGCTAGGTGAAAAAGAAGCTCAGATAGAGAAGAAAGCACCAAATAAAGGGTGCTGTGAAGACCCTCCCAGGGTGGGAGAGACATGCTGAAAGTGGTCTGTGGACCAAACATGATTGCCACTCAATGCCTCTCTTGCAGAGCACAATACCCAAAAGAAGAGAGAGAATAGGGGGGAATGCCCTGTTACAGCGGCAGGGTGGGACGGGGGGGGGGGCGGATGGGGGGTGGGAGGGATGCTGGGACCCGTGGTGGGGGAGGATGGGCACTGGTGGAGAGATGGGTACTTGATCATTGTATAACTGAAACCCAAGCACAAAAATTTATAAGTCTATAACTGTAACTCATGGTGTTTCACTAATAAAAAAAATGATAAAATAAATTTCTTTTGAATAACCAAGATTTAAATTCCATTTATTTTATATGAATTATTTTATTTCGGTGATGTTGCATGAAACCACTGTATTTCGATGCAGTGTACAATCAGTTTGTATATTTATACTGTATCTTTATATTACATCCACACATTTTATAAATCTATAAAAATTAAGATAACATATATAGTTTTATAAATATATGAAATTTATTTCAAATTATAAGCATTCTGTCTTTGTCTTTCTTCCATTTTTTTATTATTTATCAAAGGTTGAATTTTATATAGTAAACACTTGTTAACCCAGTCCACTTATAATTGTCCTTAGGCAATACCTGGTTTCTTGACTCATGCATTCCCTTTTAATGTTCAAAAAGACAACTGAATTCTGAATGAAAATCTGGGACTAAATCATAGTCAGGAAATGATCTAAATTAGAGGAAAAAATATACCCTCTAGCTACTTTGGATGAATTACCTTTGAAGTCTTTTGTTTATTCCTTTTCCAGTGCTATGGGATTAAACTTTGGTTCCCCCCAGTGGTAGCTAGTTTATAATGCCGATTGTACCATTGTCATCCCTTCCTAGACACTTCCTTCCCATTTATGTTACTTGTATTATAATCAAAGTCTTATGATAAACTTTGGAGAATCCAAAGAAAGACATTCTTTGAGTTTTCTATAACTACTGTACTATACACAGTGACCTATATATATTCATTGTACTATAATCATTGACCTATGATCAGCTTTGGAACATGCAAAGAAAGACTTCTTAGATTTTCTCACTTTCAAGTTTTGTTAGATTTCTAATTCATTTAATACAATTTTTGTAGAAAATTTCTCCCTTTGGAATGGCTGAGTTTGATGCTTCATTAGAATGATTTAAAACATATTTTCTAATTTAAACACATTTTGAAATTTTTCCTTTTTAGAACTTTGAAACACGGAAACATATATTACAATAAATGATAATAGTTTCAAGTATACAAAGTTTGAAACTTTCCAATGCCACACCCTACATCAGTATTCACTTCCTTATGCCCTGTCTCAAGGTTTCTTCCCACCACCAGTAGAATGCTTTTCATATTTATTATTTTATTAATTTAGGTGGACTAGAGTGATAGCACAGTGGTATGTCAATTGCCTTGTGCGCAATTAGTCCAGCTAAGCCGGGTTTCATTTCTCCGCCCCTCTTAGAGAGTCAGGCAAGCTACTGAGAGTATCTCGCCTGCACGGCAAAGCCTGGCAGGCTACCCGTGACATATGCAATATGCCAAACACAGTAACAACAAGTCTCAAAATGGAGACATTACTGGGCCCACTTGAGCAAATCGATGAACAACGAGAGGACAGGGTTTAATTTAGGTACCATATGGTCATATTGCTTTGGTTTTGCCAAATTGATCAGGGGATCCATTGGTGTCAGCTTGATTCTTAAATTTATGTAATAAACTTGGCTTTCATTGATGACCGACCACTGCCTCTATCCATCATTAAAAGTTTTGAATGGCAGTAATGATCTAATTGAACCACTAGTTATATTTAACACTGATTTTCAAATTATTTGAGATCTCTATTATTACACAGAGGAAAGGGTATATTTCAATTGTATCCATGTGTTTCCATTTCTCTTAATAAATGTCTACTGTTTAGCAACCCCAGAGTTATAAGTGATATCAATATAAATGTAGAATTTTCTTTACTTTTAACAATTTTTTACTTTTATTTGTAATATTCTTTTCACCTTAGAATAATGAAAATTTCATTCAAATTGTCTCCTTTACCTTTTGCTTGTGCTTGGAACTTTTCCAGTTTTGTTTTTATATCAACTGCTCCATATTTAGAATCAGCCTTGGCCTTACTTATTTTACTGAGAAAGGGTACTACAATTTGGATAAAAAATGAAATATTTATTACAAATTAATTATCAGCACAGTGAATTTTTTGAATCAACAAAGTATTTAGAGAGAAAATATATTATAATAATTTTATTCTGCTTTTTATTTTTAACTTTATATTTTCTTATAGTTGTATTTTGTGCATGCTTTTATTTCTTGATAATATTATTTTCATTGCTCTTCTGTTAATAAACTTGTTATATTTATGTTGAAAACTTTGTATGAGCCTAAGAAATCTTCTTTTAGAAATCTTTAGTTATATGTTATATATATCTGGTCTTGAACATGGGCTGAAGTGTTAGCAGAGCAGATAGGGCGTTTGCCTTGCATGTGGTAGACCTGGGTGCGATTCCTCCATCCCTCTCAGAGAGACCTGCAAGCTACTGAGAGTATCCTGCCTGATTGGCAGAGCCTGGCAAGCTTCCTGTGGCATATTCGATATGCCAAAAGCAATAACAAGTTTCACAATGGAGCCGTTACTGTTCCCCACTTGAGCAAATTGATGAACAAGGGGAGAACAGTGCTACAGTAATACAGTGCTATAGTTCTGAAAATACAATTTACTCCCTCAAACTCTGTACTGATAAATATTACAGGTTTAAACATTGAGATTAAGGTACAGACAGATAACTAAAGACGAAATGCTGAAACTAAGTAACCTACACAGTTCTCTGAAAATAAAATATAATACTTTTGAGTTTAAACATCCTGATAATGCAATGTACTTCTCTTCTAAATTTTTACCCATATATTTATAGTATTTCTTTTTCAAAGTGTGGGCACAGATTATGATGCTTCAAGTTTACAATTGACTCTATGCTCAGAGATCCTACTAATACTTTTTCAGGTGACTATATAGAGTGCTTTGGGTTTAAGAGTGGTGGTTCATGTGCAAAGTACCTTAACCTGTTTATTATCTTTGCTGCCCTGAATTAGATATATTTCTATTAAAGAGAACCCCAAGTATAGTAATAATCTTCATATAATTTTTACTGTACATACCTATAATTGTTTGCTAGCCTTTCTTTTTTTCCCAGTCTGTTTTTTATGATTTCCAAAACAGATTATATCTTACTCATATTATTTTCTTCCCATAATATCTCATGTATTGTATATATTAATAAAATATGTTTTCAGATTTTCCACTTAATATTTTCATTAGAACAGAGATGAGTATGTTCTTATATTTTAATAGTAAAGCTGCCTAACGTGAACCATAATCTAATCTGATCGAAATAGTACCAGCTTTGAAGGCCTGAGATCTGAACTTAAAATTTGAGTACTTGTTGATAAGCTATAACACATATATAAATGACCTTAGCTTCACAGTCTTATATTATTGCTCTTTTGTATTGTCCTTATCTTTAAAAAATAAAATTAAAAATTGCAACACATTTGGTATCTAAAATTCTATTGTCTAGAGACCATACTTATTAATGAATTGACAACCTGTATAGATCTATAGATAAAAATAATAATTTTATCAATAACAATGTAGTTAACATTAATAAGAATTATTGAGATTGGCACTGTAATTATATGCATTTTGCTGAGAACATTTATAAACAGATAAATAGGATAGAGTGTGCTAGCCATAATTGCAAAACTCATAAGTGACCAAAATGACCAAAGTGTATGCAATATAATTTTTTTTCCCTTTATTTTATTTTATTTTTTTTACAGTTGTAGATTTACAATGTTTTGTGCTTGGGTTTCAATTATACAATGATCAGATACCCATCCCTCCACCAGTGCCCATTTTCCACCACCATGGATAATATCCCTCCCACCCCCATCCCCATCCCCCCTGTCTCTGTGGCAGGGAAATCCCCTGTGTTCTCTCTCTCCTTTTGGGTGTTGTGGTCTGCAAAAGAGGCATTGAGTGGCAAACATGTTCAGCCCATAGTCTACTTTCGACATGCATCTCCCCTCCTGGGAGGATCCTCCAAACATTCTTTATTTGGTGCTCTCTTCTCTATCTGAACTGCCCTTTCCTCTAGGATACCCGCTGGCCTCTAAGTTATGGAGTAATCGTCCTGGTGCTGATCTCAGCTATTCTTGGGTATTAATCTCATACTTTGTTACTTTATATCCCCCAGATGAATGCAATCTTTCTATGTCTATCCCTCTCTTTCTGACTCATTTCGCTTAGCATGATACTTTCCATATTGTACCACTTGTATGTAAATTTCATGACTTCATCTTTTCTAACAGCTACATAGTACTCCATTGTGTAGATGTACCAAAGTTTCTTTAACCAGTCATCTGTTCTTGGGCATTCAGGTTTCTTCCAGTTTCTGGCTATTGTAAAGAGTGCTGCAATGTACAAACAAATGCAGATGTCACTTCGACTATACATTTTTGCCTCTATGGGATATATTCCCAGGAGTGGTATTGCTGGGTCAAATGGGAGCTCAATTTCTAATTTTTTGAGAATCGTCCATACTGTTTTCCAGAAGGGCTGAACCAGTGGACATTCTCACCAACAGTGAAGGAGTGTCCCTTTCTCTCCACATCCACGCCAGCATCGGTTGCTTTTGCTCTTTTGAATGTGGGCCAGTCTCTGAGGTGTGAGATGGTATCTCATTGTGGTTTTGATCTGCATCTCCCTGATGATTAATGATGTAGAGCATTTTCTCATGTGCTTTTTTGCCATTCGGATTTCTTCTTTGAGAAAGTTTCTGTTCATTTCATTGCCCCATTTTGCAATATAATTTATAAGTGTATAAAGTATACAATAACACCAGCAGGATTTGAGAGAATTGTTTAACGTTATCATGTAAATTGGTATTTGCTGCTAATTGATAATAGAATAATTCCTTACTCTAAGTACATTAAGAGTACTGTAAGTACATTTTCCTTTAAAGCCTCTTAAATGTTTGTTTAGTAATTTTATCTACTTGATCTTTCTAAAGCTCGTGGAGAATGTTGCTGAGTGTTTTCATTAAGTTTGATTTATATTTCATTTCCTTAGGTGATACTTGTTAGTGCTGAACATTCACAAATCATTTGAATGACATTATCTACTTCTATATCAGCAGCTATTATTTTTCATATATTAATGTTCACAATTATTTAGACTACTTTAAAGAAAAACAACATTTATAAGAAGTACAAATCACACACAAAACACAGATAACTGCCTTCAGCACAAAGGTTTGAAAATAAAGCACTCCCCTTATACGCAAGGTGTACTGATAGTAAATTATTTCTTTGTTATTCAATTTTGAATCAAGATAAATTCGTCTAACTAAATAAGCACACCAATAGCAATAAAAACTGAAAATAAAGGTTTTCAAAAGGATGCATACATATGTATTTGAAATTGCTGACTAAGTTTTTAATGACACCTTAGAAATAAGACTACCTTTCCCCGACTACAAATGCATTACAGTATAAGTGGTATTGATAAGATTAAGGGGAAAACGTGATTTTAATTGCTTCTTTATTCATTCTTAAAGTGAATACTACAATGAATAATTTAATATCAATTATATTTTTACTTAAGATGCTATATTATCACTGTCACTGTCCTCCTGTTGTTCATCGATTTGCTTGAGCAGGCCCAGTAACATTGTGAGACTTGTTGCTACTGTGTTTGTCATATCAAATACGTCGCAGGGAGCTTGCCAGGCTTCGTTGTGCGGACGAGTTACTGTGGGTGGTTTGCCAGGCTGTCCAAGAGGGGTGGAGAAATTGAACTCTGGTCAGTCTGGTCAGCCGCACGCAAGGCAAACGCCCTACCCACTGTGCTATAGGTCCAGCCCAAGATAATATATTAGTGCCATAAAATAAAATAAAGATATAAAAAATATAATACTGAAAAATTTTCCGTTCATTACTGGCTTATTAAAATAGGAATAATTTAATATTAATTTGACACACATGCAATTTTTGTTTCTGCTCTTTATTATCAAAATATTTAATCATATGTATTTCAACCCGCATACCTGGTTTCCTTTGCCAGTTTCTTCATGCAAGAGACTTGTCTGAGTGTGTGGAGAGTGGCCTTGAGCGTGGCTGTGGATGGGTTCTGAAGTTTTTTGGCTGCCGGAGTTCTGCTTGGGTTGGGGAAGGAAACTCAACCCACCCCCCTCCGAGGAGCTCTGGTGAAGACAGCTTGACGTGTGGGCAAGAGACTCTGCATTGATCTCTCTTCTGAGAGCTTTGTTTTATAGTCTCTGGATATTGGCTGTTGATGGGATTACATGGCACAGGAGACAGTTTGTGGGTATGACTACCAAGCTACTGGAAAATGGGGCATCTGGGTGGAGAAGGCTCAGTCCTGATCCGAGCAGCTTGATATGCGAGATCTGGGGCTGAGATCTCCAAGATATCTTATACTCTGGCTCACTGATGTACCTAAAACAGCTCACATGTTTTTGGTTTTAACATACTTGCTTGTATTCTCTTCTATATATTCTCCTTCCCTCTTGGAGAGCCCGGCAAGCTACCGAGAGAATCCTGCCCGCACAGCAGAGCCTGGCAAGCTCCCCATGGCATATTTAATATGTCAAAAACAGTAATAATAACGGGTCTTATTCCTCTGACCCTGAAAGAGCCAATAAGGCACCTTTGAGTAAGGAGAGGCTACTAAAATCTCAGGGCTGGAATGAATGGAGACATTACTGGCAACCACTCCAGCAAATCGATAAACAACGGGACAGTGATACAGTGATGTATCTCAACATATAATCACTGGACTTTGAATCGTGACTCGTAGAATCATATAATTTAAAAAATAAAGTAATGAGTCAGATTGTTAATACTATAGGGAGTACTAATATGAAATTTAAACATTAAATTCATAATTTTATTTTGTATTCCTTAAATTGCTATTTAAACAAACATTAGAAACTACCCTAACTAAAATTAACATGTGTAATTTCACTAATTATGTTAAAGTATTTAAAAATGTGACTGCTAGAACATTTAAAATCAGTGTTTTATTTAAAATTTTAAGTGAAATTAAAAGATTATTCAATTAATTTGCATTCTATGAATAGACAGAAAAATAAAGAAATTAGCAAAAAATCAAGAAAAATATGGAGGAGTAAGATACAAAGAAAGATAAAAGTAAAATATACTTAATTTGTAATGTTTTTGAAATCATTTTTGCAACACTTTAAATTAAATTCTTTGAATATATTTTCAAGATCATGTTCCAAATCTAACATATAGTTTGGAAATTAAATACCTGCGTTTTTTGGACATCATTATTTTGCAATAAAAATAATTCTCTGCATTTCACTTGATGCTTATTTAAAATAACATGAGATATAATTGCCATAGCTGATAGTCACAGAAATGCATGATTATTATGGTCCTAATTTGTTGATTTTCAAAATAAGTTTTGCAAAGTTTTTAAATTTTTAAAAATGGTTTAAAGAATCTTTATTTTTCTCCAACATGGTTTGTGTTATATGAGAGACATTAGGATATTGTTGATGTGATTTTTCCTTAGAATAACACTTTCATACATCAAATAATTTCCTTTTATTATGTTTATGCAGAGTCTCTTGCCCTTGCGCCTGGCTGTCCTCACCGGGGCCCCTTGGAGGGGGGGGTTGAGTTTATCTCCCCCTCCCCCGCCCTGAGCAGAGCCCCAGCAGCTGAGGACCTCCGGAGCCAGTCACAGCCATGCAGGGACCACTCTCCACACGTCCAGACGGGCCTCATGCATGAAAGAACTGGCAGAGGAACCCAGTCATATGGGTCCCGGGGCTGAGGTCTCCAAGCCTACTCGGATTGGGACTGGGCCTTCTCCACCCAGACACCCCCGACCCCCCGCATCTTCCAGTAGGTAGGCGTCACACCCACCAGCTGCTTCCAGTGCCAGGTTGGTCCCACCAACGACCAAGACGCAGAGATATAAAACCCAGTCCCGGAAGCGCGTGGTCGCATTTGCGGCCACGCAACATCTTATCTTTCCTTTGGATAACCTGGCAGTTCACAAAATGTATCCTGCCTGCATGGCAGAGTCTGGCAAACTTCCCATGTTGTACTCAATATGCCAAATACCAGTAACAATGACGGGTCTCATTCTCCTAATCCTGAAAGAGCATTTAAATGGCTCTTTTAAAATCTCAGGGCTAGGAAGAAGGAGACGTTACTGGTGCCTGCTCGAGGAAATCAATGAACAACAGGATGATCATTATCGTGATGTTTATGTTCAAAGCTGGAGGGATAAAAACAATTAAAATATGTAAGTCAATTTTTGATTGTGGAACGTAAGATAAAATTTTCTTTTAATAAATTTTGATATGTTTCATAAAAATGCTAGTCTCAGGTATATAATATATCAGAATTAATGAATTTAAAATCAGTTATTAAGGTATATGTCAATTTTGTGACTATAAACATTACAATAATATAGTCAAGTAGGCAAGTTTTGATCCTAGAGGTCATTAAAGCAACTGTATTTATGTAATTTTTACTTGCTTTGTCACATGCAATGGTTGTTTTCTTATCTTTTATCCATGGATACAGCGCATTATGTTACAAGTAGTATCTGTAAAATGAATTCTCATCTATAATATTCATGAGTCTTAATATTTCTATTTAGATAAACTTTTATTCACTCTAAATAAATTATAGCATATATTCATATAATTATATATAAAATATAATGCATAATATGTGCATGTAATAAATGTATTTGTGTATACACAAATAGAGATACTAAGGAAATATATATAACACTTGAATATGCATGCTTAATATTTGCTATTTGAATTTGTGACTATATATTGATTTGCTGTTATTATTTTGATTTTTACAATATCTAGAGAACAAAAAGAATCTATTTAAGCTTCTAACAAAAAGTCTCAAAGAACACTCCTAAATATCTTGTGTGATTTAAAAGAAGTTTCCTTCTTCTTCTTAGTTAATCGATATCCTTACTTGAAACTTTGTATTAGCACTAATTCCTAGTGGCAGACAGCTCATAATTTTACTATGTGGATGGAGCATTTCTTTCTACATTAAAATCCTCAGGCATATACTGGAAAATATACAAATAGAAATGATATTGTCTGATTTAAGTTTACTGTATTTATAAATAATTGAGTGATAGCAGAGTGGTTAGGGAGGTTTGCCTTGCATGAGGCTGACCTGGGTTCGATCCTCTGTCCCTCTTGCAGAGCCCAGCAAACTACCGAGTGTATCTCACCTGCACAGCAGAGCCTGACAAGCCCCCTGTGGTGTATTCAATATGTCAAAAACAGTAACAAGTCTCACAATGGAGACGTTACTGGTGCCCGCTCAAGCAAATCGATGAACAATGGAAGGACAGTGCTACTATATTTGGAACTATAGTCCCTTGAATCTGTGATAGTGTCAGTGTGAGTAAAAATAATCATGAAAAAAAAATTCAAGGGTCTTTGGTGCCGAAATAATAATACAATGGATAGGGGAATGTGGTAGACCTGGGTTTGATCTTTATCATTCCATATGGTACCCTGAGCACAACTCTGAGCACAAAGCCAGGAGTAAGCCTTGAGCATGCAGGTGTGAACCCCACTCTCCCCACAAAATAATCTGTATAGAATTGTTGTTCTTTAATGGAGCAAATTAGTAGCTAATGCATTTGTGTATGCTCTTTTTTTTATGACAGCCACTTCAAAAACGAGTTTCTGTGAATAAAATGCAGCTTTAATTTTTATTCTTAATTATAATATACTTTTCAATCATTAAAATCTATCAATATCAAAAATTTTAATCAGAAAACCACAAGTTCATTCAACCTCAACATTGTATTTTTCTTTTCCTTTTCCCAGTACTCCGTTACAGTCAGATCAGTTATCAAGTCCTGAAATACACTTTTCCTGTGGGATCAGATGTCTTAGCAAGTATGTCCAATCTGTCAGCAACTTGAACCTGTTGATATTAAAATCTATATTCCCTAGTCTATTGGTACTTCTTCAAGCATCCCGTTATATGTGACCTTGCCCTGACATGTGTTATGTCAGAAATACTAGACTCTCTTAAAATAATCTTGAGGGAAAGGTATTTAAGTGTGGGAATAACTGTCGAAGAAAAAGCAATCAAGATCATGTGTAATATTCTCTTTCCCAGCACATTTTATAGATTTACATATGACGTTTAAATTTCTCCTAAGATAATTTACTTTTTTTTTCCGGGAGGGGGGGATTGTTATTTCTGTCAGTTTCTATTCAAAAACGTTTAGTTTATCATTTAGTTCCAAACAAAAGGGAACAGTGCTCAAAATCTTAGGAAGGGCTGCACCTGGTATTCATTCTTTAACTCCCAACAGACTAACAAGATAGAGAAGCTACAGCAATAGATTCATGCTCATTTTCCATAGATCAAGTGACTCCCTAAAGTGCCATATCATTCCTGACATGAAGCTGAAGATAGCATATGTAGGTAGATTTTCAGAAAATAACACCAACTAAGTTATTTACATTAATCCTCAAGTAGATAATTTTAAGTCAGGGAAGAGTGAAAATTGTGTTCAATATTATGTGTAGTTGAATAATTGGTAAGAGAATGCCTTTTAAAATAGTTTGATTTACGTAAGACTGCCCATATTCTCAAACTATTAATTACTTTTATTTTTTTTCTATAGCCTTATCTTACAGATCCTTCAAAAAGCCACATTCAAAAGATCTTACCACACAGAAAATAGTAAAAGCATTGTCTAATTTCTATATTCTTCCTTATACGAGGAGTAAGAATTACCTTCTGTTCAGGGAATCTGAGCCCTATTAAAAAGAAGTATTGCAAAGGTCTAAATTTCTGGCATATCTATACCCTAGTAGTTTATTTCTTTTAATTCCCTCATGCAAAATTCCCATAAAACAAAATAAAACCAGCTGTTTTGTTCTAATCATTGGCTTTGAGTGCCAAACATTTTAGGTAAATTAAAGCAACAATAATAATGCTTTCATACCACTTATATCTATGAGATTTTCCTAGTGATGAACTCTTTTTAATTAACATTATCCATATTAATAAACATGGACTATATTCATTAGGTCTAAGTTTTTTGCTATTCTAAATATATAAAATTATCTTGATCAGAAAATAGCCAAATAAAATAATAATTTAGAAAAGTTATTCTCATAATTTAAACTAAAATGATATTAGGCTTCTGCAATTAAAGTTTATTGATAGTAATATAGATTATATAGATGTGAAAATCACATTAGTATTAGGTTCTATCGCAAATAATAGAAGGGTCAATTCAACGTAAAATATTGAAACATCGCCTAGCAGTAATCTATCACTCTGGGTCTATGAAAGATCATATTGACACTAATAATAATTCCACATAATAACTCTAACAATTCTTCATATGATATTAGAGTCACAAAATTTAATGTTTATATTTATAGCACAGTAAATTCAGTCATCATAAAAAATGGATCATCCTACCTCACCAATTTCATTTAAAAAATAAGTAAAGAGCTCCAAATGACATGGTTTCTTAATATGACTTTACTTAGACAATAAAGTCTTTACAGAGATATTATAGTTGAAATAGCATTGTGGGGTGGACTCTAATAACTTTGATGTCTTTAAATAGAGAGAAGTTTACAAATAGAAATTAGATAAAGATGATATAAGTAGACACGAAAGAAAGATGCCCAAAATACAAAGCTGAAGAATCATAACTAGAATATATATATAAACTTTATTATTCTGTAATAATTCAGAAATCTTCAGTTCTTAGATATTCAAAACTCACCCAAGAACTAGAACAAGAGCATATTTTATTTATTGAGCAGAAAGTAATACAAAAGCTGCATGAAGAGATAGTACAGATGGTAGGGTGCTTGACTTTTCATGTGGCCTACCTGTGTTCTGTCCTGTCATGATATCTGCTCCCCTGAGCCCTGCCAGGATTGATAGCTCAGTGCAGAGCCAGAAGCAAGCCCTGAGAACTGCTGGGTGTGCCCCCCTCCAAAAAAAAAAGTAAAAAATAAGTAATTAAAGCCCATTTTTGAATATGTCATTATTAAAATATAGAAATGATAAACTGTGATCAAACAACTGTAATACATCAAAAAATTCTTGAGAAAATATAATTGCAACAAAATGGTGTTAATGCTTAATAAGAAAGTTAAAATATATAACTGTTTATGGGAAAAGAATGGCAATATTTTGATATTTTCTCCTTCCCAGGATTTGCAGCCATCCACATGGGAGATCTGCAGGTTCAAATTATACACATGACAAGGGAAGCATCTGCCATGACCCACAAAAGGTTTGCCAGTTTCTCATGGCAAAATGGGAGTCTGCATTCATTTCCCAGAGAATTTCTTGGCATGTTAGATGGCTTATAGGCACCAAAGAGGCAATATGAAAAAATTCAAAACACAAAGATTCTCTGTTTAGTAAATTGCAGAGGGATATTACTGGTTATCTTGATTATATGATGACCAAGAAATTAGAAACCTGAGTTAGAATTTCTCTGTAAGAACAAGCGATCAGAGCTTTCATGGAAGTCAGGTCAGCAAGCATCTTAAAAAATACTAATGCCCGTTCCTTAGTCTTCCACCAAAAAAAAAAAATACAAAAACAAAACAAAACAAAAAAAAACACCCTGTGAAACCTGTGAAGTTTTTTGCTCCCTTAGTTGGTGAAAAATGCTCTTACAAGACAGTACTTTTATTTTATTTATTTTTGGTTGTTTGATGCCACGCTCGTGGGTATTAGGATTCACAATTGGAATACAAGATAGCCATACGGAGTTTGAAGGTTTATAGAAGAGAGTTGCAACTTACCAGCCAGGGCCACACCCCAAAGACAAAGGTCAAGGGTATGACCCTCTTTGACCAGAGAACAAGGTTTAAGTAACAAGTGACTATGGACTCCGACTGCATGGTAGTTTCCCCCTGCGTTCTTGTTGGTTATTGCCCTTTGGCTGAACACCTGAGACTTTCCCGATGCCCACTGATTGGGTGGCTGGCCACCAGGCAGTTTCCTGATGTCCACTGATTGGTCATTACCATCAGGTGGACCCTGGGGAACTTTCTCAATGCCCACCGATTGGGTGGCTGACCACCTGGTACTTTACTGATGACTACTGATTGGCTATTGCCATTACATATTGTTCTCTTGTTCCCCTTCTTCCAGGATGTGGTACAATTTTCATGTTCAGTTCAGCCATCAGTTATGTACAAAAGAATGAAAAAATAAGCTCTTAAAATATGGGTAATATTAGCTTCTTCGCATGACTAACTTCTATAATCATCACACTTAGGTTTTTATTTGTAAAAGCCCTTTCTTGATTGTAACAGGGGTGTCCAGACCTTGCTCTGACTCTAGATTGAGAGATTACTTCTGGAGGAAGTCAGGAGACCCTATGTGGTGCTGGGTTTAGAAACCATCTTGGTTAAGGACCAAACAAGACTCCCATACCTGTTTCAATTTTTTTTAAAAGCTTTAAGTGGCACTGTAGTACTGTCCTTCCATTGTCCATTGATTTGCTGGAGCGTACCCAGTAACATTGTGAGACTTGTTACTCTGATTGGCATATAACAAACACACTTGCCAGGCTTTGCTGTGGGGGTGAGATACTCTCAGTAACTTGCCGGGCTCTCCGAGAGGGGCAGAGGAATCGAAACTGGCTAGGCCATGCTGGCTGCACACAACACAAACACCCTACCACTGTTCTATCGCTCCAGCCCTAAAAGCTTTAAGTATAATTTAAAAATATTATTTAGGGAAGGAGAAACAATACAGCTGGTAGTGCATTTGTCTTTCACGCAGCTGACCACAATTCCATCCCCTATACTCATAATGCTTCTCCACCCCCAGCAAAGCCAGCAGTGAATCCTGAGTACAATTGGACCTGCCGCCCCCAAAAAATAAGAAAATGTTTTTAAATAAACAAAACTTTTTATTTATTAATTTAATTAACGAAGATAGCAAGTTAAAAAAGGGCAAGCAGAATAGTAAAATAACAACAAAAAATACAAAAAGTAATGTTATAGAAACGCTATAAAAGGAAAAGCTGTCCAAGTTTAAGTGCCATAGCAGCCTTATATTGTTTGGAAATATTTATTCAATTAATATTTTAAGGCAAATGATTATATGAAAAACATAAAATTGTCACTGAAAGAGTAAAGTAGATTGTAAACCTTCTAAGCTATTAAAAGAAAGAAAAAAAAACAAATCTGGTTAACACAATAAAATGGAAGAAAACAAATATTTAAGGCTTAGCAAATAGAAGGTCTTATGATTTTAAAAAATATTAGAATGAAATTTCTTTCTGATAAGAAATGATAAATTCACATATTATGTAGCTTCATATATAGTACATAAATTGGGGAATAATTATGAGAGGAACCATTGAAGCCTGGTTTTTATTTTTTTAACTTGCTAACCTGGTTTTCAGCACTTTCTATATTATTGATTTATACATGCAATGCTAGTTCATCAGTCCCATGACCATTGTGAGTAACCCACTATCACCCATCAGTTTTTTTTTGTCACAGATTAAAGTTCTTGAGCACTGTCACAGATACTGATTTGGAATTGTCTACTTCCTTGATTTATTCTTTTATAGTCCACACATTAGCAAGATTATTTGGTGGTTATATTTTTCCTTCTAATGTACTTCACTGTAGGATAATTGTTCGTTTGCCCTTTCTCCCTGGCCGCTGGGAACTTGTGTTTGTTGATTACCCCTAAACCTGTCTCCTGATCAGACGCTGACTTGTAAATATTGTCTTTCTCTTCTCCTTAATGTCCTTTGCATGGTTAGCTATTTCAGAGAAATTGCTTTTTGTATGGATAAAGCAAGACAGTTAAAAAGACAAGCCCGTGGCTTAGTAGTTGACTGACAGATAATATACCTCCTGGATATCTGCTCTTTCGACTGAAGCCTCAGTTGCCCTTACTTCCTAGATCCTTAAAAGCAGGGTCCTGACCAGGGACTGGATGGACCCAGGGCAAGCGGTGAGCATTGAGCTACCCTGGCATCGAAATGGACCTGGCCAAAGTGCCCTAATGCTTATCTATAAGTTAAAGCTTTGTCACGGACAAGTTCTGTCATGATCCAAAAGTAATAACTAGATTTGGACCCTGCTGGGGTTAGGAAAGATTAATCTGGCTTGAGCACTGTGGTCTGAGTCTGGGGCGAGATGTCCCCAGGAGAGTCACCCTAAAAGTGTCTATTACTGTGTCCATAAAGAATGGTAAATATTAAGAAGTAGAATTAAAGATGTTAATTAAGTTGCCGGTCTAAGGAGAGGAGAAACACACCTGAAGGGCTGTTTTGGCCTCGTGGGCTGCAGGTGGTCGGGAAGTCTGAAAAAACGTTTTTCATTGTGCTTCCCATGGGGAGGCGGGGTTGGGTTTAGCATGGTGAAAGGATAAAAGGAACAGCTAGAGAGGAAAAAGGGGGCTTGAAGGAGAAGGAGAGAAGAGAGACAGTTACAGAGGCAGCAGAGAGAGAGACCACAGAAAGAAAGAGTTAGAGGAAACAGATACAGAGGAAAGAATGAATTGTGCAGTTAGAGAGAAATAGGCACACACTGTGAGAGAGGATTGGAGAGAGCTGGGAGAAATGAGATGAATAAACGGCAACTAATTAGCAAGCAGCTTGGTCCTGTTCTTCCTTCATCTGTCCAAGGCAGCAATTGTCTCGGTGGAGAAGCCTTTGGAGAGCATTGCACGGGGGGGGGGGGGGGCGAGACAGAGTCACCCAGAGAGCCCTTGAATATTCTTTCATGTGTAATGAGGGGTTTACCAGTCCTGCAGATAGGGTGTTACACATTTCACTTAGTTTAATATTCTCCAGCTATATCCAGGTTGCAGCAAATTGCATGGTTTTGTCATTTCTTGGAGCTGCATATATTCCATCGTTTATAAATACCACTTTTTCATCATCTATTCATCTGTTATTAGGTGTGTAGGTTGTTTACAGGTTTTGGTTCTCATGAATAATATCACTTTGAATGTAAGTGTTTATATATATATATTTGTAAATTAATATTTTAGAGTTCTTGGGGTAGATACAGAGGAGGCGAATTGCTGGGTCATATGGATTTCTAGTCTTTTGTGCTCAATCTCCACATTGTTTTTTGTAATAGCTGGACAAGGTAACATTGTCACCACTAGCAAACAGGCTGCCTTTCCCAACAAATCCCTGCAAGTATGGTTGTTTACAATATTTTTGATGTGGGCCATCTCACTGCTATGAAAAGTTAGTTTGTTGTTATTTTGATTTGTACTTACACTGATAATCTGTGAAGATGAATGCTTATTCTGAGGATTTAGTTTTAACTCAACACTAACAAAAATCATATTTATTAAAACAAATATAAAGGTATATTTTGTGTATTTTATATATTTATTTCATAATTTATATATCAAACATCTGAAATAATTTTATTACACTAATTCCTAAGTCAAATCCATTGCCAGAAAAAAAATGCATATCATCAGTCCTAAGTAGTATGGGTGCATATCTAATTTATACTAGCAAATGAAACAAGAAATTTAATCATCATCAAATGTTTTTTTGAAAAATATAAAGAATTTAGATATAAAAAGTATAGTGAACCCATTACTAAAATAAGACACACTTTATTATCTTAATAGGTGTGGAAATAGAATTTGATAAAAGTCAGCACTTTAAATTGTTTATTATTTACTTATCTAAGGCATTCTACCACTAAGTAAGCTATCTCTACCACTTGCCTCTACACTGTTCCTTTCTTATGGTTTTTGGGCCATATCTAGCCATGTTCAGAGCTTACTCTCATTCTGTGTGCAGGTATATCTCTGGTGGTGCTCAGGGGATCAACTATGTTACCAGGGGTCAAAACAGGTCACGGCCATGGTCACGGTCCTCCCGTGGTTCACCGATTTGCTCAGTGGGCCTAGTAACATCTCCATCATGAGACTTGTTGTTACTGTGTTTGGCATGTCGAATACGTCACGGGTAGCTTGCCAGGCTCTGCCGTGCGGGCGACATACTCTCGGTAGCTTGCCGGGCTCTCTGAGAGGGGCAGAGGAATCGAACTCGAGTTGGCCATGTTGACCGCTTGTAAGGCAAACGCCCTACCACTGTGCTATCAATATGGGGCTGGCTTATACTAACTTTATGGTCCCATCAACATTATTTTTAAGTATAAAAGTAATCTCAAAATTTCTACTATCATAACTAAGGGTTTGATTCCACAGGCTATCATTTATTCTCTTGCTTATTTCACTATAGAATGAAGATTGAGACCATGTAGTATCTATCTTTAACCACACTTACCTCACTTAGCATAATATTCTCCATTTCCTTATCATATAAAATGAGACATAATTGGACTTACCAATTTAGGGTGTGTGTGTGTGTGTGTGTGTGTGTATGTGTGTGTTTGGGAGGGAAGGGTGTGTGTATTAGTTGACTGAAGCAGAATAATCCATTATAGTGGAGGAATATTGGTGCTTTAGTGATGAATATAGTGTAGTAAATTTTACATCCCCAAACATACAAATATGTTATATTTTAAACTAATTAGAACTAAATAAAAAAACAAAATAATATAAATAATAAAAATATACTATATTATTAAGAGGGATGTATTCACTACTTTGGCATCTTTGCTTCAAAACAAAGAAAGAGAAAACTAAAAAAAAAAATAGAATTATATAACTAGAAAATGCTGCTTCACTGAAAAAGTTATTATCAAAAATGAAGACATTCTGCTAAAAAGAATTGACTTAAACAAGTTCCACAAAGTGTTAATGGATGAACTACACAAGGGACTCACAAAATGAACAACAAAACCATGATTTTGAAAGTGAGCAAACTATCTGAAAACTTTTCCAATGGCGATATGTAGATAATATCATGAGAATTTTTTATCATAAACTTTTCCAAAAATAACATGAGATGTTTATTATGTTTATATAAGTTTGAAAATCAAAATTAAATATCACCTGATCTCTGTCAGAATAGATATATGCAACAGATATATTAATATATATTAGAGCTATATCATAATAAAAGGATAACCTTGGAGATGTAAATTGTTCTACACATTATATAAAGCAATGTGGAGATTTCTCAAAATTTTCCATGTGTGATAAATTATCACACTTATGAATATTTGTTTAAAAAACAAAAAAACATTAATTTAAAGATACATGCACCATCTTGTCACTTGTAGATTTATTTCTAATGGTCAAGAGCCTCAAGTCCTGTGTGCATTGACACACCATTCGAAAAGAACAAACGTGATATACATACATGATATAACACTACTCAGTAATCTCAATGTTTTAGGAAAAGTTTAACTTTTTCTAATAATCAAATAGTATATCGCTTTTATGCCACATTTTTATATCAACTGACCTGCTTTGAGTACTTGGATTATTCAAAAATTTTGATTATTATAAATAGTGCAATAATGAATATATGCTAACATTATGCTAATATTCATGTTTTTTATTATTTTTAACCCAGGTGTGAATTTATCAAGCACATGTTAGGTATATATAAGTAAAGTAAAGGCCCTCCCATTGATCATCGATTTGCTCGAGCGGGCCCAGTAATGTCTCCATTGGAGACTTTGTTGTTACTGTGTTTGGCATATCGAATACGTCACTGGGAGCTTGCCAGGCCCTGCCGTGCGGGCGAGATACTCTCGGTAGCGTGCCGAGCTCTCCGAGAGGGGCGGAGGAATCGAACTCGGGTTGGCCATGTTGGCTGCATGCAAGGCAAACGCCCTACCGCTGTGCTATTAAGAAATTATCATATTGTTTTCCATATGGACTGGACTAATTTACATTCTCACTAAAAGTGTACTTAATCACTTAACTTCCCATTAATCATCGATTTGCTCGAGTGGGTGCCAGTAATGTCTCCATTTGTCCCTGTCACGAGCTAGTGTCACCCAATGGCGTCTGTTAGCTCTAGGAACATGAAAAGCCTCAAACAGATCGTACATGATCTTGATGAAGAAGGCTGACCAACTGGTAGGTGGGCGGCCACACGATCTTTTGACATCCCGTGGAATCCAATTGGTAACAGCTCTAGTCCAGCAGTCGTCTTTAAATCTCATTACGTGACCAGCCCATCTGATTTTTCACACCTTAGCAAAAGAGACAGCGTCCCTGATTCTTGATCAGCGGATGTCAGAACTCCGGATTCTTTCTCTCATTTGAGTGAAATGTGCTATTCCAAGCATAGTTCTTTCAATTCTTCTTTGGGAGACCTGAATAGCGTTCTCATCCTGTTTGCATAGGGCCCAGGTCTCTGAGGCATGCATATGTTAATGCAGGAAGAACAGTGGAATCAAAGATGTGCCCGGAGCCAGAGGTTCTTCGTCCTCTTAGCTATTTCTCTGACACTCTGGAAGGCATTTCAAGCTGCTCTCTTGCTCCTGCGCAGCTCAGGTGCCAGGTCATTTGTCATGTTGACTTCTCGACCTAGGTACACATAGTTGTTGCATTTGGAGATGGTTGTTCTGTTGAGAGCGAATGGGGCGTCAGGAACGAGGCTGTTTCTCATGAACATTGTCATCGTAAGATTCAGCTGTAGTCCTACCTTTCCACACTCACGGTTGAAGTCGGCCAGCATTTGTGCCGCTTGGCTGATGTTTGGTGTTATTAAGACAATGTTATCAGCAAAGTGGAGGTGGTGTAGTTCCCAACCATCTATCTTGACTCCCATTCCTTCCCATCTAGTCGTCACATGATGTTCTCGAGGGTGGCACTGAAGAGTTTCGGTGAAGTGGTATCACCCTGACAAACTCCTTTCTTGACATCAATGATTACTTCTTTGTAGAATGGTGAGATCTTGGTAGTGAATCCACAATACAGCTCACAGAGGATCCTGATGTATTGGGCTTGAATGCCCTGATTGGCTAGGGCTTCAATGACCGCTTCTGTCTCAACAGAATCAAAGGCCTTCTTTAAATCAATGAGCGTTAGACAGAGCAGCATCTTGAACTCCCGAGAAACCTCAGTGAGCTTGGTTATCATGTGGATATGGTCGGTGCTGCTGAATCCTTTCCGGAACCCAGCTTGCTCACATGGTTGTCCTTCATCTAGTGTTCTGCCAATCCTATTTAGGATGACTCGACTGAACAACTTGTAGATGACAGACAATAGGCAGATCAGGCAATAGTTGCCAATGTCATGGATGTCTCCCTTCTTGAACAGTAGTACTGTCCTGTTGGTTTTCCATTGGGCTGGAACCTTGCATTCAGACAGGTAGCATGTGAAGAGACAAGCCAATATATTGGTGAGTACTGACGGCAGGTTCTTCAGGACACTACCTCCACTACCCAGCCACCACCACACTCCAGGACGCTTTCCAAACCTACATCATAAGACACTAAATACCCATCTTCCGGAATTGCTGTACCATATTTGATAGGGTTCAAATATGGTAACACCTACGAGGGCAATTTGAGGTCTCCCCAAAAGCTTCTATCCCTCTCGGAAAGACTGGCAAGCTAGTGATGTATTCCGCCCACATGGCAGAGCTTGGCAAGCTATCTGTTGTGTATTCGATATGCCAAAACCAGTAATTACAATGGGTCTCATTCACCTGACCCTGAAGGCTTCACGGACATGGCAGCACAGAGAAGGATGAGAAAGGAGAGGCCAATAAAATCTCAAGGCCGAACTAGGCTGCCACAACAAAGGAAGACAAAAATGATTTTCTGTACTTTCAATGCACATATGCTAGTATCACATGCATCCATCGAGGACCTGATGGTAAAAGAGCGAAAGATCAAGTACGACATCATTTGTCTGACCGAGACAAGAAAACACGAATCTCACCATGTCATTTTCGACACTGGAGAAGAATTGTTCCTCGGAACATGCGATAAAAGAGGTGTTGGAGGTGTCGGTGTCCTTGTCAACACAAACTTGGCCATGAGCATTAATTCATTCGAATGGCTAACAACCAGAATCAGACATTTACATTTGAATAGATGTGGCTCACTGCCTGCAGTTTCTATCTTCGTTGTCTACACACCAACAACTCATTATGATGAAAGAGAAATTGAGAAGTTCTACATGGAGCTGGAGAAGTTCTATAAAGAAGACCACACCTCCTACAAGATCATTGTCCGTGATTTTAATGCCAAGATAGGACCGAGAAGATCAGCTGAAGAACTTCACATTGGGACCCATGGCCTAGAGTAGAACAAACGGGGGGGAGAGACTGTCTGAGTTCATCATGTCGACCAAGACCATCCATGGTAACTCACAGTTCCAGAAGGCAGAATCTAAACGTTGGACATAGGAGTATCCCGGTGGACGATTCCACAACGAAATAGACCACATCATATTCAATTGACAGTTTTGCCTGACCGATGTCGCTGTTGTCCCAAAATTCCGAATGGGATCAGACCACCGTCTCCTTCGTGCAAAATTCTACTTCACAGAGCGGGGAGAAAGGGCTGCAAAGTTTAAAAAGAGAGCTCCCGGAACGACCACCAACTGGGAGCTCTTTGGCACTATTGCGGCAACATGGGAAGATGCCATTGTTGGCAACATTGACGTGGAATACGATCGACTGCTTCAGCACCTCCATGATTGTACGAGGAATGCCAAGAGAGAGAGATAGCCACAAAAAAACGCCTGTCTTCGAAAACCCTTGAGCTTATTCACCAGCGTGGTTTGGCGCATGCCTCAGGCAACCGCAAGCTAACGTCCGAGCTTGCAAAGCAGTGCAGAGATGCGATCAAGGAAGACCTCAAAGAGAGAAGAGCAGAAGTGCTGGTAGATGCGGCAGAAGCCGGAAAAAGTATTTGTAATGCCCGCCTGTCCTTCACCAACCACAAGACCAAGATGACTGCCCTTCGACGTCCTGATGGATCTATCACATCCTCCAGAACGGCAATGGAGAAGATTATCCATTACTTCTACTTAAATCTCTTTTATAGCCATGTCCACTTGCCAACATACCAAATTTCACAGGATGGATATGTCATTCCCAACGTTCTCCCTTCCGAAATCCAGCACGCCATTTTGTCAGTAAAGAAACGAACAGCACCCGGCCCAAAAGTGTACATGAATGTCTTTTAATCAACACTTATTTTTGGCATTTTTTAAAATAGGCATTTCCTAGAATATATTGTGATGACTTTTTGCTGTTTTGATTTTGATTTCGTTGATGTTAACTAACAGTATATTTTTTTGTTTTGTTTTGTTTTATTAGTGAAACACCATGAGGTACAGTTGTAGACTTACAAGTTGTTGTGCTTGGGTTTCAGTTATACAATGATCGAGTACCCATCCCACCACCAGTGCCCATTCTCCACTTTCACCAATCCCAGTATCCCTCTCCTCCCACCCCCATCCCCCCCTGCCTCTGTGGCAGGGCACTCCCTTTTGTTCTATCTCTCCTTTTGCGTGCTGTGGTCTGCAGAAGAGACCCTGGGTTGTAATCATGTTTGGTCTATAGACTACTTTCAGCATGCATCTCCCATCCTGGGCAAATCTTCCCAGCACCCTTTATTTGGTGCTCCCTCGTCTATCCGAGTCGCCTTTACCCATAGAGTATGCGACTGGCCTCTAAGTCATGGAGTGAACAACCTGGTATTTATCACAGCAGTTCTTGGGTGTTAGTCTCTTATTTTCTTACTTTATGTTTCCCAGATGGATGCAATCTTTCTATGTCTGTCCCTCTCTTTCTGACTCATTTTGCTTAGCATGATATTTTCCATGTAGTACCACTTGCATGTAAATTTCATGACTTCATTTTTTCTAACTGCTACATAGTACTCCATTGTGTAGATGTACCAAAGTTTCTTTAATCAGTCATCTCTTCTCGGGCACTTAGGTTTTCTCCATATTCTAGCTATTGTAAACAGTGCTACAATGAACAAACAAGTGCATATGTCACTTCAACTATACTTTTTTGCCTCTCTGGGGTATATATTCCCAGGAGTGGTATTGCTGGGTCAAATGGGAGCTCAATTTCTAAATTTTTGAGAATCGTCCATACTGTTTTCCAAAAGGGTTGAACCAGTCAGCATTCCCAGCAGCAGTGAAGGAGGGTCCCTTTCTTGCCACATCTGTGCCAACACAGGTTGCTTTTGTTCTTTTGAATGTGGGCCAGTCTCTGTGGTGTGAAATAATATCTCATTGTTGTTTTGATCTGCATCTCCCTGATGATTAATGATCTAGAGCATTTTCTCATGTGCCTTTTAGCCATTTGGGTTTCTTCTTTGAGAAGGTCTCTGTTCATTTCGTTGCCCCACTTTTTGATGGGGTTGGATGTTTTCTACTTGTGGAATTCAACCAGTACTTTTTGAAGAAAATATTAAAATTGACATGAGTCATTCTAATTTTTCTGTGAGAAGCATGAGACTTCTATAACCTATTTGATTGCTAGAAGTCAGAGAGCAAACACATTCACTAAAAAATTAGGGAAAACTTAATGCTTCTTCATATAAAATAAAAACTAACCAAATAATAATACGCAATGGAGAATTAGCAATTTCATGATATGTATTATATTTATATTTAATTCATTATGTGTTGGTTCTACATAGACCATCTTAGTTAAAAAATTATATCTTGGTCACACCCAGAAGTACTCAGGGCTTACTTCTGGCTTTATGAACTCAGGAATTACTGCAGGTATGATTCAGTGGACACTATAGGGTGCCAGATATCAAACCTGGGTTTACCATGTGCAAGGCAACCACCTTACCCACTGTGCTCTCTCTCCAACTCTACATTGATCACCTTTAAATGGGAAATAAACAGAAGTGCCAATTAAATAATACTATTGAGAGACAGTTACATATATAGAAGTAGAGGATTTTGAACCAATTATCAATTTATGTTAGTATAAAAATAATTATGTGTGTGCTTATGCTTCTGATTTTGCATTGAAGGAGTAAGTATATGCTTATTTTTCTAGTTGTACTTATTAAGATGGTTGTTTCTTTGGCCATATATAAATGGCATATCTCCAGATAAATTTAATTTAAAAATATCTTAATTTCATTAAGTATTCCAACAATCACTATGTTTTATGACTAATAAGTTACCTAGTGAATTTTATGACGTTCTAGTGATATCCAAATACCTTTTCTTTAAAAAAATTGCATAAATTACATTGAAAAAATATCTTCATAATTATTTAATTATAATTAAACTAAGAGTTTATTTTTTGAAACTCGAACTAATATAATGTATATATCCTTGCACTGCTAATTATGCACATTTTTATCATTGAATTGCATATAAATAAAAATTAATTATTCAGAGTAAAAGCAATAAGAAATATCCTGAACTTCAGTCAAATTATGAAAAAAATAAAAAGAAGCTTTTAAAAGTTTTGGAAGAGAACAGAATGTTTATATTTATGTGTGCATGTACTTTATAAAAGTTTATAAAGTAAACCAGTACTGTCAAAATTTAATATACTTACTTAAATATATGTTAATACTAACTTAATTAATTGTCATAGCACAGATAATGATCAGTGTATTTTTCATGTATTTTTAGTTTGCTCAATCACTTCATCGTTCAAACCCTCAGCCTATCTATGTCTATATCTAACTATAATCTGTTTGTCTTAGATATGTTGAGCACCTACTTGACATTTGAATAGTGGATGGCTATAAAAAATATAAGCTAAACCAATGTGTCATTAAGAGGAATCACAAACTGTACATAGTACATTTTTATCTTCTTTTTAAAAAGAAATTATTAAAGAACCATGATTCACAAAGCTGCTGATAGTTGCATTTTATGCATACAATGATTCAACCCCAAACCCCCCCACCAGTGTCAACTTCCTTGCACCAGTGTGCCTATATGATTTGTTTCATGATTTTGACTTCCCAGAATATAATAGTTTTCATGATGACTCAGGGAGAGTTTTGCCATCATCTCCTTCTGGGAATAACTTTTAGAAAGGCATATTATTTTTTCCTTCCATAATTGTCTCTTTTCCTTAAGATGAAGTAGACAATCTTGTATTATCTCTAACATCATAGTACTTTACTTGGAATTACTTTTTTAGAGGATGAACATCCATCAAGATTAAGAATAATCTGGCAGGTAAAATAGGAATGTAAAATAATTATATATGTTGTATATAAAATATTAATCTTGAACAATAAAAATGCCAGCTAATTTTTAGCAATTTGCATCGAATATATTCTTATTTTTTTAATTTTGTCACAAATTTCAAATATAAAAATAATAAAATTCCAAATTGAAAGACTGTTAATTATAATGTCATTATTTTGTTATTTTCATTCACTGCTACATACCTATTTACATAAAAATTCTGATAATTTTGAAATTATACAAATGCTGAAATTTAATATTATATGCTCCTTTATCGGTTGGGATTTCCACTTTCCTTCTTTCTTACTTTGTTGTTCTTGAGGTAAATTCCAGTAAGAATATTTAGCTTCTAATTACACCTTTATTGCTAAGCACCCAAGATTCCACATTCTAACCTTTCAACAGCTGTTCTAAAAGACGATATTCTTTGTTTTGTTTCAGTCTCTGTCAAACACTAGCTCCAAATAAATTAGATCATTCAAACATTGGAAGTCTATAACAGCTATTAACTGGAAAATGATAAATACATCACACCATATTTATTTAGTTAGATTTTTATTGAATCACTGTGAATTGCAAAACTATTCATGACTGAGTGTCAGCATACAGTATTCTTGCACCAATCCCTTCAACTTTCTCCACTTCCTTTCACCAATTTACTGAGATTTCCTCCCCATCAATATGCCTTTGTGATAGGCAAACTTTTTATTTTTTGTTTATGCACTTTGGGCTATAATACCATTACTAATAGGGTGTCATCCATATAATTTCACCAACTTTCAGCACCTTCTTTTCTCCCAGAAAAAAGTTCCTTCATCATTGTTCCCTTCTTGGTCCTATCCCCCTTTCTGTACCCCAAGTGACTCCATTTCCTACTGAAGACATCACAGTATTTAGGCTATATTTTATTTTATTTATTTTGTATTTTCATTTTGGGGTCACTGCTCAGTGCTCAGGGGTTCCTCCTGGCTCTGCACTCAGAAGTTACTCCTGACGGTGCTTGGGGGACAGTATGGGATGCCAGGGATTGAACCCAGGTTGCCCCTAGGCTATATTTTAAAATCTTCATGTATCTGTTATTTTTATCTATTTATTTTTCATTATATTTTTTAAATTTTATTTTATTTTTGTAAAGATATTCACGATAATTTATTACATTCAATGTATCAATACCAATCCCACCACAATTACACCTTCCCATCAGGATTCTTATGCATTTTCACACTACCACCCCAACCTATCCCCAAAACCTGATCTAAATAGCTTATTTTGTTTTTTTTGTTATGAATAATCTGCTAAAATTGATCCAAAGCATTTTCTTCAGAGGAAAGTCTGTGAAGGTTGTTGTTGTATCTCATCCTCGAGCCATTAAGCCCTTGTATGAGATTACTAACCGATTGTTACAAATTGAGCCTTGTGTGCTATAGACAGACAGACAGACAGACAGACAGACAAAAAGACAGATAGTTAGAAATTGGTTTCCTCCTACTTTAACCCCATCAAATGTGATGTGCTATTCTTGATATATCAGTGGTGATTCACAGGATGCTCCAGGAATTCTAAAAGTTTAAGAGGGTGATACAACTGGGGTTCATTTATTAACTGGGTGGTGACTTTGGGTTCCAGAGGCATCTCTGAAGCTTGTTGCTCTTTCAAGGTTTATTTGAGTCTCTGGATCATGGCTGTTAATGAATTTATTTGGAGCCAGGTACAGTTTGTAGTCATGACTGCCAGGCTCCTGGAATAATAGGGAGATGGGAAAGGTCTTCATTCCCAACTCCATGATAGCCTGGAAATTTCCGTCACAAAATCAGCATACCAGTGTTTTTCAGTAAATTCATTATCATAGATGAGGCTCATCCTGAGCCTGAAGAGATCAGCCATGAGCTTGTCAGGATTGGTTTCTGGAGGTTTTTGGCTGCCAGGACTGTTTGGATAGATGGTGGAACTAACCCCCCCACCCCCCCACCCCCGCCTCATGAGAGTGCCCCTGATGAGACTCAGCCTGGCATGGGGTCTGGAGGCATAACTGCAGGTTGGTACTCTTTTCTGAGATTTGTGAGTGTCTCTATTTATCTTTCTATTTCTTTTGTAATGTCATCATTGCCTTTAAGGTCTAATTCTTTAAATGTTGCCTTTTGCAGGTATCTTCCTTCCTTCCTTCCTTCCTTCCTTCCTTCCTTCCTTCCTTCCTTCCTTCCTTCCTTCTTTCCTTCCTTCCTCCCTATGACTCTAAAACACTTTTTTGCCACAGTATCAATAAAGCAAACTCATTTGTTTTAGAGCACCCAAAGAACTGTTCAAAGCAATACTATGTCTTCTTTATAAATTGCAACTTTATAGTGTAGTTTCA
This sequence comes from Sorex fumeus, assembly GCF_029834395.1. Taxonomy (NCBI): domain Eukaryota; kingdom Metazoa; phylum Chordata; class Mammalia; order Eulipotyphla; family Soricidae; genus Sorex; species Sorex fumeus. The sequence continues at coordinate 10,475,438 of NW_026606071.1, read as the reverse complement.
AATTATATAAGGACATCTCTCCCAATTTCTAGCTTCTCTGTTGAATTTGGCTATTTAGGGTATTTTACTCTTTAATAAAACTTTATTATAATATCTTCTAGTTCCTTGAAGAATATTATCAGAATTTGGGATCTAGTTTGTTAAAAAGTATAAGGATAGGAAAAGAAAGAAATAGAAGTGGTCAATAAGAAAGGCAGATGGGAGATAACAAGGGCAGGGGTCCATGTCCTGAGGAAGACAGGTAGTGTAGAAGCTCGATATATGTATACATTTAAACCACAGAGCCAACAACACTGAACACAAGAGACCCAAACTATGATAATCAAACTTATATATGTATCTCCCTTGAAGGCGAACTAGTTGTTCAGGGGGTCCTGCAGACATTTGGGAGATAAATTGACAATGGTGGTTGGATTAGTGTTGAAACTCTATGCCTGAAACTCTACTGTGAGTTCCTTTTAAAATCACAGTGCTTTAATTAAAATATGTTCTGTTAGGAGTTTGAGAGATAGTACAGCTGGTAGGAAGTTTGCTTTGCAGATGGTTGACTGAGTTTTGATATCCTGAACCCAATTATGGTCTCCCAAGCCCTGTCTGGAGTGATCCCTGAACACAGATCTAGGAGAAAGCCTTGGTGTAAGTGTCCTGCTATAGCCTGCAAACAAACAAAAGCATTGTTACTCTATAAAAATATTTAACTATAGATTATTTCTAGAATCAAAGAATGACAATTTTATAGAATAAGTTCTTAGAAGTACACGATAAACCTTCACTGAGAACTCATGACAGAGGCATTTCAGAATGTGTTAGTAATAACTACTTACTTAAATGTGCTCCGAATGTCAGTAATGTAACTTAAAAAGTAGTAATGCTTCATTATTTAAAAAATTAGCTTAAAATTATAACATACGAGTGATCTCATAACCATTTTTGTGAAAATCACTTATATCTTTATAATTATGATTAAGATACCAATTATGTCTTCTTAGAATGCCCTATTCACAATTGCATTGGATCATCTGAGTTATTTAAACATGATTAAATAGAACTTAATTTAAATGAACTTAATGTGACCAATTGGGCTGGAGCGATAGCACAGCAGTAGGGCATTCGCCTTACAAGCGGCCAACATGGCCGACCCGAGTTCGATTCCTCCTCCCCTCTCGGAGAGCCCGGCAAGCTACCGAGAGTATTCGATATGCCAAACACAGTAACAACAAAGTCTCCAATGGAGACGTTACTGGGCCCGCTCGAGCAAATCGACGATCAATGGGAGGGCCTTTACTTTACTTTACTTTACTTTACTAATGTGACCAATTATAATTCTATCACTTTTTAGTTTTATTTTTATAAGGATAACTGATGATAAAAATAAAATATTTTAGTGAAACAAACATTATCTATTAATGGTGCACTGGGCATTTTGGTTTTTCAATACTAGACAGAGACATTAATGACATAAATCATCTGATTGTTTTGCATTCAACTTATTTGACTAACTCCAAAGTCATTCCCACATTTCAATCTGACCTCTTCATCATGAAGATCAGTAAGAATTGATAAATAACTTAGGAAAGTTTGAACCTTAACACCACATGAGAATCACTTATGGATCTTGTAGAAATTCCAATAAGTGGCTTCTGTAATGCTCTAATTTTATCATTCTAACATGTATTTTAGGTAAACCCACTTATCATAAAGAAAACTGAGGCCAGAGAGTTAAGATGTGTCCATTTCTGTAACCATATGCAATGCACTTAACCAATGCATTAAATACTCAGTTGTTTCTATTAAATGGACATAACATCAGACTTTATGGCTTTTTGCAATTCTTGAATTTTAACTATATACTCATTATATTAATACATTATAGCTATTATACCAAATTCATTGGTACATAAAAACCTAGATTTTTATGTCCAAAATTCATTTTAAGTAGCCTAAACTTAAGCTATCAAACCCTCACTTAAGATAATTTCAGAACTACAGATAACTTGAGATAACTACACTTTCCTCATTTCAGCTTCTCGTAGCTTTCAATATTTTTGTGAATGTTCTTGATTAGTTGCTGCATATCTCCAATCTCTGTGTGTCTCTATCTGGTGTATGAACATGTTTGAGAGTACACATGAACAGGTACATGTAAGCAGATGCATACACAATGCACACAAACACACCTGATGGCACTCATGCTCACAATGATTAGTTACCAGCGATTGTGACCCAGATTGTTTTATAATGATCTCTAAGTATTTGAATATGAATTTGAAATTCACATTGTTTTATTTCAGCCCAACTAGCTAATTGTCTAAAAATATGAAGTTTGTGTCTGACACAAACTATCAAGGAAATCCATTTGTTTGTAAAGAGAAAATATCCTTGTAATTTAATTTACTTTAGATTTGCCCCTGTAAAAACAAAAAGCAAAACTTTTCCTAATATCCACTACACTGCATCATTAGAGTTAGTGGCCAGGGAAAGTTCACAGAACAAATGGACATTTTTTGTCTTCTCTGCAGGATCTTTGATAATACACATAATACCAGATACTCTGGTCTCCTAAGCCAAAGCCCTCATCTTTTGTGGTAGAAGTAATGATATCATTTATAAGTGTAGGTTCACTAAGTGTTTGAAGGAGGAGGAGCATCACTGATGCACCTTCAAAATCACGGACCAAGTCGCTTAAATATATACTCAACCTATTTCTTTTTATTATTGTAGATGAAACATTAGAGTTATCTATCCTGATGCAGGTTAAAGCAGAATGACACAGTTGACCTATCTCCAATAGAAATCCTTTATTCCCTGAGGTCTGTGATAGTGAGTGCTCTAACACATGTTTCAGGCCATTTATCACCAGGGTTCAGACAAAAAGTCAGATATAATTGCCACAAGAGCTTATTTGGAGACACATTTGAAATTCCTTCTAAAGAAATGTTCCTGAGTTTCCTCTAGCATCAGGTCGTACCCTTCCTTGTATTAAACATTTCAAATGATTTTTGATTCTACGCTCCAAAGTCATCATCAATGGAAGTGCCAATAGGTTTATATAGTCCCAAATAACTGCTTAGGAAAGTGGTATGCAATCCAAAGAGCATAGTATTTATTTAGAGGGTTGAGTGTGTGGATGGTCAATTACTGTGACTCACAACTTCTACACTTGTTTTTTATTTGGAAAAAGAATGGTGAAATCATCTCTGCTCACCTAAGAACACCACTGTTAGGAGGTACAGGGGTTAGGTGCCCAGGTGACCACTGAAAAGTATGGTATTTCTCTGTGCATATATACATAGAGCTGGACTATTCTCAGTAAAGTGCACCTCTTTCTCTGTATGCTTTCTCATTCTTTTATTCAACTAAATCCACGTATATTCAACTCTCAGAAAAATAAGATTAATGTGAAAAAACTGCAACATCATGTAGATTTTGATATATATGTATACAATCATTGAAGTATTTAGGGTTAGGTACGTATAAAAGCTCTCTCACACTGATTCAATAAAATAAAAAAGTTAAAATAAATAAAACAGTCTGTTCTCTCCCCCCCAAAAGCTTTACTTCTCCAATGCTAATAAGCTAACTCAATCACTACATTCCAAAACACATATTAATAATTTGATTTATACAGCAAGTAGGGCTTTTTGCCTTGCACGCAACCAACCTGGCTGACCCACGTTCGATTCCTCTACCCGTCTTAGAGATTCTGGCAAGCTACCGAGAGTATCTCGCCTACACAGCAAAGCCTGGCAAGCTACCCGTGACGTATTCGATATGCCAAACACGATAACAAGTGTCACAATAGAGATGTTACTGGACCCACTCGAGCAAATCGATGAACAATGGGAGGACAGTGACAGTGACCATAGTAAAAATATTTTAAAATCTTACAGAAATTAAAATAAAAAGAAATTATATTTTTCTATATCACAACTTAATCTCAATCACTACATTCCAAAATACACATAAATAATTTGATTGATACCATAATTAACAAAATATTTTAAGATATTATAGCAATTAAAATAAAAAGAAATTATATTTTTCTACATCACAACCTAAATTTTTTCTTGCCCTTATCTATGTAGTTCAAGATTTATAGCTGCTGACATGGTACTTACAATGTCTATTATATCCTGCCAATGAGCACTTAATTGATAATGATGAAAGTCATCTCTGTATCTGTAGCATATGTTGAACATCTGTTTTAAGGTATAAATTTTGATTTATGTCTTGTGTTTAAAATTGAAACACTGATAAAAGATTTTCTTTGCTATTAAAAATTGTCTGACCAATGAAAATTTAAATTAGAATAAAATCTTTACTTTGAAAATGTGCATTAGTTGAATATACATAGGTCAGAAACCAAAAAAATTATAAAATATTGTTCTATAAAATACTTGTTTCAATTGCTTGAATATGCATAAGTATTTACCCTTGCAATCACGTGAGCACTCACATGTATTTTTCTAACTTTTAAATACCTGTGGCAGAGTGTACTATCAACTAAAATGTTAATGTTATGCTTAAGTGGCAATCTTTTTTTCATAAAGATTACAGATGGAAAGAGAAAGTGAATTAAAAAAATTTGTTTGCAGGTTGCTTCTTTTTCCAATATTAATGCACCCGTTATTTCTAAAATCATAATACCTATAATTGTGGATATTTTACCCTATATGAATATCTATAATTCTTCATTCTGTGGAAGATTGTGTTCTTAGTGATTTATTCCTCTTTTTTACTATTCTTATCTGATATGAGGTAGGCAGGTGACTCAAGTTAAGCTTTAGCTCCTTTAAATTGAAAATTGAGAGTGCTGTCACATTCAGATAAGGTTTAATTCAATATCCACTATGTAGACTAATTTTTTAAACTTATATTTCCTGTCTCTTTTTAAAAATTATTTTTTTATTTTCTACTATTTCTCTTTTGTTTTCGTATAACTATATATGGGCTGGGTCGATAGCACAGTGGGTAGGGCATTTACCTTGCACACAGCCAACCTGGGTCAACCTCGGTTTGATTTCTCCGCCCCTCTCGGAGAGCCTGGCAAGTTACCGAGAGTTGCCTGGCAAGCTTCCCGTGACATATCTGATATGCCAAAGACAGAAACAAGTGTCACAATGGAGACGTTACTGGGTCCTCTCAAGCAAATTGATGAACAATGGGAGGACAGTGACAGTAACAGATATATGATTCCAACTCCCCTTTTGTGAATTGACTTAGCCAGTGTAACCTCTTCTTTAAGAAAAACTAATGTATAATACAGTGAATCATAGAATTATTGTGAAAGTAAAACTCATTGAAATAAGATATGAATTTGTCAGTTTAGTACATACTTGATTCTAAGTTAATAGAATCTGGACAAGCAGAATATTTTTTAACGTCTTTGCTACATTGTTTTTTCCACATTCCTATAAATTACTTCCATGACTGGTCTAAGTACTTAATGAATTTTGTTCTAATATTTGGGAATCAAGAAATCATATGCAAATCTTGTCGCATCTCAATAAGAGTTTATCATACCAGACCTTTCAATAAAATGAAGTATCAGTGTAAGACTTAAAGACAAATTTTTATTTTATCAAATTGTCCAATGACATTATCTGTCCATGTACCAAGTTTAAAAATAAAATAAAAACAAAAACAGGGTTGTGTAATTTCTTTTTTTAACTTCATGGTACACTCTATTCTGCAGAGTAGTCCACGTTCTTTCTTCAATGAATTTTCTTTTAATGAATTTCTGCACTTTTTTTTCCATTTGGTTTTTTAGAGTCACACCTGGTGGTTCTCAGGGATTACTTCTGACTCTGCACTGAGGAATTACTCCTGCCCATGCTTGGTTCACAATATGGGATGCCAGGGATCAAACCTGAGTTGGTTGTGTGCCAGGCTAGCACCCTACCTGCTATGTAATAATTCAGTTCCCTAATTTCTGCTTTTTAAACAACATTTTTAAATTCAATAAAAAAAGAGCAAGATAGATAACATCTGATGAATTATTAAGTTCATGATTTTCCTCGAAGTATTTTGAGTAATTGACTATGGTTTATAAATCCCTGCATATTAGTAGACTCCCTTAAGAAGTATATATCACACCATAGGTGAGAGATATATCAATATTAAAATACAAATAATTTTAAATTATGTATTGACATCAATGATATCTATTAGTGTGATAAATAATTTAATATTTATTTATAATGCCTCCAGGGACAAACATGTTTTATTTACTACTTTATAGTTTTAAATCATCGTTTAATCTACATGTTGGTATACTTTAACTTAAATATAAATAGCATCATCATAATGAGATTATGTCAAATATGCTAAAAGAAAACTATTGTCTTAAAGTAACTCATTTTTAAAAAAAAATTGTTACAAGATTGGAGATATAATAAATTAAAGTTAAGATATAGAGAAATATCTTCTATCTTATTTGGACCAGCCTTGTAAACCTAGGTTTGAAGACTTATACTGCATACAGTCTCCTGAGTTCCCCCAGATTTTCATGTGTAATGTAAGAATAGTAAGGGATAATAGCCTTACCATTAAATCATGTATATTATCTATAAATAATAAAGTATAGTGGGTGATTCTGTTTAAAGATTTATTATGAAATGCAACATAGTACACAATAAAATATTGTTAATATGCCAATATAATAGTTTCATAGAGAAACAAGCTAAAGGTAAAGGTAAAGGTAAAGGCCCTCCCGTTGATCGTCGATTTGCTCGAGCGGGCCCAGTAACGTCTCCATTGGAGACTTTGTTGTTACTGTGTCTGGCATATCGAATACTCTCGGTAGCTTGCCGGGCTCTCCGAGAGGGGCGGAGGAATCGAACTCGGGTCAGCCATGTTGGCCGCTTGTAAGGCGAACGCCCTACCCGCTGTGCTATCGCTCCAGAGAAACAAGCTAAGGAAGAATAATTAACACTTAAGGTAGAAATAGAGACTGAATATTTTATTTCATTTTTCTCCAATAAGAGTATCTTTCATTAAAGAGTACCTGTCTACATTATGGGATATAACTGCTAAAACTGTGGAGAAATAATAATTCTGTAGAAATCTTAGTAAAACTATACCATAGTATTGCAGTTTTAGCCTTTGTTTTATGTGTTCCAGTAGCCTACAAGGAACTTATGCTCACAGTGGCATGCCAGATTACGACCATCATTGCAGTTCACAATCACAAGAAAATTTATTCAGATCTTACTTCTTCAACATCCCCTGGGGTTAGCGTGAAAGTGGATTTTCCTGCACTGATGGAAAGTGAATTGTATGAAAGATTTGCATACAAAACTTGGAAGGTTAAGAAGTTGAAAGTTTTTGTACTGGTAAAGTAGAAAGGTTAAGAAGTTAGTTTATTGTAGGTGTAAAATAGTTGATTCCAGGAGCCTCCCCAGATGTCCAAGCCTCTCCTTTAGCCATGTACCATGCCACTTGCTCTGTCCTTGGACTTTGCCCTCTCCCTTGGATGACCTCTCAATCTTGCCCCATCCTGTATACTCCCCTCCTGTGATTGATGGCCAGGTTCCAGACACCGTGTGCATGGGTGAGTGCTTTGTGCGCTGCACCTGTCATTGGACCTCCCCACAGTACTCAGCAGTTCCTGTCACCCTGTAACGGCTTTCCTAGTCTCTGTCCATAGCCATTTGCACATAAGTAAGACTCCTATACTCAGTAGCTGCAACTGCCTAGACTTGTAAGCGCTGTCTGAATCTAAACTTTCCTGGGCCTCTGAGCCCTACCTGTATTCTGCCCCTGTCTGGGCCCATCAGGGTGCCTGTACTTGGCTATCTGACTGGGCAGTGAGTCCTATTTGACCCTGCAGTATGCTAGGGAGGTGGAAAAAGATAGCCAAGACAGTGAAGAGAGAGAAAGACAGGGGGGGAGAGAGAGAAAGAGAGAGAGAGAGAGAAAGAGAGAGAGAGAGAGAAAGAGAGAGAGAGAGAAAGAGAGAGAAAAGAGAGATAGGGAGGGAGAGAAAGGGAGAGGAAGGTGGGAAGGAGGGAGAGAGAAAGAGGGGGACATATTGCAGGTCTCCTTTCATCTGATGCCATATCCTACCCCCAGAAATTCCATCATATATTTTGATTGATTACCTGTCTGATGGCCTAACTGTTCTCTGAGCAATATTTAAAGTGATTGACTAAACTCACCGGGCTGGCACTCTACCCTTCCACTCCTGCTGTATCAAGATCAACAATCTTCTCTTCAGGACATTTCTTTTGCAGGATCCTTAGCTAAGATGTCAGTTGAACTTAACAGAAGTTAGTTATGAAATTTTAATTACAAGTTTGGCCTTAACCTGTGAACCCTAAAGCAGGTGATGGCAAAACACAGATCTTTTTATTTATTTTTCTTTTTTTAAATAGACTCACCATGAGATATACAGTAACAAAATTTTTTGTTATTGGGTTTAAATCACACAATATTCCAACAGCGATCCCTTCACCAGTGTACATTTACATATAGATCTTTAAAAATGCATTTGCCTCAGTCCCACTACTCTTTGTCTATAGTCTACATAGACCTTCCTAGGTGAACTCCCTGCCCCACCCCAACATTAAGCACCGTTTCCCACACCCTGATGGTTCTTTCAATGTTACTATGAGTAATACATGTCTTTATGCCATCGTTTCTTAAGTCTGCTGTTGAACTGTCTAGCACCCTGTTCTCCACTTAACAAACGATAATTTAACAAAGTCAAAAACAAATATTAGCCTAGTCATTGAAACATTAATCTGTGGATATTTATCCTAATTCAATAAGGAAATTAAAATAGTTCTAAAATAATGTTTTATATATCTATGAATATGAATTCTTAAATAATAAAGTGTCTCCATTTTGCAAGTTAGAATATCTTTCTCTTCCATCAATTTCTTTCTATACTTATCTTAATTTTCACCCCTTTTCTTAAGCTTTTTGTTAACAGATTTGGTAAAGTATCAAACTTACTTTGATGCTGGCTACTTAAAAGTGAGGATCACTTTCTCTTACTCCCACCTTTACTGCATTAACATTTTTTAATAGAAATAGTTTATTTGGGAACACCTTCAAAAGCATTGAAGAAATAGCTAAGAGGACGAAGAATCTCCAGCTCCAGGCACGTCTCTTGGACTCCACTATTCTTCCTGCATTAACACATGCTTTAAAGACCTAGGCCTTATGAAAACAAGATGAGTACACTATTTGGGTCTCCCAAAGAGGAATCAAAAGAGCTATGTTTGGAGTTTCACGTTTCACTCAAGTGAGAGAAAGAATCCAGATCTCCGACCTCCATCGATGATCGAGAATCAGGGACGCTGTCTTGTTTGCCAAGGCATCAAGAATCAGATGGACTGGACATGTAATGTGATTTGGAGACGACCCCTAGACTGCTCGAGCAGGCCCAGTAACCTCTCCATTGGAGACTTTGTTGTTACTGTGTCTGGCATATCGAATACGTCATGGGGAGCTTGCCAGGCTCTGCCGTGCGGGCGTGATACTCTCGGTAGCTTGCCGGGCTCTCCGAGAGGGGCGGAGGAATTGAACTCGGGTCGGCCATGTTGGCCGCTTGTAAGGCGAACGCCCTACCGCTGTGCTATCGCTCCACCCCTAAACTAGAGGCAGCATTACCAACTGGATTCTACGGGACGTCAAAAAATCACTTAACTTCCCACCTACAAGATGGTTAGGCTTCTTCATCAAGACACTGAACCATCAGTTTTAGGCTCTTTGTGTTCCTGGAGCGAGCAAATGCCACTGGGCTACACTAGCAGGTGACAGGGATTAATGTCAAGTGATCAAGTGATATATATGATATATACGCATATATATATAAATATGTATGTATATAACCCTAGCAACTAAGATTGAGCCAGAGATAAGACAGTCTGTTACGTAATATAATTTGTTTATCTGTAATTTATAGGTATAATGTGTATATTAAATTAATAATAATTTTTAAATAGCATAATTCTTCTCTAAATAAATAGATTAGTATTATTATACCAGTATAATTTCATTCTGCTACATCTCTTACGAATTTAATAGTACATCGTTGCATTATTATTTTGTTTTGAATGTTTAACATTGAAACTAATTGAAATGAGAAAAATTAATTATATATACTAAGAAATTACCATTTATAGTTTCAGTATTTCAGTGGAAAGCCAGAAACCACTTATTACTTGTCTATTTGTTATTATGCTTTTGGCCTTTAGCACTTCATTCCTTGTTTTTTATAGTGTAATTCTTCTGTGACTAGATATTTTAATATTTAGATTCAATTAAAAAATTTACCCTTATGTGTCAAAAAACACTATAATATAGTATATAATTTTAGGTTATTTGCTTTTTATTTCTTTTACTCATTGTTACTTAAAAAATTTAGAATATGGCCCTGTTGAATTCTGCTTCTTCACTAATTAAGTCATTGGTTAGATTAATAGGTTTTATTATACTAAGGTCAAGGTGAGATATTTTGTTTGTTTGTTTGTATATTTTGGAGTCACACCTGGTAGTGTGTGAATTTACTTCTGGTTCTTCAATCAGGACTCACTCCTGGTAGACTTAGGGGAGCATATGGGATACTGGAGATCAAACCTGGTTTGCTGAGTACAAGGCAAGCACACTACCTGCTGTATTATTCTCCTGCCCCAAGGGGTGAGTCATTTTTATATGCAAAGATCCTCTGCTTACTAAATTTTTCCTAGGTTAGTGATTAATCACCATAAAATTTTTATTGTATCTTTCCATTTCTCTGATGTTGATCAAATTAGATATTATTCTTAAAGTTACTACTATTGCCATAACTCTTAAAGGTATGGTGTGCCACACCTCTTAATAAATTAACCTCCACTATATTCTTCAGTTTATTCCCTTATCACTAGTAAACTTTATTTTTCATTTATCAATAGTTTTTCTACATAATGTCAGACACTATATCCATATTCAGCATGCTACTGTTGATAATCACCTACCGGTTGTGGGTGGTCAAATGCAAAATCACATTTCACCAATTTTCTTAAAAACCCACATGATGAGGTCTAAGACTTGAGTTCTTATATTAAATAAATATTTAAATGAAGGAAGTTTTATGGAAAGGACTTTTAGAATTAAACCTTTGGTATAACAAAGCAGCCCAGATTAGAAAAATTTGTTGTTCTGTGAGGTAATTACTGTAGTGACTTTACCCAGGTCAATATAGGATCATGAAGCTAGAGCATGCTTTGGAATTGTCCTATATAGGGTCACTGTCCTCCCGTTGTTCATCAATTTTTCTAGAGCTGGCCCAGTAACGTCTCCATTGGAGACTTGGAGACTTTGTTGTTACTGTGTTTGGCATATTGAATACATCACTGGTAGTTTGCCAGGCTTTGCCATGTGGGCAAGATACTCTCGAAAGCTTGCCGGGCTCTCCGAGAGGGGCGGTGGAATCAAACTCGGGTCAGCCATGTGGGCTGCGTGCAAGGCAAACGCCCTACCTGCTGTGCTATCACTCTAGCCCAAACTATTTCTTTGTTAAGTGCATGTAAATGTGTGTGAAGCATCTGCTATCAGATGATAATTGAAATCGATCTATCAGTTCTTGATATCTCTCCTCATTGGTGTATCAGTGGAGGATTAAGATAGCTCACCATTTACACCAGGCAGCACAGGGGTAAAGGTTATCTAAGGAATCAAAAACAATAATCTCTTGTAATGAACTATGAAGAAGGGGAGTACATTTGTTTTTTAAGAAAGAAAGGTTGAAAACCTATTCACAGAATGAGTAATTTATTTTGATGTTATATAGCACATGTTTTTGAAGACATGGAAAAAACTGTACATAAATTCAACAAAATTATTTAAACATAGGATTAGAAAATAATCAGAGTTCGGTTACTTTGTAAGCTATATTATGACAAAATCTCTTACATAAAATACTTTCATGGTTTTGATTTATAATTATATGCATATAAATATAGAACTATTATTATTACTAATTTTAATATAACTAGAGTTTCCAAAAGAATCATTCTATTCATTTGAGGAGTTTAACAAATATTGAATAATTTGGTAGAAGTTGATGCAATTATTCACACATTACTTTTATAATATCTGTATTTTTAATAACATACCAGATTACACTATAGAAAATACATATATATATATATATATATATATATATATATCACTGCACTGCACTGTCATCCCATTGTTCATCAATTTGCTGGAGTGGATACCAGTAATGTTTCCATTGTAAGACTTATTGTTACTGTTTTTGGCATATTGAATATGCCACAGGGAGCTTGCCAGGCTCTAACATGCAGGCAGGATAGTCTTGGTAGCTTGCCGGACTCTGAGAGGAACAGAGGAATCGAACCCGGGTTGGCCATGAACAAGGCAAACATCCTACCCTGTGTGTTATCGCACAGCGATATATATATATATATATGTGTGTATATATATATATATAAATATAAATATATATATATGCTTTTTGGGTCACACCTAGCAATGTTCAGGGCTTACTCCTGGCTCTGTACTCAGGAGTTACTCCTGGCGGTGCTTAACAATATGGGATGGCGGGGGATTGAACCTGGGTCAGCCACGTGCAAGGCAAGGCAAATGCCTTACCCATTGTACTATTGCTCCAGCCCCACAACATGTATATTCTTATAAGTAACAACATAAGTGGTTTTAAAATATTGTTATCTATAAATTATTATCAAAAAAATTTAAAATATCAGCTATTTAAACCCTAAATTTGCTGAAGCTTTATGCTAAGTAGTTTATAGCAAAGTCACAAAATCATAATATCTTTACTTGAGAACTATATATATTCTTACCTGTGATATAAATTCATCTTAAAATAACTTCTCAATATTATTTCCTTTCACAAATACTACAAATATAATACCTACTCCTCACCGATATGATGTGGATCACAGTTTATATTTTTTATCACACCAATGAATATAAAGAAAACTATTTTAAAACCAGATAAGTATGGTAATATACAGACTAAGGAAAATAATAAATTAAAAATTAATTACAGAAAAATGAAATAATTTACGTATTATTATTAGTTGAGTAAACAAACAATATGGACTATGTCTATATTTCTATAAATAGTAAAATACATTTTAAACAAATACAATGTACAGAAATTTGACACAATATTTGTTGAAAAGGCTTAAATTTCCTTCATATCATCTGTAATGAAAATAAGTGTGTAAAAGTAATAAGTATTATCTCACTGTAATAAAATATCTTTAGTCATTTACCAAATAACCCTCTTCATTTCCACAATTTCTTCAATAAGTCAGTTTCAATGGTCAAAAGGGTTGAGAAAGGCTGAGCGAAATAAAAGCATCTAAATGTGAGAAGTAAGATCTATCATTAACATTGACACACTTTATAGTGAATCAGTGATATCATATAGAGGAGAACATCTATTTTCCTGTCAGTATCTTCTGACACTTTAGAAATAGTCAACAGGTTATAGTGACTATGTTGCCACCAAGTAAATTATGGGATCAAGCAGCTAGGAATGGTTAACATCATTCACATTTCCCTTATAATTTCAGAATTTTTATTATGTCAGTTATAGTGAAAAAATATATATATATATCAACTCTAACCTTCTGGATTTTAATTAATATAAATGTAGAGTTCAGAAAATGATAGGCAATAATTCTCTGACAAAAACTGGTTTTCAATTTTAATGATATTTAAGCTGTTGCTCTCAACATTTGCAATTGGAAAAAAAGGCATCTACTTCTCTTTACATTATGGGTATCTACTTTTTAATTATCCCTTTAAAACATCATCAAGTATATCCTGGAGTGATAGTACAGCAAGTCAGGCACTTGCCTTGCATGCAGCCTACTTGAATTTGATCCCTGTACCCCACAAAGTCCCTTGAACCCACTAGGAATGACCCTGAATCTAAAGTCAGTAGTAAGTCCTGATCACTTCCAAGTGGCCAGGCCCCCCAAATCATCAAGCATACATCAAAATCTTTGATTTTTATTTATAGTTGAGTGTCTTATTGTCTTCAGTACATTATATTGTAGAATACAGATTTACTTTAGTCACTGTATGCACAGGTTCTCAAAGTATACATTATGACCTACACAGCCCATGAAACCCTATCCAGATTACAAAGATAAAACTATTCTCAAAGTAGTCATACTGTTTGACTTTTTTCACTGGTTGACTTTTGACTGGGTGAAAATCAATGTGATAAAGCTGCCATAATGTAAGTAGGGAGTTACTCCAAACTCTTCAGGTAGTCAAGTGACTGTCACAAATATTTAAAACAAGAATATGTTAAAATTAAAAATAAGTTCGGAATAGTAAATATTAATTATATTAATTATAAAATTTTATTAATTATAAAATTTGATAGACAACTTAATTGTCTGAATGGGAAACTAAAAATGTATTTTAAAAATAAAAGTGCTATGTTTTGTTGAAGTAAAATGCTCAGAAAAAGGTAGAAGCAGAGTTAACCATCGTTTGTTATTGAATAGTGGTTTTACCAAAAGTTACAAAGTGATTGTTTAAACTTGAACATAAGGCATATAAATTTTTAAAAAGTAAAGTAAAGTAAAGGCCCTCCCGTTGCTCGTCGATTTGCTCGAGCGGGCCCAGTAACGTCTCCATTGGAGACTTTGTTGTTACTGTGTTTGGCATATCGAATACTCTCGATTAGCTTGCCGGGCTCTCCGAGAGGGGTGGAGGAATCGAACTCGGGTCAACCATGTTGGCCGCTTGTAAGGCGAATGCCCTACTGCTGTGCTATAGCTCCAGCTAGTTGAGTCTGGTTAAATTAACTTATTTATGTTAAGTGTTTGTTTATTTTGGGGGGAACCACAATTAAGGTGTCTGGTTTCCATTTATCCTGGCCAAATTAGATCTCCACACAGTTGACCCAAACACTGCCTTCCCCCAACCCCTTACTCCCCACCACAAATTATTTTGTTCTTTTGTGAGCCAGAAAGTATAAGAATTGAGGCACTTTCTTTGCATGTGCTACACGCTGGTTCGATTTTCACAACTACATATTGTCTATTAAATACCATCAGGGGTCATCCCTGAGCAGAGAGCCAGGATTAAACACTGAGCACCACAATGTGAACAAACAAACAAACAAACAACAAAAGTGATTTGAGTTTTAAATCTCCTCTTATTAGTTAAAGGTTTTTTTGTGGTATTTATTTTCAGTTTTCCTATTTGTAATTTAACATGCAACACCCGCTCACCCTGGGCTGGAGCAATAGCACAGCGGGTAGGGCGTTTGCCTTGCATGCAGCTGACTGGGTTCTATTCCTCTGCCCCTCGTTGAAGAGCCCGGCAAGCTACCTAGAGCATCTTGCCCACACAGCAAAGCCTGGTAAACTACCTGTGACACATTCGATATGCCAAAAACAGTAACAACACGTCTCTCAATTTTTTGTGAGACGTTGCTGGTGCCCCCTTGAGCAAATTGATGAACAACGGGAAGACTGTGCTAGAGTACTTCCCTTCCACCCATTGTCTGTGTGTGTGAATGTATGTGTGTATGTGTGTGTATGCATGCGTGCCACTCATGCACCCATATGTACATATACATGGACATGTGGTTGCATATACATATACATAGGGCTGGAGTGATAGTACAGCGGGTAGGGCGTTTGCCTTACAAGCGGCCAACATGGCCGACCCGAGTTCCATTCCTCTGCCCCTCTCGGAGAGCCCGGCAAGCTACCGAGAGTATTCAATATGCCAGACACAGTAACAACAAAGTCTCCAATGGAGATGTTACTGGGCCCACTCGAGCATATACATATATGTAAAAATATATGATATATATACATATATAGAGATATGTGTTTTGTATACACACATACATAAGTTTTTTATTGTTTTTAATTTTAGGTGTTTTATTTTGCTCACATAAGATGTACCTTTTTATAATCTTGAGTTCAATACATATATTTCTTTCATTCTTTAATTATAAAGGGAGTTTCTATTTTAGTGCTTGGGCCTTGAGTCAGTGAGTACTTTGACATCTTTCATGACTAGGAACATTATAATCTATTGCTCTAGCTTTTTTTTCCCTTTAACGTTTTTTTATTTACTTGTTCTGCACAATGGAAACCTTCGGGGGCCCCCTCGAGCGATTCAATGAACAACGGGAAGACAGTGTTACAGTGCACTTATTCTGTAACCTTTACATTGTATGAATATGTTTTAATGTCTAAATTCTGTTACATTGATTTAAGCAGTATTATTTAAAATGGATGTCAATATACATTTTTCCTGACTGAAATAAAATTCTGAATATTGTTTTTGACTGCAGTATGTGGCAAGAAAATTATTCAATGAATTTAAGAAATTCTAGGGGAGTTGGAATATTTATTGAATGTATGTAGCTGTGAAAACAACTAGAAATTTGAATGAAGTTTACATACAAAATATAAATCCCAGGGAGAGAGATATAATACAATGGTACGGCATTTGACTTCCATGCTGGGAGCCCATACACTTCTTGAGCAAAGCCAGGTGTAATCCCTGACCAAGGCTGGTTGGGACCCACAAACAAAACAAAATGAAATGAAGCAAAATAAAAATACTAAATGTATAGGGTATGGTGCCTCCAGCAGATCAACCTGTGGAATGAGAGTGCATCAGCATCCTGATGATGTCTTCAGGCTTCCTGGTATCCCAAAATTTTCACCAAGTTAACCAAGAATTTAAACACCAAAATTTAGGTATGTGGGAACCACACCCACAAACCACCTCTGGCTAACCTATACAAGCTCATTTATTGGGCTTATTTCAAAGACCTATAAATCTCGAAAGAGATCAAGAGGCACAGTTGATCCCAGGCACACGCATTGCTGAACAGACCAGGGTAAATCGGAGGGGGCTGGGTTAGTCTGGTTACTGCCCAAGCAACGTCCCTGGCAGCAGCTTGCTCCCTCAACCCCAAATCGACACCATACTGCAGCATGACTCCACTATCTCTGGGTATGTGGAATTAGTGACTAAAATCTCCAGATTTTCTCAGAGTTGGGATGGAATACCCCACCACCCACAATTCCCAATACTTCTGGAAGCAATGGCAGTCACCCCCACGAATCAACTCCTTTGCCACCATGTAAGCACTACTACTGCTCTTGTTTCAGAGACCCATAAATAAATCTCAAAAGAGATCAAAAACCGTAGTTAATCTTGATGCCTTAACAGACCAGGTGGATGGGTTGGCCAGGGGCCTGCCAATTAGAGCCCCTACAGTCTCTTATTTCCACAACCCAAAACTGCTACCATACTCCCAACCTAACTCCACTATCTCAGGACGGACCTCACCAAGATACAATCTGCTGAAAATTCTAGTATATGAGTTTTGTGACTAAAATCTCTAGGCTTTCTTAGGTTCACAATGGGATATTTCTCTCCTACCTCTCTGTACTTCTAGAAGCCTCATAAGTCACATCCACACCGCAAAGCAGGCACTGAATTGAAAAGCTACTCCAGCCTTACAGTCCCAGTAAAAGTATCAAATGCCCTGAACAAACACCATGACCTCTTATCACCTGTATTGCAAACCATAATGCACAAAAGGATAAGGAGAGAGAGAGAGAGAGAGAGACAAGAGAGAGAGACAGAGAGAGACAGAGACAGAGATAGAAAGAGAGACAGGGAGACAGTGACAGAGAGATAGAGACAGAGAGAGACAGAGACACAGACAGAGAGAGAGCAAGAAGAAAAGTGCTTCCCAAAGAGGGAGGCTGGGGGGCTGGAGGTCTGGGGGTGGGGGCTTGGGGTATTGGGGGATGGTGGTAGGAAACAGAATATTGGTGATGGGATATGTACTCTGGTGGAGTGATGGGTGCTTGATCATCGTATGACTGAAACCCAATTATGAACAGCTTTGAAATGCTCTATCTCGTGTATATCCAATTATTTTTTAAAAGTAATGTGGAGTATATGCCTAATTCAATTAGCTTAATCAATTGCTGAATAAATAGCAGTACTCCTACATTCAAAATAAAATACTTAATGTACAATGTAATCCTTTTTCTTCCAGAACTACTATTAGTATCTGACTTTTGTGATTGTTCAAAAACAGAATAAACAGAGCCCTGCCCCTGAACCCAGACACGCCGCCCCCCGAGCGAGCCCCTCCGGAGGAGAGCGCGGACGCCAGGTCCCAGCACGTGTCCAGATCCGGACCGGCACGCACGGCAGCCCACCGGCCCCCCCCCATCCAAGTGGGTTGGAGGACCCCAGCGGAGCCCCACCCCTGAACCCAGACGCGCTGCCCCCCCCAGCGAGCCCCTCCGGAGGAAAGCGGGGACCCCAGGCCCCAGCGCGCGTCCAGATCCGGACCGGCGTGCACGGCAGCCCACCGCCCCCCCCCCATCCAGGTGGGTTGGAGGACCCCAGCGGAGCCCCGCCCCTGAACCCAGACGCGCTGCCCCCCCCAGCGAGCCCCTCCGGAGGAAAGCGGGGACCCCAGGCCCCAGCGCGCATCCAGATCCGGACCAGCGTGCACGGCAGCCCACCGCCCCCCCCCATCCAGGTGGGTTGGAGGACCCCAACGGAGCCCCGCCCCTGAACCCAGACGCACCGCCTGCCGAGCGAGCCCCGACGGAGAACAGCGCGGATCCCAGGATCCTGGGAGGGAGTGGCCTGGGATTGTCTAAGGGCGTGGCCTCTAAGAAGGGGGCGTGGCCTCCTAAAGTGGGCGTGGCTTGCTTCCGGGCAGGTGGCCGCTTACACGGCCGCAAGTATATCACTCACTCTAAGCAACTTGGACCTTCATCCTTTCATCCTTTTCATCAACTTGTTACCTAATACCAACCAAAATTTCTCCCCTCTTCTACTACAATTCAACAAAATCCCACTCGCCTACTCCATTTCCAACAAAAGTTCTGTTTGAAAATAGCTATACAAGCTCAGTAGTAAATAGTAACTCCTCCAAAAGTTTCACTCAATGTCAGTTATAAAACAAAGAATAACGCCTGATTGAGAAGAAGGTCAGACTCAGAAAGGTAGAAGAGGCGCATCTAGCAGCAACAAAGCTGAACGGCTCCTGGCAGCCTCTCCTCACTCAACTAGAACAGTAGCAGCGAGTGTGAAGGACCAAACCACACTGGTCACAATGGTAAAGCAACGCAAAAGCCCACCAAACTTTCTTATTCACGAGGCTAGCCCAGACGACACCAACAGTACTATAGCGTTAGACAACCTCTCTGACAAGGAATTCAGAATGGAGCTACTCAGGATGCTTAGGGAACTAAAAGAAACAATGGAAACCAATGCCAATAAAAGACAAGAGGATTTGAAGGCAGAAATGAGGAAAATGCAATCGGAAATGTCGGACTTGAAAAATCTGGTAGCCGAATTGAAAACCACAGTGGAAGGCCTCAGCAGCAGAGTAACAGCGGCTGAGAACAGAATCAGTGAGCTCGAAGATCAAGTTCAGAGTCTTCTCAGAAAACAGCAGAAAATGGAAAAGAGACTCACAGTTCGAGAACAGATGGCAAGAGAAGATCGTGATGAAGCCAAGAGGGGTAACATAAGAATTATTGGAGTCCCAGAAGGACGGAAAGAAAACCTTGATGAAGAAGAAACTGTCAAAGAAATCATTGCTACAACGTTTCCAGAGCTGAAGAAAACTTGTGACCACATCCAGGAGGCCCGAAGGGTACCGGCTAGAAGAAATCCGAATAAAAATACCCCAAGACACATCCTGATCAAAATGACCAAAACTTTAGACAGAGACAAAATTCTGAAAGCAGCAAGATCGAAGAAAGAAATCTCTTACAAAGGAGCATCCTTAAAATTCACAGCTGATTTTTCTGATGAAACCCTCAGGGCCCTAAAACAGTGGTGGGACATAGAGAAAAAACTCAATGAAATCAATGCTTCTACAAAAATACTTTACCCAGCGAGACTCTCATTCATAATAGAACGAACAACACACAGTTTCACGGACAAACAACAGCTCAGGAACTTCATAGACTCAAAACCATGGTTACAAGTACTACTAAATGGGCTACTTTAAGGCAAGACAGGCATTTCAAGTACACCAAATTTCAACAGAACAATGGGACAAAATCCCATAACAATAATCTCTCTCAATGTCAATGGGCTAAACGCACCAATTAAAAGACATAGAGTGGCAGGATGGATTAGAAAATTGAACCCAACATTATGCTGCCTGCAAGAAACACATCTCAATAGTCAAAGCAAACACAGACTCAGAGTCAAAGGCTGGAAAACAATCCTACAGGCAAACAGCTCCCAGAAAAAAGGTGGGGTAGCTATCCTAATATCAGACCACATCGATTTCAGAGTGAAGAAGTTCATAAGAGACATTGAAGGCTATTTCCTATTGACCAAAGGATCTGTACAACAGGAAGAACTTACAATAATAAATGTATATGCACCTAATGAGAGACCAGCAAAGTACTTAAAACAATTACTCATAGATTTGGAAAAAGACATCGATAGCAACACAATACTAGTGGGAGACCTCAACACCGCTTTGTCACCTCTTGATAGATCAACCAGACTCAAGCTTAGCAAGGACATACTTCATCTGAGGGAAACAATGGAAGAAAGGGACTTAGTAGATATATACAGGACACTTCATCCACAAAAAGCTCAATGCACATTCTTCTCAAGCGTACATGGAACGTTCTCCAAGATAGACCACATGCTGAGCCACAAAACATGCCTCCACAAAATTAAGAAGATAGAGATTATATCAACAATCTTCTCAGACCATAATGCGCTGAAATTAGAAGTAAATCACAAACAAAAGCAGAAAACTAAATTGAACACATGGAAATTAAACAGTGCGCTATTAAACAACGAATGGCTTAGACAGGAAATTAAAGAGGAAATCAAAAGATTCCTAGAAACGAATGAAAATGAGGACTCGAGTTACCAAAACTTATGGGACACAGCAAAAGCGGTCTTAAGAGGAAAGTTTATAGCTCTACAAGCATTCCTCAGAAAGGAGGAGCGAGCCCACATAAATAAACTAACCTCACAGCTTAAGAACTTGGAGAAGGACCAACAAAAGGAGCAGAACCCTAACAGGAGGAAGGAAATAATAAAACTCAGAGCAGAGATTAACGAGATGGAAACCCAGGAAACAATCTGAAAGATCAATGAAACCAAGAGCTGGTTCTTTGAGAAAATTAACAAAATCGATAAGCCCCTAGCAAAACTCACAAAGAAAGGGAGAGAGAAAACCCTAATAAACCGAATCAGAAATGAAAAGGGGGTCATTACAACAGAAACTACAGAAATTCAAAGGATCCTCAGGGAGTACTTTGAAAAGCTTTATGCCACGGAACATCAAAACCTCGAGGAAATGGATAAATTCCTAGACTCCTACAGACTCCCAAGGCTGAGCCAAGAAGACCTGGAATACCTGAACAGACCTATCACCATCAAGGAAATTGAAATGGTAATAAAAAGTCTCCCCAAGCACAAAAGCCCTGGCCCGGATGGATTAACCAGTGAATTCTTCCAAATCTTTAAAGAAGACTTACTCCCAATCCTCTTTAAGCTTTTCCATGAAATTGAAATATCACATACACTTCCGAACAGTTTCTATGAAGCAAATATCACACTGATACCAAAAGCAGACAGAGATAACACAAAGAAAGAGAACTACAGGCTGATATCCCTGATGAACACAGATGCAAAGATCCTCAACAAACTACTAGCAAATAGAATCCAACTACTCATCAAAAAGATCATACACCATGACAAGTAGGATTCATCCCAGGGATGCAAGGATGGTTCAACATTCAGAAATCAATCAACATAATCCATCATATCAACAAAAGAAAAGATAAAAAGCATATGATCATATCAATAGATGCGGAGAAAGCATTTGACAAGATCCAGCACCCCTTTATGATGAAAACCCTAGCCAAAATGGGTAGAGAGGGGACTTTCCTCAACATAGTTAAAGCCATCTACCACAAGCCTACAGCAAGCATCATCCTCAATGGGGAAAAACTGAGAGCCTTCCCTCTAAGATCAGGGATGAGACAAGGATGCCCACTCTCTCCACTGCTGTTCAATATAGTACTGGAAGTACTTGCAATAGCAATTAGGCAAGAAAAAGATATTAAGGACATTCAGGTAGGAAAGGAAGAAATCAAGCTCTCACTATTCGCAGATGATATGATACTATACTTAGAGAACCCAATAACCTCCACCAAAAAACTCCTAGAAACAATAGACTTGTATAGTAAAGTTGCAGGTTATAAAATCAATACCCAAAAGTCCATGGCTTTCCTATACGCAAACAGTGAGAGAGAGGAAAGCTATATGAAAAAATCAATCCCGTTCACAATTGTGCCCCAGAAAATCAAGTACCTAGGAATCAGCTTAACTAAGGAAGTAAAGGACCTGTACAAAGAAAACTACAAAACGCTACTTCAGGAAATAAAAGAGGACATGAGGAAATGGAAAGACATCCCCTGCTCATGGGTCGGAAGACTTAACATTGTCAAAAAAGCACTGTACAAATTCAATGCAATTCCTATAAGGATACCCATGACATTCTTCAAAGAAATAGAGCAAACACTCCTGAAATTTATATGGAACAATAAACCCCCACGAATAGCTAAAGCAATTCTGGGGAAAAATAAAATGGGAGGAATCAACCTCCCTAACTTCAAACTTTACTACAAAGCAGTAATAATCAAAACAGCATGGTACTGGAACAAAGGCAGAACTGCAGACCAATGAAACAGAGTTGAATACACTGTCATCTCCCCTCAATCATATGATCATCTAATATTTGATAAAGGTGCAAGAAATGTGAAGTGGAGTAAGGAAAGCCTTTTTAACAAATTGTGCTGGCATCACTGGATGGCTACATGCAAAAAAATGGGCTCAGAACTCTGCCTAACACCATGTACAAAGGTAAGATCAAAATGGATTAAAGACCTCAACATCAGACCAGAAACCATAAGATACATTGAAGACAAAGTTGGCAAAACCCTCCATGACATTGAGGCTAATGGTATGTTCAAAGATGCCACGCCACTGGCTGAGCAAGTGAAAACAGAGATAGATAAATGGGACTATCTTAAACTAAGAAGCTTCTGTACCTCCAAAGAAACAGTGACCAAAATACAAAGACAGTCTACAGAATGGGAAAGAATATTCGCCGAATACACATCTGACAAGGGGTTGATATCAAGGATATACAAAATACTGGTTGAACTCCACAAGAAGAAAACATCCAACCCCATCCAAAAATGGGGCAATGAAATGAACAGAAACTTTCTCAAAGAAGAAATCCGAATGGCAAAAAAGCACATGAGAAAATGCTCTACATCATTAATCATCAGGGAGATGCAGATCAAAACCACAATGAGATACCATCTCACACCTCAGAGACTGGCCCACATTCAAAAGAACAAAAGCAACCTTTGCTGGCGCGGATGTGGCGAGAAAGGGACACTCCTTCACTGTTGGTGGGAATGCCGACTGGTTCAGCCCTTTTGGAAAACAGTATGGACGTTCCTCAAAAAATTAGAAATTGAGCTCCCATTTGACCCAGCGATACCACTCCTGGGAATATATTCCAGAGAGGCAAAAATGTGTAGCCGAAGTGACATCTGCACTTGTTTGTTCATTGCAGCACTCTTTACAGTAGCCAGAAACTGGAAGAGACCTGAGTGCCCAAGAACAGATGACTGGTTAAAGAAACTTTGGTACATCTACACAATGGAGTACTATGTAGCTCTTAGAAAAGATGAAGTCATGAACTTTACATACAAGTGGTACAATATGGAAAATATCATGCTAAGCGAAATGAGTCAGAAAGAGAGGGATAGATATAGAAAGATAGCATTCATCTGGGGAATATAAAATAATAAAATATGAGATTAATACCCAAGAATAGCTGAGAGCAACATCAGGAGAATTACTCCATAACTTAGAGGCCAGCTGGGTATTCTAGGGGAAAGGACAATTCAGATAGAAAGGGGAACACCAAGTGGAGGGTGTTTGGAGGTTCCTCCCAGGAGGGGAGATGCAGGTTGAAAGTAGACTGGACTGAACATGTTCGCCACTCAATGCCTCTTTTGCTGATTACAACACCCAGGAGGAGTGAGAGAACAAAAGGGAATGCCCTGCCACAGTGGCGGGGGGGATGGGGGGATGGGAGGATGGGGGGGAGGGATATTATCCTGGTGGTGGAAAATGGGCACTGGTGGAGGAATGGGTATTTGATCGTGGTATGACCGAGATCCAAGCACAAAAATTTGTAAATCTACAACTGTACCTCATGGTGTTTCACTAATAATAATAATAAAAAAATGTGCTCAAGCAAATTTTAACCATACGTAAACTCCTCAGCTCTTCCTGCTGAGACGGTATTGATCAACACAAAAATAACCACGTTACTTAGAAGAATGCATTGTGAGATATTGTGAATCAATTTATTTGCTTGATTGGAAACACAAACCCAGAATTCATCAATTTTTATTTATTCCAGATACAAACTAATAATTTGAAAGCCTATTAGAATTTCAATGAAAATGCTAAGGACCTATAGAGTGGCAAAAATGTCAGATGTCTTAATAGTTCATCAATTTTATTAAATTTATTACTCCCCAAGATTAAGTGCTCTCTTTCAGCCTATTTATTTATGTGACATTTGTAACTCTATCTCAAACCTATCTAGTTATAATAAATCTTTGTTTATTTAAAAAAAACAGAATAAATTATAACAAAATCCATATATTATAGATCTGAGAAACATCTTAAATATAGAAAAATTCTCTAGTGCGATTCTGACAACTTATTTTGAAATTCAACCAAAGGAATGTAGAAAATCTTATTTCACAATTTTTCCCTCACTAACATGTTTAATATTGGCAGTATTCCTTGAAAAAAATCATTTACAGTGGTCATGTAACTATAGCACTATGGCACTGTCCTCCCATTGTTCATCGATTTGCTTGAGCAGGCACCAGTAATATCTCACAACAAATTGTGAGACTTGTTACTGTGTTTGGCATATTGAGTACATCAAGGGTAGCTTGCCAGGCTTTGCCGTGCAGTCATGTAACTAGTAAAAAAAAATTATAATTAATTTTTTTATAAATTAGTAGTTACAACTTGTAAAAGTTAGGACTGTTTGGCATTCTTTATGAAGAGGTAAAAAGGTAAAGGTAAAGGCCCTCCCGTTGATCGTCGATTTGCTCGAGCGGGCCCAGTAACGTCTCCATTGGAGACTTTGTTGTTACTGTGTCTGGCATATCGAATACTCTCGGTAGCTTGCCGGGCTCTCCGAGAGGGGCGGAGGAATCGAACTCGGGTCAGCCATGTTGGCCGCTTGTAAGGCGAATCAATATCAACTACGAGGGAAAGATCAAAGGGAACTGAAATAATCATAAGCAAAGACGTGACTTGTAATTTTGTAAATGGTTATATGTCATATATTGATAGTCACTTTATCCTTATTATCCTTCTTACTTTAAAGTAATTCTTTAAAAGTAAGAAATAATTATAGAATTACTACTATAGTGGCATAAATTTGGAAATGTTAGTTCATTTAATTTAAAAACAATTATTTTTAGTTTTAGAAATGCATCCGGTAATACTTACAGGCTACTACTAGGTGTGTGCTTTGGAGCCTCCATCAGTATTTAGGTACCAGGCTGTGGTTTGGATTGATCCTGGACCCCTGCATGCAAACCCTTCACACTAATCTTATGATTCATCTCTCTCAAAATAAATTTAGTTTGTAATTGCAGTTTAAGAAATAAGGCTCTATAACATAAATTGCAAACATGTGAAGTAATATGAGCATTTGAAAGAAAAAACATGGAAAAAGTTTTCATTGAAAAAAATAGTTGATCAACAATGACAGAATTTTATTGATAAATATTCTTAAATTCATTTTTAATGGCAAAAATGGATAAAGAAGTAATTTTAAGTTTAAGTGTGAAACTTCACAGATAACATTAATTTTACTGTAAAAATAAATTCATATGTTGTCATGTATATGCAGAGAGAAAATATAAAAATTATAAATATTTCCTAAGATTTAAGGTGTTGAAATAAAAGCATATTTTTTTCTGACTTCTTAGACATTAATCTCCAAATATTTAACTCTAAGTCCATATTAGACAAATGATTAAAACTATTGGACTCATTAAGTAGGCAATTAAAAGTAATTACTTAGCTGATTTTTCACCAAATTGACTCTAACAGAGAAAATTCTTCAGTGACGATTATGTTTAGTATAATTTACATAATGAGTGCAGATTTTATGTGTCAGAGCCTGTTTACAAAAATGCTACTGTAAATAACTAGAAATTTAGGACATGCTATTATCATTGTAAACAAAAGTTCTGAAGTTCAAGTCATGATAGCATGCATTTATTACTTTTAGAAAACAATATAAAGACAATATTTAAGTAAAATTATAAAGGATATATTTTTTCATGTCTCTTTGATTATGATCAAATTACTGTGTGATATTACAATGATTAAAATTTCCTAATTTTGATGCCACAATAGCCTTAATTATTACAACACACATTTTATGATGGCACAACAATAGCCTTAATTATTACAACACACATTTTATGATGGCACAACAATAGCTTTAATTATTACAACACACATTTTAATAAAATCGTATAAATTAGTATTTTCTTATTCTTTATTGTTCTTCCCAATATTGTCTTTAAGTCCTTAGACATTACATTATACTCCATGTGTGTGTATGCCTGTGTGTGTGTTTGTGTGTCTGTTTTGATTTGGTTGTTGTTCTGTTTTGTTTTGCTTTTTGATTTGGGTGCCACAATGAGCAGTGTTTAGGGCTTGATCTTGGCTCTGCATTCATGGATCACCCCTGTCAACATCCTAAATCCTTGGGATCGAATATAATCTGGCCTTACACAAGATAAGCACCCTTTTGCTATACTATCTCTCTGTCCAAAATACATTTTCTATCATCACTTATAATCACTAACTTCTTATTTCTTCCTCCAACTTTTTCTTTTTCTTTGTTTTATTTTGAGACACACTCATATGTGCTCCAGAGGTTCCTGGATTTGTGTTAAGGAAACACAAATCTTAATTATTACAACACACATTTGTAACAATTTGTGTAATTAAAAATTTGTGTTCAAGGATCAGTCCTGACAATAGTGCGGGAACATATTGGGTGCTGTGGATCAAACCTGGACCATCCACATATGAGGCAAGAGCCCCTACCTGCTTTATTTTTTCTTTTCGCCCTGTTTCTCCAAATTTCTTAATGAAAAACAAGTCAAACATAGGTAAGCAAAATATTTTGACCACCTGAATTTTTCCCTAAAATTTGATCCATAGCTTCTAACTTTCACTATGAGCACTTAGAGCTATCATATAGTGATCAGTTATTCTTATCTGGAACTCCTTCAGGTAATGTTTATTTCATGCATGTGCCAAATAGCTTGAATGACAATCAAAATTTTTGCCTTCTACAATAAATTCTCAGCATGAAATACTACAGATGATTCTATTTTTACTTAGGAACTGTTTAAAACTAAATTTAAGAGAAAATTATCACTGTATGACTGCATCACTGACATCCTGTTGTTCTTTGATTTATTCAAGTGGGCGCCAGTAACATCTCATTAGTCCCAGCCCTGAGATTTTAGCAGCCTCTCCTTACTCATCTTTCCCAATGCTGCCATATAGGAGGCGCTTTCAGAGTCAGGGTAATGAGGCTCGTTATTGTTACTGTTTTTGGCATATTGAATATGCCATAGGTAGCTTGCCAGGCTCTTTCGTATGTGTGTGTGTGTGGAGGGGGGAATACTCTCGGTGTTTGGTTTCAACATACTTGCTTGTATTCTCTGTCCCTCTCATAGAGCCTGGCAGGAGAAAATTATAACAAAGTAAAATCTTTTAACTGGGGAAATTTTATGGTAAAAGTCTAATTTTGAAACTTTATTTGATGATTTAAAATGTTTAGCATATTAGGAGATTTGATAATATGTTCTAAGATGCTTCAGTGACTTTATATTAGACAATGAATAGAATATCTGTTTAGAATCATATAAAATCATTTCAAATTTTTCTTTTTTTATTTCAAATTTTTCAACAATTAATGTTTCATCTACAATGCAAATCTCTCTTAGTTTCTTAACAATCATTTATAATTATGTCTAATAACACTCGTATTCTATAAGGAAAATGGTAGATAACAGGTCATATTTTTTTCAGATAGGTTTTATATATTCACTATAGAGTTTTTAATATTCTAATTTTTGCATAAACAACTGGATATGTTGCATAAATTTAAGTGTTTTATCTCCCACATGTCTTCAAGTGATTATGAACACTAGATAATTTTTCTGCTTACATATTCACTTTTGCCTAGTCTATAATAAGAGAATGAATGTTGTGATTCTTGACTTATTCAAAATATTTCACATAATATCACTGATTATACCAGAACATAGTAAAGATCATAATAATTGTATAAAACTCTAAAACAGCTAAACTAAATGACAGTTTTTATCTAGCTTACATAGATAGAATATTTTCATACCCTATCTCTATGAAGTTTGCATTTCCAAATCCGAGTTCAAAAAGCTTTTGGAAAAAAATTTAAACCAATTTCAGTGAAAGCATCTGCTTAGAGAATCTTCATATTAATTTTTGTTTTCCAAGGTGAAGCCTGAAAATTGACAAAAAGACTTTACAGTCTTTCTTTTAAGCAATGTAGGATAATATATGTGTGTTTAGCAAATTCTTTTTTAAAAAAAATGTTCTGTTTTCTGGATAACACCAGCTGACTTGTGGCTTTGTGATTTAGGATCACTCTTTAAGTGTCTCTGGGAGCTAATTTGTGGTGCCTCTTGGACTGGGGGAAAAAAAAAGAAAAAAACACTTCTGAAATCAAGTCTTGATTTTGAAAGTCTTGACTTTCAAATTCAACATATGCTTACCAGATTTTTTAGAAACTGAAAAGCTAATTTGAAAATGTGTATGAAAAATTTAAGTTAATAACATTGAAGAAATGAATTAATTTGGAAATTTGTGTGTCCTAACTTGAATACTTACAAAGTTACATCAAATAAAATAATGTATGAGCTTACATGTTAAACAAGTCAATTGGTCAGAAAAGAACCCAGAAAGAAAATATGCATATGGCCAATTTTCTTTTTAGCAAAGATGTAATGTCAATTCAGTGAATAAATTATGCTTAATAATTTCTTCTAATCCAAATAGGTATGTATGCATCAATGCAAAAATCAACTTCAGTTCATAACTCACTGTAGAAATATTAACAAGGAGTTCATTGACTTAGATGAAAAATTCTAAATACAAAACTTCTAGAATTAAACATTAGAAAGCTGTCTTTGATTTTTGTGTGACAAAAATATGTCTTACATATAACTTTGCAGCATGAATATAAAATATAAAATTTGCATTATTTAAATTAAAATATCTTCCTGTGAAAGGCATAGTTAAATGAATAAAAAGATAAGCCAGAAATTGAAATATTAAAAGTGCTTATATTTTTCATACAATTATATTTAAACTATGAAAAAAAATAGAAAAAATCCCCTTAAATATATCTAAGAGTAAATATAGGTAATAGTCTAAATACACACTTTGCTAAAACAGATGCAATTAAGAATATTAAAAAGTTATTTCAATCTCATTAAACATTTATGTTTATGGTTTATAATCAGATTGTGAAACACACATGTATAATGTCTAAAACTATAAAGAATGCAACAGTATTAAACTAAATGTTAAATAACTTGAACTATCATATATTGTTAGTAGAAAATAAATATGATGCAAATTCCTTGCTAAAGAGTTTAACTTATATTTTTCAAAATTTAAAAATAAAACGTACAGTTTTAGATAAAAGAAAAAATAAAATAAAAAAGCAAAAGTGATGACTTGGGGCCCAGGGAAATAGTACTGTAACTTATTGTCCTGCATTTGGCTGAGTTAGGTTAGATCTTGGCATCCTTTATGGTCCCCCATCCCTGTCAGGATTAATCCCTTTAGTTCAATATTATTCCTAAGGTATCTTTGGCATGCTATTTTTTATATTAAGAGCATAAGATCACATGTAAGATCTTTATCATGTTTGTGATATAGTATAAAATAATTCAGTCATTTTAGGTTCCAGAGATACGATTTTTAAGCATGTGTTATGATGAAATTAATGCTGAATTATTTATCTTCTTTCTTTGTCTATGAAGTACAATATAGTAACTGATGTTGGGAGGGTAGATTGGTAAAGTTTACAACTGAATTTTGAATCAAAAAAGCAGTGTAATATATAATAATATAGGTGGTAGCTATAATTGGAAATTTAATTTAAGTAAACATTCTTTGTTATTTCTATTATTTCTATTTATATTCTATTTTATATTCTATTTCAGTTATTTCTATTATTCTATTGTTTAGAATTTTAATAATGCATTATTTACATTTTTAGTGACAGAGGGTGACTCTAAACTATCAAAATCACACAAATCATCCTGTTATTCGTCGATTGCCTCGAGCAGGCCCCAGTAATGTCTCCTTCATCCTAGCCCTGAGATTATATTCAAGGCTCTTTAGGAGAATGAGACCCATCATTGTTACTGGTATTTGGCATATTGGGCACGACACGGGGAGTTTGCCAGACTCTGCTGTGTGGGCAGGCTACATTCGGTAGCCTGCCAGTTTCTCCAAAGTAGGAATGAGATAATAAGATGTCATAATAAGATGTCCTGGAGCGATAGCACAGCGGGTAGGGCGTTCGTCTTACAAGCAGCCAACATGGCCAACCCGAGTTCAATTCCTCCGCCCCTCTCAGAGAGCCCGGCAAGCTACCGAGAGTATTGGATATGCCAGACACAGTAACAACAAAGTCTCCAATGGAGACGTTACTGGGCCCGCTCGAGCAAATCGACGATCAACGGGAGGGCCTTTACCTTTACCTTAATAAGATGTCCAGGAGCTGAGTTTTATAGTCTCTGAGTCTTGGCCACTGATGGGATTACACGGCGCCAGGGGGCCAGTTGGTGGGTGTGACCCCCCGCCTACTGGAATTTGGAGGATGTGGGTGGAGGATGCTCGGCCCCAATCCGAGAAGGCTTGGAGATCTCGGCCCCGGAACCCGCATGACTTTGTCCCTCTGCCAGTACCTTCATATGAGCGGAGAGTGGTCTCAGCATGGTGGTGGCTGGTCCTGGAGGTCTTTGGCTGCCGGAGCCCTGGTCGGGGCGGGGAGGAAAGCTTAACCCACTCCCCTCCAAGGGGAGTTTTAAACTCTAAACTATATTGTGAAAAAATAAGAATCACTTGCGATAGTGAAAAGGCAACAGATTTTCTCAGCTTCTAGTACAGCTTGTATTTTGACAAGATCTAAAATTTTGAAGTTAGTGGGCATAAAATATTAGTACATTATTTTTGTTTATATTGGGTTATTCTAGTCTGAATCTCTATTATATATATGTGTGTGTACACATATATTTACTAAATTTGACATTGGTATCTTGCTATATATAATAAAATATTTAAATCTAAACATAGTTTATAATTAAATATTTTTAGGCTTTTTACTTCTATTTTAATTTGGTTTGTCAAGACTTCTAAAAATCTCTTTTGATCAGAAATATTTTTTTCTCTCCAAAACCCTATAGAATGACAGGGCAAATACAGTTTCAATATTATTAGTCTCTTGTCCATAGTAAATATTTTATTCATCTTTGTGAAATTCCTATCCTCAGAGACAGAGATAGCATAGTAAGGTTCATAAAATATTATTTGGAATCAATTGAGATCATAAGTGGACAAATATATAAACTTTGGAGGTATAAAATGCAGCATAAATAAAACATACTGGGATTTCATATGCTAGCAATTAATCCTATAAAGTACCATTTGCTAAAGCATAAAATATTTGAATCATCTATGTAAATCACTAAACATAAACAGCTAGTTAAGAAAAATTACATAAAAGGGAATATATAGATGTTGGAATACTCAGAACTAATATGCATTTTTTTGACCCTGAGAGAAAATGCAGAGTGTAATGCACTTACACTTTTGACCCCAGTTCAATCCCTGGCACCACATATGACTCCCTGAAAACTGCCAGAAAAGATCCTTGAGCACAGAGCAAGAAGTCCTGACATCTGTGTCTGAAGCCCAACAATGCCACAGATCACCCATTACCAAAAAATGGGAAAGGAGATTTTATCACTTAAAGTTAAAAATTTCATTCTTTTCAAATTATATCACTGAATTATTTATAAACATATTAACTTAATTTGCATGGAAAACACAACTATGTGTACTTTGTAAATATGAAATCTTAGCAATTACAAAACATATTTTGTATTTGTCATTCTACTTTCAACAAATGCTTAACAAAGTATAAGATTAGATCAGATTTTCTAGTTTGTCTCTTTATACATTTAATGCCTATCTTCTGCAGAAATAATAATTTAAAATATGTAGCTAACAAGTGAATTTTTCCAGAAAATTCTGCCAATCAAAGTATCTAATTTTTGCTTAATCTTTTTTTCAGAGATCTTTCATTTTCATTTTCATTTCATCATCTGTTATTCATCGATTGCCTCGAGCAGGCCCCAGTAATGTCTCTTTCATCCTAGCCCTGAGATTATATTCAAGGCTCTTTAGGAGAATGAGACCCATCATTGTTACTGGTATTTGGCATATTTGGTAAGCCACGGGGAGTTTGCCAAACTCTGCCCTGTGGGCAGGCTACATTCGATAGCCTGCAAGTTTGTCCAAAGTAGGAATGAGATAATAAGATGTCATAAAAAGATGTCCTGGTAAGACATCACATGGCCGTGAATGCGGCTGCGCGGTTCCAGGAGCTGGATTTTATAGTCTCTGAGTCTTGGCCGTTGATGGGATTACACGGCGCCAGGGGGCCAGGTGGTGGGTGTGACCCCCGCCTACTGGGATTTGGAGGATCTGGGTGAAAGATGCTCGACTCCAGTCCGAGTAAGCTTGGAGATCTCGGTCCCGGAACCCGCGTGGCTTTGTCCCTCTGCCAGTACCTTCATGTGTGCGGAGAGTGGTCTCAGCATGGTGGTGGCTGGTCCTGGAGGTCTTCGGCTGCCGGAGCCCTGGTCGGGGCAGGGAGGAAAGCTCAACCCGATCCCCTCCAAGGGGCCTCGGCGAGGAACAGCCAGGCGCGGGGGCAGAAGACTGCTTATCAGAGATCTTATTTACAATTAATAACTAGTTATATAATAAAATAGGTTTGTTTATCAGTATCACTTTTATAGATTTTGCAACAAGAAATAACTCTATCTGATATTGCATGAAGACTTCACTGTTCTTGTGTTAATACACTGTGATTTGCTATGACTTATTAAGTAAGAATACCTGTCCTCTCATTATTATAACTTTTATTCCAATCATTATCTTGATATTATGAAAGAACAAAAATGCCTTGCCAGACCCAGAAGTGTACAAAATTCACACTTTAATAGTCATCTTTTAAAATGATAATAAAAGAAAACAATAAGAAAAATTAATGTATCTTGAAAATGCATATTTTGCATAATCAATTTGAAGGTAAGATATATATAGTATTTTTATAATATAAAACATAATTTACTATGAGAACATAATATAGAAAATGTAACTAAAAGTACAGAAAGATCATAAACTAGAACGTTTTCTTTTGTTATTTTCTCTTAATTGGGATTACTTTAGGACATCTGTAACTAACAAATTGTTACTGAATCCACTAATTAAAGAATTGAGACAAGGCATAGACTAGAAGATAAAAAAAAGCTTAGCATTGATTTTACAGCATGTTTTATGCATTGACAAAAATGTTGGGAAAATTAAAAGCTATTTATTTTGGCAGTGTTTCATATAAGTGTTTAGATGATAAATAATGTAAGTTATTTCTGATTTAAAGGCAATGTATATCTCAACTATATTTTAGCTGTGAGGTGCCTGATGATTGCCTCATGTTTCTTTTTTGGTAAATTGTCTCTACATCTTCAGCACCTTTTCTGATTGGGTTGTTTATCTTTCTATTGTTGATTATTTGACTATTTTATGTATTTTGAATATTAAACACTCAAAAAGTGCATGGCATACAAATACAATTCCCAGTTATTAGGATTACTTCACATTCATATGATGTTGGACAAAGGAAATATGTCTTATATATTTGAAATAATAGTTTTAAATGAATATTATAATTTTAAATATTTAAAGGACAAATTATTAAAAACATTTAAATAAGTTTGTGGTTTTTTGGTTTTTTTTTTTCCTTTTGGGTCACACCCGGCGATGCTCAGGGGTTAATCCTGGCTCATGCACTCAGGAATTGCTCCTGGCAGTGCTCAGGGGACCAACCATATAGGGTGCTGGGAATCGAACCTGTGTTGGCCATGTTGGCTGCATGCAAGGCAAACGCCCTACCCGCTGTTCTATAGCTCCAGCCCCAAGTTTGTAGTTTTATGCATAAAAATAATGTAAATAAATCATTTGGTTCCTTCTCTCAATATGCATTAGATTTATAGTATATCTATTTTAAATATGTTCAGAGTAAATATACTTTTGTGTCTGAAACAATACTGCAAGGTCAATCTTTTTATATGAATCAGTTTATTTTTCTTCTCACATTGCCAATGAATGCATATTTCATTGATAATAAACACTTTACAATACTAACGGTCCATTGAGTTATAAAATTCAGTAAACTGTAAGCCTCATAAAAATATCCTTAGTTACCTTACTATGCAATTTTTCTCACATAGTAATTTACATCCCATTCCATATTTTTCATATTTTCAAAAAATTTTATTTATGAACATGCCAATTGCGCATTTTTATTCTTACTTCCCATTTAGCCTCTTCTATTTATTTGTTTTATAGATACTTCAAATGTAGCCCTTTTAAATAATATATGAAAAGGGGAGTTCTGGATTCATACCAGCAGTGCTCAGGACTTACTCCTGCATCTGTGTTCAGGAATCACTCCTGGTTTTGTTAATGGGAACACAGCAATGACAAGGATTGAACCAGGGTTGATTACATTCCAGCCAAACATTTTAATTAACCCCTGTAATAGTTCTTTGGACCTTTATATAATATTTTAATGTTTATATTTTCTTCATTTTTTTATTCCCTATATTGTGTTTAGAAATGTTTTACCAAGATAACTGGACTGTAAATTATTAAAATCCAAACAAATGACAATAACCTATTCAGAAAAAATAAATAATATTACCCTTTGTTCAGAGCAAATAGAAAATTAATTTACACGAGAGTCTTTAACATCCTACTAATAAGGTTAAGATAGAATATCTGCTTTATTCTAATATATATCATTCGTTAAAATAATATATTGATACAATTGCTTAATTGTATTTTCTTGAAAAAATATAGTGAAAAGATGTTTTTCAGTTTTCAAATATGAAACATTTCAAAAACTTCAAAGCTAATATAGAAATTGTTGTTAATATTTTTGTAAGCTTAATAATGTTAATGATCAGAAGTTGAATATAAATAAAATATTAAAAAAACAAGGAGAGAATAATTTAGATTGGAATTAAGAATTAGAAAAAATAGTGCTTTATTCTGTTATAAGTAATTGCTTTTAAATTTTATTCTACATCAGCTTTTTTTTTGTAGATGTTTGTTTTAGGTCCATGACCAGCTGTGCTCAGGGCTTATTCCTAGATCAACACTAAGATCTCATTTCTAGTCCTCAGAGGACCAGAGATCAAGCAGGGCATGTGTGTGAAACAAAAGCATTGCTTCCTACTGTAAGCCTACTTCATACTCTCTGACCCATCCACTTGAACATTTCATTTTCCTTTATTATTTATGAACTGGGAAATGGGGAGTTCTGGGTCCATACCAGCAGTCCTCAGAGTTTACTCGTGGACCTGTGTTAACCACTTCTGATTATGTTCATGGGACCATAGCAGTGATAAGGATTGAACCAGAGTTGATCACATTCCAGTCAAGCCACTTACTTAACCACTGTAAGACTTCTCTGGGTCTTTTTTTGCTCGAGATGAATCATAACACAATCAATCACAACCATCCTGTTATTCGTTGATTGCCTCGAGCAGGTCCCAGTAACGTCTCTTTCATCCTAGCCCTGAGATTTTTAAAAAAGTTGCCATATTCAAGGCTCTTTCAGAGTTAGGAGAATGAGACCCTTCATTGTTACTGGTATTTGGCATATTGGGTACGTCACGGGGAGTTTGCCAGACTCTGCCGTGTGGGTAGATTACATTCAGTAGCCAGCCAGTTTGTCCAAAGTAGGAATGAGGTGATAAGATCTCGCTTCCGGGAGCTGGGTTTTATAGTCTCTGAGTCTTGGCCGTTGATGGGATTACATGGTGCCAGGGGCCCAGTTGGTGGGTGTGACCCCTGCCTACTGGAATTTGGAGGATCTGCGGGTACCTTCATGTGTGCGGAGAGTGGTCTCAGCATGGTGGTGGCTGGTTCTGGAGGTCTCCTGCCCCTGCGCCTGGCTGTCCTCGCCAGGGACCTCTTGGAGGGGAGCGGGTTGAGTTTTCCTCCCTGCCCCATCAGGGCTCCGGCAGCCGAAGACCTCTCAAGATAAATAATCCTTAGATTTTAAGTGCTTGACAATAATTCAAAAATAACTTTTAGGATAAGTTGCAATATCTTCATGGAGTATATTAGCATCTGCAAACTATTTTCTTCAGTAAATAAGGAAAGTTATTTTTGTTAAATTGTATTTTTTCATGTTTTGGAAATCACACCCAAAATTCCTCAGGGATTTCTCCTGTATATGTCATCAGGGATCATTTCTGTTTTTTTTCTGAGGACTGTACGAAATTCTGGGGATCAAAATGGGGTTGGCCACATGCAAGCCAAGTTCTACTCTCTCTAATACCTCTCTAACCCAATTATATTGCATTTTAAATTCCAAACATCCAATGATAAAGCTACTTTTCAATAACTCAATCAGTATATGCATCAACTTCAGCAAAAATTTATACATTAGCACTGACGTATAATGTAAACCAGAAGAATATATTTTTTTATTTTGAATTTTAACAAAATCTCCTACAAAAGAAGTTTTTTTTGTCTAGTTTCAAAAGATGGTTGACAATGAACTGAAACTGTTAAAAGTTTAATGAATGGTTTTTCACAGCAACAAAAAATAAAAGTTACCAATTTGTGATATTTGTGATTTTCTCTATTGTATATTATGTATCACAAAACTTGGGAATGAAAAGACATAAATAATAAGAATGCATTTATTTTAACTTACTTTATAAATAGTATATGTAGCTAGGTATTCATTTATTTTAATTTGTAATTTTACCTAATTTGACTAAGTAGTATGCTGCAGATTCAATACTCACTAACAATATAAGTGACATGCATCTTCAGTAAATAAGATAATTGCCAAGGCCCTTTCAACAATTGTATTTACATAGTTAATGAGATTGTAAATGAGTTTCAGTGCCAATAATCTCTAGAGAAACAATACATTTACTGTGTCATGTTGAATAAAGCTTTTTTTCAGAAACAGATATATACTGCATTCTCTAGTAATTGTGTTTTAAAATTAATATTAAAATTAATTATATTTTTAATTATAGTAGCAGCAAACACATGCTACAAGACATGAGAGATTACTGATTAGATGATTGATTACATTAATTTCATTAGAGACCTGTGGTTTATTATTTTTTTACCTATTTTAATATAATTGGTTACTCCATCCTAGGTTGTCATAGAATAGGTGCAGCGTCCCCATTAAAGTCCCTTAAAATATCTTCATAACTTCAGATACTCAAATCAGAAAAGCAGCATTAGCTTCTAAGTGTCAAAATCCTGTTTCCAGTACCCATGGAGATAGTTCTAAGGACTGGGCACAAGCTTTGCCCAGTTCAAATTTGAACACTAGATTTCTGGAAAAACATCCCTTCACAGAATCCAGTAGCCCCACAGCAATGACAGATATAGCAAAAATACCAAATAAATAAATAAAAGTAATAAATAAAATAGAATATAATTCATGGATTTTCAGAAATATAGAAGCTTCTCCAAAAGTTCAAGATAACAGGGCTTTAACCTGTGCCATATTTATTAGTGCTATGAGTCCTGGAAAGAGGAGTAGACAAGAAGTAGGTAGTCAGTCGACTGATTTTGGTAGGTTTATCTGGACATGCAGAATCTATTGAAAAACACCCATGTGTTCTTTTAAGATTCTCTCTCTCTCTCTCTCTTATCATATTTCCCTTATTAAAACTATTTTACTTTTTAAAAAGAAGGACTTTTTTAGTACAGACTAAAGATTCAATTCTGAGTACTGACCCGTGTGCCCCAAAATTAAGAACAAACAGATAAATAAAACAATCCCACAAATAAACGGAACTTTGTTCTTAGTGGAGAATGTTAGATATGTTGGTCTCTTATTCTCTCTCTTGTCAGGACATTATCTCCCTAATGGCTCCAGATTTTATCATGAACTGGCAGCACAATGGCCCTTTTTCAGTAATTATCTTGTCTTTTATAACGAGTTCTTGATTTTATGGCTCCCTGAAATTTAACCCCAAAAGGTCCCCTAACTGCCCACCTCAACTCTACTTGGCAGGGGTTGCCAAATACCACTAAAGTGCTGCCATGAAGGAAATGTACATCTCTCTTCTCGCCCTGTGGAAGCAGGGATGTGCCCATCAATGACCTAGACGGATGAGTCAAATTGGAAAAACCTTCTTAGTTAATTTGGAAAGTGTTGAACCAGAACTTTTCTTTTCTTTTCTTTTCCTTTTTTTTTTGTCAACTGTGAAATCACCAAAAGAATCATATCTGACTGGATTATCTCTGTTCTCCTTAAATTCAATGGAGGCCTCATAATAAGGATTACCTACATATGATACCTGAAGGAAGGTCTATTGAATCCCTTAGGAGAAAATGCAGCCATTATTTAGGAAAACAGATTATTTTAAAATAAGAACAGCAAAGGTCCTTAAAGCCTTGCTCAGTCTTCTATACTTTCCTTAATTGAAGAAATAGTTATTTCTTCCCATTTTAGGATCTTAAAAATGTTTCTGGTTTTGGTCTATTATCAAGAAGCAAGCTTATAAGTAATAAACGTCTCTATCTAAAATAACTCTTCTTTATACTCTTAGAGTAAAGATTAAGTCACTTTATCCTGGTTATCTGAAATGCCCAGTCTCTTTCCATGAAACCACAGGTCATTTAACACAATTCATGTACCAGTTCTATTCAATTTTCCTTTAAAATGAAATTAACCAATATGTAAATTTCCATAAGATTGTTCATAAGTTACTTTTTTTCCTTCTTCAGTAACCTTTCTACTACCTTTATTATTTCATGGCCCAAAGTAATAGAGTGTAGTGGGACATTTCCCTGGTGATCCAACACTTTTTTTGGATGGTAAAACCAGAATGCTGGAAGAGAATTGAGAGAAGCCATATGATGTGCAGTAATTCACACCCACTACCATGAGTCACTCCCTCCCCCCCAGATAGATACAAAATGGAGGGAAAATATTGTGTTAGATACAGGCCACTGTTGTCTGTTGAAAGTGCTAGTCAATTTGGAGGCCATTTCAGAGAACCATAGAGATATAATTTATCTTTCCCCTAGCCCATTTCCAGGAGAAATGCTGATATTTACCAGGAGAAATAAAATAAATAAAAAGATGAATGACTGAGAGTAGTGATTTGACATTTTAAAGTGTGCACAGGGCTACAGGTTGTCATCAGCTTCTCAGAGGTGTGATAAAATACAAACATTAGAGTTATTAAAAGTTTCAACATGTTGACTTAAAAATCTCAGGAGCTAAAAAAGCAACTAATATTAAATTATTCAGGAATTTCAATAATATGTTAAGCACTAAACTAGCATAAAGTGGCATTTTCTTATATTAATCATATTTGATTAAATAGGTTAAATTAATGTAAATATTAGGCTCAAAATTCTTTTGGAAGTTAAATCTATCGTGTGAGATTATTATCCCTAAGGATTTTTTTTTTAATTTCTTAAGGACTACTTTCCATAACTTTTTTTTCCATAACTCCTCTTTTCTTGTGATCCGGATTTAAAGTTTTGTTCATTTTGTTCCTTGTATGTATTTCTAAAGACATTTTCTAACTCCAGAAGTGGAAATATATTCTATTCTTACTTCATGTGCAAATCCTTATAGTTTTCCTTATTATAAGTTTTGGGATTCTTACTGTATGGCTCAGTCCTCTCTAGCTCTCCTTATCATGGGAGCATATTGGTTCTATGTTTTTATCCAATATGTAATTATTCTGGCAGATTATCTCTGTTCACATCCTTCAATGCTAAGACATATGCTTAGTTTATAATCATTTTATGGGCAAACAGTAATATATGAATATATTATATTCCAATTGAAGCTGAATCACTCACTTAATTTTTCAAGCAATGTTTTTGAAAGTTCTTACACTTGTTCCTTCTCTTTCTGAAGAAGGTAAATTTTTATCTCTGAGACCTCACTAATGTATCTGAGAGACATTCCTTTTTGGGGGGAGTGTGTAGTGGTTGGGTCATATTGCAGTCATAAGGTCTTATTAGTGTGTCTATGTTCAGACATCACTCCTAGCAGTGCTCACATGTTCTGCACAGAACTATAGTAAGCACATGAAAGATTAAGACTTAACACTGTAGTATCATTCTATCTCTGGGGTCACACCCAGTTATTCTTCAGGTTGACTCCTGGCTCTGTACTCAGGGATCACTCCAGTCAAAACTCAAGGTACCACAGGTGCGTGAGGTGTCAGAGATCAAACTGAAAGTCATTCTTAAGAGAATTGTTAACTTTCTCAAAGCATCTCATTTTGTATCAAGAAACATTAGTTTAGAATTTCAAAAGAGTGTTAAATATATTTCAAAATAGAGTAATTCCTGATTACTTCTGAGTATAAGTTACTGACATAATATCACAAAACAAAAAAAGACTATTTTACTCCTAAACAAAATAATAATGCAAATCACCTCTACTTGGGGGAGCATCTTCTTATAACGAAGACATTTTCTCTGTAGGATAACATTGGGTTTGTCCTTTCAGCCTTGCAGCAGGAAACTTAGTTTACCATGAAGCAATGTCCTTTCTGTATGGACATAGGAAGACAGTTAATATTATGCCTTTGTAACTTGAGAGTTGATTCACAACAATCACAACCATCCTGTTATTCATTGATTGCCTCGAGCAGGTCCCAGTAATGTCTCCTTCGTCCTAGCCCTGAGACTTTTTTAAAAATTGCCATATTCAAGGCTCTTTCAGAGTTAGGAAAATGAGACCCTTCATTGTTACTGGTATTTGGCATATTGGGTACGCCACGGGGAGTTTGCCAGACTCTGCCATATGGGCAGGTTACACTTGGTAACCTGCCAGTCGATTACTCCAAATAATATTTACTCCTGGGCATCTGCTTTCTATACTCAGTTGACCTTAATTCCTAGCACCCCCAAAACAGGGTCTCAACGAGATTCTGAATGGACCTAGGGAAAGCTGTGAGCTACCTTGGCATCGAAATGGGCCAGGTCAAAGCGCCACAATACTCAACTATAAGTTGAGAGCATCGTCATCGACAAATGCTCTCATGATCCAGAAGTAACGACAAGATTAGAATCCTACTGTGGTGAGGAAGAGTAACCTGGACTGAGGACTAAAGTTTGGAATATATAGTGAGATGTCCTCAGGAAGAACCAAACTTTAAGTTGATGTATCTCTTACTGTGCTCATACAGAATGACATTGCTGGAAATATTAGAAGTAGATTTACTACAACTATTTAAGTGGTATTTAACTCCTTAGCTATTTAAGGAAGAAGAGAGCGGCGTGGAATGCTTTCAAGAGCGTCAAAGAAGTTATTAAGAGAACGAAGAACCTCCAGCTCTGGGCACATCTTTTCAACTCCACCATTCTTCCTTCACTAATATATGCCTCCGAGACCTGGACCCTACGATAACATGATGAGAACACTATTCGGGTATCCCAAAGAGGAATCGAAAAAAACTATGCTTGGAGTATCATGTTTTACTCAAGTGAGAGAAGGAATCTGGAGTTCCAGCCTCCATCAATGATCAGAGATCGGGAACACTGCCTCATTTGCCAAGGTGTCTAAAGTTACATGGGCCAGACACACTATGCTACTTGGAGATGACCGCTGGACCAGAGCCATTATGACTGGATTCCCCAGGACGTCAAAAGAATATCTGGTCGCCCACTCACAAGATTGTTGGAAAGAATTGTTAAGACCCTGATTGAACTGTTTGTTGCTCTTAATGTTCCTGGAGAGAGCAGAAACCACTGGGTTACACTAGCACGTGACAGAGATGAATGAAGATGTTACTGGCGCCCACTCGAGCAAATTGATGAACAATGGAATGACAAGTAATTACAAGTCACTTAAGTGGATTACTAACTGAGGAGAGAAGAAAGCAACACATCCTGGGTGGAAGCCAGCCCTTAATCTGATCTTTTAGTAGTCTGGAGTAATCTCCTTAGATGAGATTTTATTCTGGAGGAGTGGCCTTACCCCGCTTTGTTGATTTGTTAATGTTCAATCCACCTTTGTATCACCACCCTATGTGATTGCTATATAAACTGAGAACTGTAAGATAGGAAGGAGAGTGAGAATCAGGGAGAGAGGCAGAAGAGTGAGAATCAGGGGAGTGAGATCGACTGGAGTGAGAATCAGGAAGCAAGAAGCAGGTGAGTGAGAGTCAGGAATCAGAATCAGAAGCAGAAAAAGAGAGTCAGGGAGTCATCGGAGCAAGAAGCAGATGAGGGGGCACCAGAGAGGGAAGCAGAAAAGGAATCAGGGGAGAATGGAGAGATTGGAATAAACTGCAATTGATACTGACCAGTCTGGCCCTCCTTCCTTCCTTTGCCTGCCCATCGCCAACAGCCATCCAATCCAGTCCATACACAGCAGCTTGAGGGCGCGGAATGTTGGCGGTGAGAAAGAGCTGACCGGAGAGCCCGTGAACACATCACTTCATCATCACCCTTCTGCACATGTATAATAATTTTACAGTCTCTAATTGAAACCCAAGCACAAAAATTTGTAAGTCTACAACTGTACCTCATGATGTCTCAGTAATAAAAATTAAAAAAATAATAATTTAAAAAATTTAAAAAAATAAAATATATAGGAAGGTTTCAAAATGTGCATTATATAATATTTACACAAAATATAACTTACTCACAATAGCTACTCAATCGTACTTTTTTAATTCCATTTTGCCTATTCACCTTCTCTAATACATATTGTTCTTTAATTCTGTATCGGATCTAAGACCTACCTCCTGTGGATTAATCTTCAAGTGTAAATATCTTAAGAATGATTCTCTATGTCACTCACCTGAACACAGAATAAAACCCTAAATTTAAGATGAGGATTTCAGATTAATACACACATAATCACACAGAAACTTTGTATATATTTGTATACTAAATACTATATATCTGTATTGAAGATTGAACACTACAGCTCATTCAGCATTAGGTATTCAGTCAGATCACTGTCACTGTCCTCCCACTGTTCATCGATTTGCTCAAGCAGGCCCAGTAACATCTCCATTGTGACGCTTCTTACTGTGTTTTGGCATATAGAATACATTTTGGGTAGCTTGCCAGGCTTTGCCATGCGGGCAAGATACTCTCGGTAGCCTGCCAGGCTCTCTGAGAGGGGTGGAGGAATCGAACTCGGGTTGGCCAGGTTGGCCACATGCAAGGAAAACTCCCTACCTGCTGTGCTATCACTCCAGCCATATATGTAATATATATACAGTCACATATGCAAAATATATTTACATATATTTTATTTACTTTATTTATCACCTGACTGACATGTATACATGAGCAACAATGAGAACGAAAAATTATCACTGAGAATATTTTCAAAGGAAATTAAACGCTTTAACCAAAACAGAATTTTAGATGCCAAAGTCAAAGACATCTCAAAATCTACCTAACACTTAGAAACACCACAATGATAACTTTTCATTCTTTGTAAATGTAGC
Source organism: Sorex fumeus (assembly GCF_029834395.1). Lineage (NCBI taxonomy): Eukaryota > Metazoa > Chordata > Mammalia > Eulipotyphla > Soricidae > Sorex > Sorex fumeus. The sequence continues at coordinate 10,431,396 of NW_026606071.1, read as the reverse complement.
ACACCTCAATGAAATTTTTATCTAGAAAATTTTTAAAAATATTTTCTGTAGAAACTGTTTTTACTATTTCCCCAAAATGTTTAATTTACAACAAGATTTATTATTCTTGCTCAGCTGTGTTCTTTAGCCTTATTCCTTCCAAATATGATTTGACAAATAAAACAAAACAAACAAACAAAACCTGCATGATCTCTGTGCTTCTCAAATGGAGTATCTTTCCGACACATTCTCCCTCCATTTTTACTAATTAACCTTACGTTTTTTCACTTTGCTGGTTCTTCACTTTTATATTCTTCTTATGAGTATGCTGAGGCAGATACTACCAATCACCATTTTCAACTGATCTATAGATAACTGGTACTTAGACTTTTATCTCACAATGAAGTATCAGTCAGCTTAGTCCCATATTCTCCCACTTATCAAAGTATAAACTTGATGATACTCTGTTATCAGTTTAGATAAAGTAGTCAACATACCCAAGAAAGATTTTTTAAATTTTATCTAGTTATCTAGTCTTTAATAAAATATAGAAGTATACCTCCCTTCACACACAAGATTTATATATGATAGCCAACATTTAGTTACAAAAACTGATGGTTTGTCATTATAAAAAGAGGAAAAAAACATCAGAATTTTTGTCTGCTTCCACATATGTATAGACACAGCGTGCCTTCAAGCCAGGAAGAGATTTCTCACCTGGAACTGAATCAAAAAGAATCTGGATGTTAGATTTCTCAGCTTTCAGAATTGTGAAAAAATAAATTTCTGTTATTTAAACCATGAAATGTGTTGTATTTTTGCTATGACAGCCTGAACAGATGAACACATAGGTAATTCATGCAATTCTCTGATATAGAATGCTCCATAAATAGAATTAGCAAGATCTTGAGAAGATAGTTGATTTAACTTGTAAATCAACTTTAAAATCTAAACTACTTCATTTAAGTATCTGCTTACTTACTTTGGAAAAACTGTCATGCTTTATTTCAGAGTTAGAATGTTATATGACATTTCATCAGTTATATATTATGCATGTTGTATATGTATATATATGTATATATGCATGTAACGTACCTGCTACACTGACATAATCATCTGAATTTTTTTATTTGAATATATAGCTAAAAACATATGAAGTTGTTAATGATATTTATGTAATCTCTAGAATATGCATCAAGATCTACTCATATACATATAATGCTGTCTGGTTGCCCCCTTTAGTAGTGCATTAACTGACAAAATAAAGAATGCTGAAGTAATAGACTATAAATTAAGTATGTTTTATTTTTATTGATATTTAAGCAATCTGAATGTTACTAAATAAGGTGTATTTATATTTATTCAATATTTATCGATTTATTGCTAAAGCACTCAAGTGATATATATTTGTTAATATGGAAATATCTTTTGTACATATCAGTAAAAATAAGCAAAATTTAACTCAAAGATAATCAGTGTAATGAATAATATCTAAATTAGAATTAATATACGCAAGTACTTGATGGTAGTATCTTTGAAAGTATATATAATGTAACATCACCAAACTTATATGCTATACCATGCATTATTACCATGGTGGAAAATTGGTAATGGTAAAATGAAGTTGATATAAAATGAATGACTCTTTACCCAATGATAGGTGAAAGTTGATTAATGTTTTATATAGGAAAAGAACAAAGAAAACAATGTTTGATCAGATATATGCCATGATGCCACTGTCACTGTCCTCCCTTTGTTCGTCGATTTGCTTGAACGGGCCCAGTCTCCATTGTGAGACTTGTTACTTTGTTTGGCATATCAAATACATTATGGGTAGCTTGCCAGGCTTTGCCATGCGGGCAAGATACTCTTGGTATCTTGCCAGGCTCTCTGAGAGGGGCGGAGGAATTGAACCCGGATCAGTCAGGTCGGCCGTGTGCAAGGTAAACACCCTACCACTGTGATATTGCTCCAGCTACATAAAATGTAAGAATTACTCAGAAATATAACCTATCTTAAGTAGAACAATCGATGACAAGGTAAATTTAGAAGTAGGGTAAAGAGCTTACCAAATTGGTATACAGGAGTTCTAAGTGACAATTCTGGAGATTTTAAATAAATTAGGCCAGTAGTGTAAGAACCTGCGCCCAGAAAGATATTTTAGAACCTTTGAGATAGGGCTTGAGGGGCTGTGTATTACCTGGGAATGAACAGGGGTTGGTTACAGGCCAGACATATGCCTTAACCTCCTATAACTCTGGCCCTGATCATACAAAATTATGAGGGGAGGGTGGACTGTATATTGTGAGGACAGGGTGGATTGTGTCTACTCCCAACTTTATAATGTTGAATCACTCAGTATAGTGAGATGTTATCTTTTATGATGTTTTCCTCATAAAAATTACCTTTTATTTCCTGTGGCAGAATAATAATCTCTTCACCAAAAGCTCCTTAGAATTTGGTAATTACCAATAGTTTGCTCCTAACGATATGTGTATTCTCTCATGCAATTTAGGTATCCTCTGCTAATTTCCTCAAATTATTCAGAGCATCAACAATAGCTTTTTAGAATCACAAGTCTACAATCTATTAAAGGCAATGTACATTTTCATTTTCTTTCATATTTTTCAAAATTCTTTCACTTCCTAATTTAATGTCTCACTTCATAACTACAACTATACATAAATATATGTTTGGTTTAATTATGTCAGCATTCCACTCTAGCAATGGATATTGATGTTTCCCTTTGCAAAGAGACAAATTACCACACTTGTAATGACTTACACAACATAATATTAAAACATCATATAGACTAGAAATCCTGAAGTGAATCTAGCTAACCTAATAATAGTAAACCAACAGCATGTTTTTTTAGGTGACACTCTATCTCCATTTATATTCCAGCTCCTCAAATAACCTGCATGTCTTGGCTTATGTATCTTACTTTGGAAATTTTGTCAATTGCACACCCATGTTTATTCTTAATAATTTTTGTTTTCTGCATCAGTTCAGAATACAGTTCTATGAAACTTCTGTTACTAGAAGATATGAAAACATCTCCTTTCTTACAGTTTGTCTTTTTCAATTTGTTGAATCTATGTTTAATCCCTATTATGGTTTCAACTGTCACATATATTAGAAATGAGTGTTCCTTTCTAACTAAATTTTTGGCACTAGTCCTTTATTACAAAGGATCTACTGGCATCTTCATTTCAATGTCTAAACTAAGCCACAGAAAAGAACATATTAATTCTCCTTCTATCAAACTCTAAAATTAGTATTCAATAAATATTACTTAAGCACCAACATCCCAATAGATGTCATATGGCTTCTATTTCTCTTCATCTTTCTTCATATTCTGAAATCTCGACTATTCTGTTTTTTTTTTAAAAAAAAAACTTTTCATGTAAAAAGATATCCATATTATCATGAGAAGCTTCCTACTGGGCCTGGAGGAATAATGCACCGAGAAATGTGCTTGCTTTGCGTGCAGCTGGCTCAAGTTCCATATGGACAACACTTATGGTTCCCCAACACCACCAGGAGTGATCACTGAACACAGATTCAATTGTAAACTTTGAGTAAAGGTGAATATGTAGCCCCTCACCCTCACACACCCACACCCACACCCACACCCCCCACACACACACACTAAAGAAACAAAGACTATGCTTTGTAATGTAAAGATATGATTAATATTTGAATACCCCTGGGATGTAAGTGTTGTAGAGTTTCAGGGGTAATCAATTCTTAATCATAGCTTTACATTGCATGTCCAAACTCCACAACACTCACATCCCAGTAGTAGTATACCAGATTGGATGAGATGTAACGCAGAAGCCAACCAATGTAGACAAACAATAACATTAACACAGAAAGCTTAACTAGCAACAACAGCTAAATAAAACCTTTTACAAGAACTTAATGGCCCACAATTTGCACAATTGTTTTCTACCAAAAGAATTTTCTCTCTTTTTTTTGAGTCATCATGAGCTATAATTACGAAACTTTAATGTTTGAGTTTCAATCAGATCAAAATAGTTTTTAATCATCCGGTTAACCATTTATTGGTAATAAGCAATATTCAATAAATTATTGTGTTCCTACTATAGGGGCAGGTTTGAAAGGTGGTTGGGAAAAAGGCAGTGGTAGAGGAAAAGTGACAATAGTATTGGAATTGGTTTTGGAATATTGAATGCCTGTAATAAATCATCATGAACAACTTTGTAAACCACTTGTTTAAATAAAGTGGGAAAAATACACACCAAACACCCCAAAAAATTGATTACCCCAGTATATTAAAATGAAATGAGATTTGAAATATTATATTTTGGATTTAATTATCAAACTTGATTTCCAACCATTTCTCCACAATCATTCTTTATAATTAATCTCTATCTTTGCTTTTACTAAACTGCTCTTTATTTTTCTTCATTTTTAAATTTAAATATGAACTTCATGTCCTGCTTGCCCCCTTTCTATTTCACAAGGAAAAACAATATAATAATTTTGATCATTTATTTTTATATAGACTTCTAAGCATAATTTTGTTACACAACAACCTACCAAAGCTGGCATTTTATCCAATGATTTCATCTCTTTCTGATACTATGATATGTAAAAAAAAAGTTTCTTTCCAAAGAAATCCTGGAAGAGAATGAATACTCATATGATAAAACTATGATTAGCACTACTTGTACCCTAATAGTATTTTTCCCTCAAAGTGTTTAATTTGTGAAAAGGGAATATCAATTAAAGCTGAAGACTAAGATCAATGAGTTCTTATTTGAAAGTATGGTCAATATTTTCATTACTGTCACCACAAAAAATGAGACAAATTGACAATCAGTGGATTATATGTCTTTTCTATTTTAATTTGAATTTAAAAGCCCTATTTTTAAATGCATTTTTATTAATAACTCCTCTCATTCTGATACTTAATAAAATAATTTAATATAATATTCCATAAAACTAATAATAATTAAAAATCTATTAGGTTCCTAAAACTTTTTTCCACACTTCCCTTTCCCCCTGCCTCTGTTCTCATATTCCAAGAACTGAGCATTTGTCTTTCACCTCAAATCTGGAGTGGTTCTTTATAAAGTGGTTCTCTTTATATGAATTTCTTTCCTATATATTTGAAACAAAGAATGCAAAGCATGGGAGGGATTTAAAATTCCCACCAAGGCAGATTTAGTTTCTCTATTTTCTTTTAAAGAAAAATAATATTTCACATATTCAAATATGTAAATGAAAATGGCATCATACATCCTGGATTACAAAGAATCACTTATAGTTAGACTTCTAAGCATAATAATTTTAGTGTTATGATCGGAAGTTAGTGTTTATGAAAAGTGAAATGTTTAGGCAAAGTGAAATGCATACCTATATATAAGATTCCTCTCATGAATTTGGTATTAAACTCTTAACGAGTTGTGAAAATATGGCTTACAAACAAAAATACAGGAAAATGATCTTTAGCTCTTTCAAGTCCAAACTAGAACCAAAACATTATGTAAGTTTAAAATAAGCATTACTCTAAGTCTTAAATAAATGCATAAATACAAGAGTTTGGTTATTGAAATCGAAGTTATTTAATTAGTTATTAAAACACAAGGGGCTGACCGCGTGCCTGCCCACCTAGTCCCCACCTTTCCTTTGCTCAAGTCCTTGGGCCTCGTTACCAGCATCCGAACAGGCTGGGGGTGTGGCTTCCACTGTAGGGGGCATGGTCACCTCAAAAGGGGCATGGCCTTCTGGTGGCCATTGCTCACACCTCTGCAGTTATTTTCCCAATCTCCAGCACTCTCAACTCATATCCTAACCTATATCACCTAATTCTGTCCAAACATCCTGGCCACTCAAATATAATATAACAAAAAGCCACTAGCCTACACCAACTGCATTAAAAGACCAGTGTACTCAAAAAGCTGTACAAACCCCATATAAAAGAGCACATTCTCCAGTGCTTAACTAGATGCCAATAAATAAGTCACAGAATAATATCTGAAAGGAAGAACATATTCTAGAAGGGGAGAAGGGTGACCACCACTGACCAAGCTCATTCAGAACCCTTTCCAGTAATAAGAGGAAACAGTGCTGGTGAACTTGAAGGTTCTACCTCTGTATAACTGCAACAACATGAAGAAACAGCACAAATATCCACTATGAGGAGAGGATAAAGAAAAGAGTCCCGAATCCTCAACAGGGGTTACCCACAGATACGATCTCTCCAATAAAAAATTCCGAGATGAAATATAGAGGATGCTCAAGAAACTCAAAGAATCAATGGAGCAGACATCCAGAAATTAAAAGAAGAAATAAAAGAAACAGTAGAACGGATATTTGAGAAAATACAGGAGGAAATGAGAGCAGAAATAAAACGGCTGCAAAATGAAGTATCAAAAATAAAGGATTTGGTAGGCGAAATTACAAACTCAGGGGATGCCCTCAGCAGTAGAATGACAACAGCCAAAGATAGGATGAGTGAGCTTTAAAATGAGCATCAGAGATCGTATAGGCAACAACAAAAATGGGAAAAGACTTCAAAATGGCTCTAAGGCGAATCAGAGACCTAGGGGATGACTCTAAGAGGAACAACATTAGAATTATCATAGCACTAACAAGACATAAAGGCAACCCCAATGAAAAAGTCACAGTGAAAAGAAATTGCTGAAAAATTACCAGAGTTAGAGAATGCAGGATCCAAGGAGCCAGAAGGGTGCCAGCTAAAAGAGTCCCTAACAAAAACACTAAGGCATATCAAAGTCAGAATGATGGATGCCATGGACAGAGACGCAAAACTGCAAGCAGCAAGGACAAAGAAGTAAATCACATAAAGGAGCACCTCTTAGATTTACAGCAGACCTATCAGAGGTAACCCTCTAAGTCCGAAGTCAATGTTGGAATATAGTAAAAAAATTCAATGAAATCAACACCTCAACAGGAATACTTTATCCAGCTAAATTCTCACTCAACATCAAAGAAATGATAGAACATTTTATAGGTAAACAGCTCAGGAATTTCATAAACTCAAAACCAAACCTAAAAGAAGGACTGAAGGGGCTCCTATAAGAAAAGATGGAAAACACCAATAAGCACAAGCAACCCATACAGAAAGATGGCATAAAGTCCCATAACAATAATCTCTCTCAATGTCAATGGTCTAAATGCATTAATAAAGAGAGACGGAGTGGAAAAATGGTTTCAGAAAGTGAAACCAACATTGTGCCGCCTACAAGAAACTCATCTGAATAGTCAGAGCAAACATAGACTCAAAGTTAAGGAAGGAAAGCAATCCTGCAAGCAAACAACTCCCTCAATAAAAGCTGAGATGGCCATACTAGTATCCAAAAACGTAGATTTCAGGTTGAAAAAGATTAGAAGGGACAGTGAGGGCCATTTTCTATTTATCAAGGGATATATACAACAGGAAGTAATCACACTCTTAGATGTATACAAACCTAATGAGGGACCAGCTAAATACTTAAAATAACTGCTAACATATTTTAAAGAGGACATTGCTACCAATAATAGAGTAGTTGGAAACTTCAACACCGCTTTTCACCTCTGGATAGATCAACAAGAATAAAACTCAGCAAGGAAACATTGGTTGTGTAGGAAGAAATAGAAGAGAAAGGCCTAATAGATGTATACAGGGTTTTACACCCCCATCCCTCCACAAAAAAGGATACATATTCCTTGCCAGTGGACATGGAATATTTTCCAAAATAGACTAGATGCTAGGTCACAAAACATACCTCAATAGAATCAGAAAGATAGAAATATCAACAATCTGTTCAGACAACAATGAGTTGAAGATAGAAGCTAATCACATACAGACACATAGAACTAAATCAAATACCTCCAAATTAAACAACTCGATGTTGAACAATGAGTGGGTCAGGAAGGAAGTCAAGGACAAAATCAAAGAATACCTGGAAACAAATGAGAATGAGAACATGAGCTGCCAGAACCTGTGGGATGCAGCTAAAGCCATGTTAAGAGGAAAATTTATAGCTTTGCAAGCATTCCTAAGGGAGGGAGAAAGGGCCTAAAGGTAACCGGACATCATAGCTCAAGATCTTATTAAAAGACCAGCAAAAGGAACCCAAGACCAGCCAAAGGAAAGAAATAGTAAAACTTAGAGCAGAAAGTAATGACATGGAAACCCAAAAAAAATAATCTGAAAGGTCAATGACACAAAGAGCTGGTTCTTTGAAAAAATAAACAAGATTGAAAAAACATTAACAAGACTCACAAAGAGAGAGAGAGAGTACCCCAATAAACCAAATCAGAAATGAAAAAGGGGACATCACAAAAGAAACCAATGAAATTCAAAAGATAATCCGAGACAACTTTGAGAGTCTATATGCCACGGAACAAGAGAACCTAGAAGAAATGGATAAATTCCTGGATTCCTATAATCTTCCAAGATTGAACCAAGAAGACTTGGGATACCCGAATGTACCCATTCATATCAAGGAAATTGAATCCATACTCAAAAGGCTTCCCCAAAACAAAAGCCCAGGCCCAAATGGATTCACTAGCAAATTATTCCAAACATTTAAAGAGGACCTGTTGCCAGATCTCCTCAAACTTTTCCAGGAAATTGAAAAAACAGGAAGTCTTCCAAACAGTTTCTATGAAGCACATATCTCTCTAATACCAAAAGCAAAGACACCACCAAAAAATAAAACTATATGCCTATATAACTAATGAGCATGGATGGGAAGATCCTCAACAAAATATTAGTAAATAGAATCCAACAACCTATCAAAAATCATACACCCCGACCAAGTAGGATTCATCCCTGGGATGTTAGGACAGTTTAACATTTGGAAATCAATCAACATAATCCATCATATCAATAAAAGAAAAGATAAAAATCATATGATTATATCAATAGATGCAGAGAAAGCATTTTACAAGATCCAACACCCATTTATGATGAAAACTCTCACCAAAATGGGTTTAGAAGGAACCTTCCTCAAGATAGTCAAAGCCATTTATAGCAAAACTATGACAGCATTATCCTCAATGGGGAAAAATTATGGGCCTTCCCTCTAAGATCAGAAACAAGACAAAGATGCTGACTCTCGACACTTCTGTTCAATATAGTACTAGAAGTACTTGCAATAGCAGTTAGGCAAGAAAAAGATATTAAGTGCATCCAGATAGGAAAGGAAGAAATTAAGCTCTCACAATTCGCAGATGATGTGACACTATACGTTAGAGAACCCTAAAACTTCTACCAAGAAACTCCTAGAAACAATAGACTTGTACAGTAAAGTTGCAGGTTATAAAATTAATATTCAAAAATCTATGGCCTTCCTATATGCAAATAATGAGACAGAGGAAAGAGACATGAAAAAAAGGAATCCCATTCACAATAGTGCCCCAGAAAATCAAGTACCTCGAAATCAGCCTAAATAAAGAGGCAAAGGACCTCTACAATGAAAGCTACAAGATGCTACTCCATGAAATAAAAGAGGACATAAGAAAATGGAAACATATCCCCTGATCATGGATAGGAAGAATTGTCACTGTCACTGTCCTCCCGTTGTTCATCGATTTGCTTGAGTGGGCCCAGTAGCGTCTCTATCGTGAGACTCATTGTTACTGTGTTTGGTATATTCAATACACCATGGTTATCTTGCCAGGCTTTTTGCCCTGTGGGCAAGATATTCTTGGTAGCTTTCTAGGATCTCCGAGAGGGGCGGAGGAATCGAACTCAGGTTCGCCATGTTGACTGTGTACAAGGCAAATGCCCTACCCGCTGTGCTATCACTCCAGCCCTAGGAAGAATTAACATTGCCAAAATAGCAATAATCACCAAAGCATTATACAGATTCAATGCGATTCTTATAAAGATACCCATGAAATTCTTCAAGGAAATGGATTACGAACTCCTGAAATTCATATGGAACAACAAAGGTGCACAAATATTTTTTAAAAATTCTTGGGAAAAAGACGTTGGGGGGCATTACCCTCTCCAACTTCAAACTCTACTACCAAGCAGTGATAATTAAAACAGGAAGGTACTGGAACTAAGGCAGATCTGCAGAGCATTGGAACAGGGTGGAATATCTTTACACACAACCCCAAATTTATGAACATCTAATCTTTGTTAAGGGAACAAGAAATGTGAATTGGAGAAAGGAGAGCCTCTTTAACAAATGGTTCTGGCATAACTGGACAACCACATGTAAGAAAATGGGCTTAGATATTGACCTAATACCATTCAAAAAAGTCAGATCAAAATGGACTAAATATCTCAACATCAGATCAGAATCCATATGGTACATTCAAGACAAGGTTGGCAATACGCTCCACGATATTGAGGCTAATGGTACTTTCAAATATGACACTCCACTGACCAACCAAGTGTGAACAGAGATAGACAAATGAGACTATCTTAAACTAAGAAGCTTCTGCACCGCAAAAGATACAGTGACTGAAATACAAAGACAATTTACAGAATGGGAAGTATATTCTCCCAACACCCATCGGACAAGGGGTTGATATCAAGGATATATAAGGCACTGGTTGAACTCTGCAGGAAGAAAGCATCCAACCCCATCAGAAAATGGGGTGATGAAATGAATAGAAACTTTTTCAAGGAATAAATATGAATGGCAAATAGCACACGAAAAAATGCTCTTCATCCCTAATCATCAGGGAGATGCAATCAAAACAACTATGAGATACCACCTCACACCTCAGAGTCTGGCCCACATCCAAAAGAAAAAAATTAACAGACGTTGGCATGGATGTCGGGAGAAAGGGACTCTCCCACACTGCTGGTGGAAATGCAAACTGGTTCAGCTCTTCTGGAAAACAGTATGGGCAGTGGTTCTACATGGAAAGTACATGCTAAGTGAAATGATTCAGAAAGAGAGGGACAGACATAGAAAGATTGCATTCACCTGGGGAATATAAAATAACAAAATAGGAGACTAACACCTGAGAATAGTTGAGATAAGTACCAGGAGGTTCGTTCCATAGCTTGGAGACCAGTCGCACATGCTGGGGGAAAAGGCAGCTCAGATAGAGAACAGAACACCAAGTAAAGGGTTTTGGGAGGATTCTCTCAGGATGGGAGATGCATACTGAAAGTAGACTATAGACTGCACATGTTTGCCACTCAATACCTTTATTGCAAACCACAACACCCAAAAGGAAAGAGAGAACAAAAGGGAATTCCCTGCCACAGAGGCGGGGTGGGATGGGGGGTTTGGGGGAGAGGGATACTGGGATCAGTGGTGGTGGAGGATGGGCACTTGTGGAGGGATGAGTACTCGATCATTGTATAACTGAAACCCAAGCACAAAAATTTGTAAGTCTACAACTGTACCTCATGGTGTTTCACTAATAAAAATAAAAAAAAGAAAGAAAACAAAAACAAAGGAACAGAATATGGTAATATGTAACAAGAATCTATGGATGGGTGGTGTTTCCTCTGGTATCAGTGATTTGTTATAAAAAGCATAGTGGCCCTAGTATTAGAGATAAATGTGTTCAAGAAATAATATCAATTAATAAAACACACCATAATTATTATAATTATTGTGCTATTATAATGCACATATGTATATGCATATATAGTATGGTACCTTCACTTTTATTTAGCATTTTTGCTACTAATTTGTAATTAGCTTTGTTTTTTACAATTCATAAAATTACAGTAATCAATATTTTTTAAATTTACCAGTTAAAATAATCTATCAGTATGTTACTGTTTTTTTCACTTAAACTGGTTGTTTTCTAAAATGTATCTACACATAATTTTCTTAGCAATTGAAACTATGCTGTCAAATTATCTGAATCCTTGAAATTCTGAAGTGACAACATGCTGATAAACCATTTAAAAATAACGCTATGGAATTCTGTTTTCAAATAGTCTGTTCACACAGAAATGAAAAATATTGGTTTATTTTACAGTTATGCCATATTAAATAGGTAAATTGAAATGCATTCTTATATAAATCAATCTTATGAGTTTAATATTAAATTCTTACATGTAGAAAAATGTGGATTTCAAGGACATATACAGTGAAATAGACCAGCTCTTTAAGATAAAAACTGGAACTTAAAAACAAATTAATATTCTATATGAAGATATCATTTATCAAAAAAAACTGTGACATTTTATTTTGATGTTCTAAAATGTCACTCTCCCATACTGAGGGAGGTTTCTGTAATTTTATTTGAAAATAAGCATATCTATTAATACTAAAGAGTTTGTATCTTCTCACATCAATTTTATTTTCCCTGTTTCTTCATGTTTTTGTATTGTTGCTACCAGTAATTGTTTGCTTTTGAAACTGCATTTCATAAAAAATCTAAATTTCTGGCTTTTGAGCTAAAACAGCTCAAACTATTAGTTTCTCCAGTTTATATATTTCTTTCTATGTTTTGTTCTAATTTGTAGGAAATCAGTTTTAATTGATAATCCATCATGCCTCCTGGTTTGTTTCTCTCTCTCTCTCTCTCTCTCTCGCTCTCTCTGCCCCTTTTTCTCCTCCCCAGTACAGTACATCTTACTTTTGTTTGTTTGGTTGGTTAAGTTATGTGGCACATCCCACTGTATATGAGGATGTACTCCTGATCTGTGCTCAGAGATAGGTCCTGCCCCTGGCCCCTGTCCTGCTCTGAGATAAGGCGAGCACCTTACCTACTCTATCTCTCCATCTCTAAGACATCTTAATTTAAAGATAGTAGATTCACGTTTGCATTCAGGCCATAGTATCTCCAAATTAAAGAAAAAATAGATTTATATTAAAAAGCATCAATATTGGGGGCTGAAGCGATAGTACTATGAGTGGGGCATTTGCCTTGCACCCACCAATCCAAGTTCAATGCCCAGCATCCCTTATGATCCTCTGAGCACTGACTGGAGTTATTCCTGAGTGCAAAGACAGGAGCAACCGCTGAGCATCTCCGAGTGTGGCTCCTCTTCCTACCCCAAATAAAAAGTATCAATATCAACTCAGATGTCTCTATTTCCCAAACATTTCTTTCACAGAATTCTTTAAATTTCTACTTTAACATTGGGTTACATACTGTTAGCAGGTTTTTTCTCTTTGAAAAATTGTTGCGTCCAACTTTTCAAAGAAGAGAATCCAGTCTGGTTAAGTGCAGTTTTAATTTCGCATCAATATTTATTTCTGTTGCAAGAACTATGCCTGATTACAAAAACCTCAGCATTGCAATAGATTGTGGATCTTCCTTCATTCACTTTTTTTAAATATTATAATCTACACATAATATAAAATTTACCAACATAACTTTTTGTTTTGTTTTGTTTTTTTTTCTGTTTGGGTGTCATACACGTGTCAGGGATTACTCATGGCTTTGTGCTCAGCAGTCACTCTTAGAAGGCTCAAGAGACCATAGGGAGTATGGTACAAACTTGGATCAGCCACATTGAATGCAAGCACTTTACCTACTGTGGTCTCATTCTAGTGCCTACCATAAATTTTTCAATCATAAAATCACTGGCAGTGATTTTGTTAAATAATAGCTATCACTAGAACTTAACCGGTTTATGTTACTATGCTACATGCAGCTCATATACATGGTTTTTATCCACTCAGAAAATCTTATTTTTAAATGGGAGTATTTATGGTGTTTATATGTAATGACATTTTTAAATTGTGTTAAATCTCATAGTTAAGCATTAGTTGTAGCTCCTTTTTATTTTGGTAGCTAATTTAAGTATAAAGAATATAACTACTATATTTTATCATCAAATAATATTGTCTTGCTTTACAAATAATATAGAACCTTAAAACTCCCATCATTTTTCTCTAAAACTTGATCCATTCTCTAAGATACATTTTATATATTTTCAGGATTTTACATGTGCAAGCTAATGTTATTACTAATAATGATAATCAATTTAAAGAAAACTGTACCTTAAAAAGATTTAAGGGTCAAAGTGATAGCACAGCAAATATAACATTTGCCTTATATGCAGTTGACCCTGGATAGATCCCTGGCACTATATATGGTTTCCCCTAGCAATGCAGAAGTTATATCTGAGCACAGAGCCACAATGAGTCCTGATAATTATCAGCAATGTTAGTTGTATAGTATGTGTGTGTTCCATATGTATAGAAAGAAATCATATTTCCATGACCTTAATTCCTAATTTGGTAAAAATATCTTAGATGCATTATCAAAATCAAATTAACAAAAAGAAATGTAACTTCTGATCTTCATCATAATTGTTTTAAGTCTGATGTTTGAAAGACAAAACATATGCTGAGATATTGACATTTTCAGAAAACATATTTGATAATTGCTTAAACCCAGAATATATGGATTTCAATATTCAGTACTAACACTTAAGGAGTGAACAATTATACCAAGCATAAAAATGAACTTATAAAAATAACAAATTATATGTACATGGTCAATATACAAAAGAAAACTGATTAGTATAATTGGCTATTATGCAAATTTAAACCCACAAATGATGCAAGTATAACTTTGTTGGTAAAGCTAAAATTAAAAGTTCTGAGTATTCCACATTCTGTCAGGATGCAGGAAAATAAATTTTCATTCAGAGTCGGTCATAATTCAAATGCTATTGACATGTTGGAAATAATTTAGTAGTTTTTTAGAAGAGCCTCTACATATCTGTCATATGTTTTAACTATTCAACTTTAGATATTTACACAAGAATATAGAATGCATATGAGTATATGAAGCCTTGTGCACAATGTATATGATATTTTTATTTATAAGAATCAAAAGAAGAAACAAAACAAGATTACTAAGCAGATTAGTATTAAGTAAAATCTTTAATATTCATACGATAGAGCATTACTTATCATTAACAATGAAGAAACTATACTAAAATGTTCTGCTAATGAATGAAGACATATATTTCTAAAATCTATTAATATAATAAAATTTCATTTTTATATAATTTTGATAAATACAAATAAATGTATAGTGACAGATACAAGAGTCATTATATGGGAAGGGGAATAAGAAATTGTGAGTGGAAGGTATTATAAATTAATTTGGAATCACTTTATAGAATAATTGCAATACTCATTCTCTGTGGCAAAAACTTTCTGTACATATATGCATATGTTTATATATGTGTGTATATATAATTGGACAAGATTGTATGATTTTATTATATAATAGTGTATATGAAAACAGTGTATGTTGGTATTTCTGAGAACAATTTATATCAATTATATCAAAGTATTTTTCAATAAAATTTATTAAGAAATAAACATAATTGCTCTAAAAAATTATTTTCTGAAATCATTTTCTTATTCTACTTGCATAAAATCTTCCTCCTTACAAATATAGGATGGTATGTATGTTACTTTTAGATTTTATTACAATGTGAACTTATTGCCCTAAATTTTATAATCATCTTGGAAAATTTTCTGGCATTCTAGAATCGAGTTTCAAATATTAGAAATAATAATTTTAGGTGAGGAATATAGAAAATTAATATAAATATTAATCTAACGATAAAAGAAAAATAAGAAATTTATATTATTTTCAACTTGTAAATTTTCCATGCTTCCAATGTAAAAAAGTGTGTGGCAAGCTGGAGATATGATCTAAACTGAGATAGCACACGACTTGAATATCTGAGACCCTGGGTAAATTCCCAGCCCCTCATGGTTTCAGCACCAGAAATATGATCAAACTGTCCAAAGAAAACTTCCTGGAATGACCTTCATAACTAACAAAAATATTGATTAACTTTAGCATTCAAATTTTTGAGCTATATCATAAAAATTGGGCTGGAACGATAGCACAGCGGTAGGGCGTTTGCCTTGCACGCAGCCAACATGGCCAACTCGAGTTCGATTCCTCTGCCCCCCTCGGAGAGCCCAGCAAGCTACGGAGAGTATCTCGCCCGCAGGGCAAAGCCTGGCAAGCTCCCCGTGACGTATTCGATATGCCAAACACAGTAACAACAAAGTCTCCAATGGAGACGTTACTGGGACCACTTGAGCAAATATCATAAAAATTAATAAAATTCATGCTAACATAATTTTAATGAGATATAATAATTAGATACCAACACATTCTATTCTAGGCAAAAATCAAGCATAATAACAGGGGAGAATCTTACAAATATTTTATTTGAATTTTTAAATTTTTAAAATTTCATTTTATTTTAAACACCATGGTTTCCAATGCTGTTAAAGGTAGGGCTTCTTGGATAAATCACTGCAGCACCACAGCTTCCACCAGAGTATCTGTTTCCCTCTACCATGTTCCAGTGCTTCCCAATCTCGTCCCAACTCCATTCTCTTCCCCTCTCTCTCCCCTATCCCCCCACCCCCCACCATTGTAAGCTTCTTATTGAAGTTCTTAGTTTCTTTGGGCACGTATTGTTTTCCATAATTAAGTCTGTTAATATTTAACGCATGAATGAAATCTTTCTTAGTCCCTTTTCTACTGTATAATTCCACTCAGCATAATACTCTACAAACCTTTCCAGGGAGCAGAAAATTGCATAATTTTATATTTTCTTGAAGCCAAGTAATATTTTAAGCAATATTGTATGATAATATTATTAAATAAACAATGAGAGATACTGATGAAAACAAGCTCTGTCCTGAAGAGGTCAATCACAATAATTTTGCATAGCTAAATAGGCTTATGTTTATAATGATAACAAAGGACTAAGAAATACTGTTATTAAATTATACCCTCAAGAGTTTTAATTGCATTTACTTTGATAGATATTGGGACTAACTGTTGTAAAATATGAGTTATACTTTTTAAATCATCTTAATGTTTTAATAGTATTATTACAATGTCTGAAAAAGCAATAAAATTAATCATGTTGTCAGTATAAATGCTATTCATAAAGACTTAACAAAAGAAGTTTAATTACATTTTTATGTGAAGCAGGTTTATTTAAACATCAAAAAACTGTGATTTTCATATTATCATTGGAATAATTTTGACTTTTGAGTAGCAATTTAAAAAATATGTCATGATTCAATAACTTGTTCTGATATAACTGAAAAACATCCAAAACATCATATATAAAAAAAACTAAAATTTTTCTTCCTGGAAAAGTGTGTGGAATACACTGGAATACGTGACTCTTTCTCTCACACTAATCTCAGTAAATTTCATTTAATAAAAACTAAAATAATAGTTTTTATTATTTTACTAAAATAATAATAATCACTTGTATTACTTGTCATCCTGTTCATCGATTTGCTCAAGCAGGTGTCAGTAACATTTCCATTGGTCCCAGCTCTGAGATTTTCACAGTCTCTCCTTACTCACATGGGCTGGAGCGATATCCCAGCAGGTAGGGTGTTTGCCTTGCACGCGGCTGACACAGCAGACTTGAGTTCAATTCCTCTGCCCCTCTTGAAGAGCCTGGTAAGCTACTGAGAGTATCTTGCTTGCACGGCAAAGCCTGGCAAGCTCCCCATGACCTATTCAATATGACAGAGATGGTAAAATAAGTCTCACAATGGGGACACTACTGGGCCCCCTTGAGCAAAAGGATGAACAACGGGAGGACAGTGCTACAGTGGTACAGTGCTCCTTACTCATCTTTCTCAATGCTGTCATATTGGAGGCATTTTCAGGGTCAGGGAAATGAGGCCCGTTATTCTTATTATTTCTAGCATATCTTATACACCACAGGTAGCTTGACAGGCTCTGCCATATGGGAAGGATTTCCTGCATGCCAGGAAATACTGCTAATAATAATAATAATAATAATACAGTCTAAGTGTTGATGTCTCAGATGCGTTCTGCTCATTATTTGTTACGTGATAGGTAGAAATATAAAGCTGGAGCAAAATTAAAGATTTTGAGTGTTTGCCTTGTGTAAATGGCCATTTGAGGTCATACCGGGCTCCAGATATGGTTCCCAAAGCTCATCAGGAGTGATCCCAGAGTGCAGAGTCAGTAGTATGCCCTGAGCATGATTGTGCTCATAGTTTTTAATGAGTAAAGTAATAAAGTTATATGCCCAATGAAAGGAAAACGTATTATTCACACATAAAAGTTTTTTCAAGTTGACTCATATTGTGTTGTTTGTTTGTTTTAGGGCCACAGCCTGTCTCTACACTCAGAGATCACTCCTAGAAGTGCTTGAAGGACCTTACAGAGTGCTGGGGATCAAACCTTGGGTTTCTTTGTGGTGAAAAATAAGTATTGGTAATGGGCAATGTGTTTGATATTTGCATGACCGAGACTTAAACCTGAAAGCTTTGTAACTTTTCCCACAGTACTTCATTAAGTAAATAAATTTAAAAAAAGGAAAAAAATATTTTTATTTGATAAAATGATAAAATGACAGATGTTCTCATATGGAAAGTGGGAGCAGTCAATTTACTTCTAAATTGCATACAACATTGACATCAACACTACTTGACTTTCCATTTAGTGTGAGAGAGAGACATATATTCCAGTCAGAACACACTTGATGGAATAGAAGCCTTACATTTTTAAGTCTGCATGCCCATATGTTCATTTCAGTGCCTGGTATAATATTGCCCATATGTTCATTTCAGTGCCTGGTATAATATCCATGATATGGAATTAAAGCAAAGGTTCAATTATGGGCAAATAGATGAAGATCTTTTATATATATATATATATATATATATATATGTGTGTGTGTGTGTGTGTGTATGTATGTATGTATTTATGAAGACTATGCAGATCTAAAAGGGGAAAAATCATGCACTATGGAAATCAGTATGAGGACTTAAAGATGTAAAGCAAGAGAGCAAGAAATGACCGAGGTAACACAATGTTGGTGATGGAGTGATAAAAGTAAGGGATCTTGGCAATCTTAATAAAGGGCAGTGGGTGCATTAGTGTGCATAGGTGTAGTATTGGAATTATGTACAGATGAAACAATAATCAACAGTATTTTAAATCAGTCTTCAAGCATTGAAGATTTAATTTAACAAAGAGACAGATATGAAAAAACTTGGGGCAGGGGTCAATGGGATTTGGGTACGTCTGTGGTGTTAAAGACTGGTAGAGCTAAATATCCTAACCAGAAAATCAACAACACGGAAAACAAGAGATCCAAACTTTGTCAAACTTTAAAATGTGTCTATTAAAATAGCAGACAACATGTAGGGTGTAGGGGCTGAGGTGAGGGGTGTGGTGAATGGGAGGGAACCCAGAAATGCAGGTGGAGGAAGGAAGTTGACATTGATGGTAAGATTAGTAATGGAAAATTGAAAATTGTATGTCTAAAACTCAGTAATAAATAACTTTGTAAATATTGGTACCTTAGAGTACCTGTATTGAAAAACAATGAGAGAGAGACAGACAAAGACAGAGTGGGGAGGGGGGTGTGGGTGAGGGAAGAGAAACTGAGGACATTAGTATTAGGAAATGTACACTGGTGAAGTGACAGGTGTTGGAACACTGTATGACTGAAATTCAATTATGGACAACTTTGCAACTGTCTATCTCACTGGCTCAATTAACAAAAAGAAAAACGTTCTATTTTCTTTTGGTTAAAAAAAAGTTTTCCTTAAATAAATGTTTACTTTCTCAAGAAAATGTTTACACTGATGACTCATATTAGAAAATATAAAAGAGGTAGTGGAATTTTGTATAAACAGTTAGGTTTCAAGTCAAACCTTGAAACAATAATGGAGTTTTTAGCGATGACTGTTATGCTCAATTTAAATATGTGTGCCAATGCTTGTATTTCTTTTACGTATCCTGCAATAATTGTTTCAAAAGGAAACAAGCTAATAAGTACCAGCTCATTAGATATTTAGAGAAAATAAACTTTTAATTACTAAAATATGACTGACTAATAGAAATGTCAATATGCCTGATGGATTGATTATTTCTTATAATCTTATATTAATCTGCTTTGTTATGAAGAATAGTTATTCAAACAGTCTTGTGTTATAAATTATGGATGAAATAAAAAAGAAAATGGAATTTTTAAGCTTTACCTGATTCTATAAACCATGTATTTGTCTTTAATCCAAATTTATTTCAAAATGGGATTTTAAGTATTCAATAAGAAAGTCAAAATTCAGTGTATGTTAATTGTAGCTTTCAAGGAAACACAAATTCTGGGACTATGAGAGTACTTGGGGAAAAATGTAATTACATAAGTGAAAAATAGTTTGTTAGTGTCATTTATTTGTTTCTAAAATATTTTAAGGTATGATTTTTTTCAGATTTTCAGATTTTCAGATTTCTCTTTGTTCATAGTAAACACAATGTCCTCAGTGATAGAATATAAAACTCACATTCATAAAAACCTAGAGTTTGAGGAGAGTTAGAAACCATTGTGTTGACTTAATACTTCTCAAAGCAAATCAAAAGAAAAATTACCATTTCCTTAAGAAAAATACTACATATAAATTAAATTAATAGAAATTAATATATAATTAGTGCCAATGGTCTATAACTAATCACATAAAATCATAATTATTACTAATAGCTTCTTTACACTATTCACAGTACTCACAAAGAATTATCTATTACTAGAATGTTTCTAAATAAGAGTACAAGAAAGAAATTGATAATTTTAAGTATATCATTAAGTGTTCTGAACTGGATAATATTGAGTTTTTTGTTTATTTTTGATTTTCTGAGCCACACCGATTCAAGTACTGTGAAATGTAATTGAATTGCAGTAATGTTTTTGGTGCACATACTAATCCTATTAAAGTCCATAGAAACCTAGAAGCTGTTACTCTATCCACAGTAACAAAATCATGAATCTGTTATATGACTTATATAGGTTTTTAAGCAATAGTATGCAAAACATAATTATTCTTGCTTTACTCTCAACTACTACCACTTTTACAGTATTTATAATTCCAGACTGTGAAAGGTTTTACCCTAGTACCCAATTCTGTGACATCATTTGGCAATTAAGTCTTAAGGCAATTCTGACATTACCCACCTGGACATAGCAATGAATTCCACTGGTTAAAGACTGATTTCCATTGTACTATGAAGTCCAGATTGTTAATAAACTTTGGTAGATAAACTATAAATACATGCTTACAGGTTCCCATGACCTCTTTCATTGTTTTGAATAGTTGGCTGGAATAGCTCACAGAATTCAGGGAAAAAAATGAAAATTTACTTGCTGTTTACTGTTTCATTATAAAGATACATTAAATGATACATATAAACATCCAATTGCAAGAGACACATAACCAAGATACATGGGAAGGACAGGAACTTCCATACTTCTGAGTCATTTTCCCAGAATCATTATACTTCACAAACTTAGAAGTTCTCTGAATCCTATATTCTGTCCATTTTTTCTAGATTTCATTATTTAGGCACGATTGATTGCTTAGGCATCATTTCTGTTCTCTGTTCATTCTCTGAGCAATGACAGAAGGGTCTGAAAATTCCAAGGTATTAATTATAGTTTAGTTTTCTTCATAATCATCCTCCCTTAAAGTAACCACTAAGAGGTCACATTTTAGCTAAGACACTATCTCCCAGAAAATTCCAAACTAGTTTAGGATTTCTGTGCATAGAACAAATACTAAAACATGTAATATTGCTAATACTATACTTGTTTTGGAGAAGGAATTTTCATTGAAATCTATTTTATCCAAAGTTCAAGTATTTGTTATGAAAATAGTGAAAGAGAAGAAAATGACATGAAGAAAACAATCACGTTCACAATTGTGTCCCAGAAAATCAAGTAACTAGGAATCAGCTTAACTAAGGAAGTAAAGGATCTGTACAAAGAAAACTACAAAACGCTACTTCAGGAAATAAAAGAGGACATGAGGAAATGGAAAAATATCCCCTGTTCATGGATCAGGAGAATTAACATTGTCAAAATGGCAATACTTCCCAAAGCACTGTATAAATTCAACACGATCCCTATTAGGATACCCACGACATTATTCAAAGAAATGGAACAAACACTCCTGAAATTTATATGGAACAATAAACCCCGACGAATAGCTAGAGCAATTCTTGGGAAAAATAAAATGGGAGGAATCAACCTCCGTAAGTTCAAACTCTACTACAAAGCAGTAATAATTAAAACAACATGGTACTGGAACAAAGGCAGAGCTGTAGACCAATGGAACAGAGTTGAATATACTGACTTCTCCCCCCCACCCCAGCATACAACCATCTAATCTTCGATAAGGGGGCAAGAAAAGAGAAGTGGAGCAAGGAAAGCCTCTTTAACAAACTGTGCTGGCAAAAGTGGAAAGCTAAAAGCAAAAAAGTGGGCTCAGATCTCTGCCTAACTCCATGTACAAAAGTAAGATCAAAGTGGATTAAAGACCTCAACATCAGACCAGAATCGATAGGGTGCATTGAGGAAAAAGTTGGCAAAACCCTCCATGACATTGAAGCTAATTGAATCTTCAAACATATCACACCGCTGGCCAACCAAGTGAAAACAGAGATAGACAAATGGGACTATGTTAAAGTAAGAAGCTTCTACACCTCAAAAGAAACAGTGACCAAATACAAAGACCGTCTACAGAATGGGAAAGGATATTTGCCAAATACACATCTGATAAGGGGTTGATATCAAGGATATACAAAGTACTGGTTGAACTCCACAAGAAGAAAACATCCAACCCCATCAAAAAATGGGGAGATGAAATGAATAGAAACTTTCACAAAGAAGAAATCAGAATGGCTAAAAGGCACATGAAAAAATGCTCCACAGCATTAATCATCATGGAGATGCAGATCAAAACCACAATGAGATATCATTTCACAACACAGAGACTGGCCCATATCCACAAGAAAAAAAGCAACCGTTGCCGGCGCGGATGTGGCAAGAAAGGGACCCTCCTTCACTGCTGGTTGGAATGCCGACTGGTTCAGCCCTTTTGGAAAACAGTATAGACGATTCTGAAAAAATTAGAAATTGAGCTCACATTTGACCCAGCAATACCACACCTGGGAATATATCCCAGAGAGGCAAAAAAGTATAATCGAAGTGACATCTGCACTTGTTTGTTCATTGCAGCACTCTTTACAATAGCCAGAATCTGGAAAAAACCTGAGTGGCTGAGAACAGATGACTGGTTAAACAAACTTTGGTACATTTACACAATGGAGTACTATGTAGCTGTTAGAAAAGATGAAGTCATGAAATTTACATACACGTGATACTACATGGAAAGTATCATGTTAAGCAAAATGACTCAGAAACAAAGGGACAGATATAGAAAGATTGCATTCATCTGGGGAACATAAAGTAACAAAATAGGAGACTAACACCAAAGAATGGCCAAGATTAATACCAGGAATTTTACTCCATGGCTTGGAGGCCAGCCACACAGGCTAACGGAAAAGGGAGCTTAGATAGAGAAGGGAGCACCAAATAAAGGGTGTTGGGAGGATCCTCCCAGGATGAGGGAAGCATGCTGAAAGTAGACTATAGACCAAACATGATTGCCACCCATTGCCTCTTTTGCAAACCACAACACCCAATAAGAGAGAGAGAACAAAAGGGAATGCCCTGCCACAGAGGCAGGGTGGGATGGTGGGGATGGGGGAGGTGGGAATGATACTGGGTTCCGTGGTGGTGGGAAATGGGCACTGGTGGAGGGATGGGTATTTGATCATTTTATAATTGAAACCTAAGCACAAAAATTTGTAAGTCTGCAACTTTACCTCATGATGTTTCACTAATAAAAAAAAAAAAAGTTTGCCATCTTTAAAACATCCAGCCTAAGAGAAGGACCACACGGAGGGCGCGGGAACCACAGATCCTGGAGAAAAAAAAAAAAACAGGTTCCAAAAAGAGCCGAGATCACCGGCAAGTCCCAGATGGGGTAGGTGCCGCATCCTGCCTCCCCCAGATGGAACCCCGGTGACCAGAGTATGCGGGAACTAGGACTTTTTCTCAAAACCGCGCGGCCGCATAACATCTCTCTATATGCAAAGTGATCAATGGGAAGTAAACCACCCAACGTTTCTCCCTGAAAATCAGAGTTAAGTTTGGAGCACGGCCACAGCCCCAGAAACACAAGGACTTAATGCAGAACCCAGCAGCTTGGAGCAGAAAAGTGAAAGGACTATGCGTTAATCCAGGCAATCATGTCTGCCCAGAGGGGAAGGGTGTTGCTCCCTTCCGCCCTCCTCCCTCTGGAAAGAAAGATGGCAGCCACATGGGAGCCTTGTGGACAGCAGGTATGAGCCGGAGGTGTGGGGGTGACTAAAACCTCATGGGAAGGGGGGCGTTCCGGTCCGTCCTTCACGCCCTACTGAGGTCACCAGTCGCCCCCCGCGAGCGGCTCTCCAGCACAGCTACGGCCCCAGAAGCACAAGAACTTAATGCAGAACCCGGCAGCTTGGAGCAGAAAAGTGAACGGACTATGCGTTAATCCAGGCCATCAAGTCTGCTGGAGGGGAAAGGGTGTTGCCCCATTCGCCCTCTCCTCTCTGGAAAGAAAGATGGCGACCACATGGGAGCCTTGTGAACAGCAGGTATGAGCCGGGAGTGTGGGGGCGACTAAAACCTCATGGGAAGGGGGGCGTTTCGGTCCGTCCTTCACGCCCTACCAAGGCCACTGGTTGCCCCCCACGAGCGGCTCTCCAGCACGGCCACGACTCCAGAACACAGAAACCAATTTCTTAGCTATCTGACTTTCAGTAGAAATACTTCCAGGGTTAATAGGTAAAATAGCAGAAATCCAAAACCAACATTTAATTCTTGAGCCCAGCTGTAGAAAGCAAATCACTTCCCAATGCTTTTTCAGCATGTCTGATTTGGGGGGGGGGGGGGGTAAACTCTAAATAATAGTGGTGAATCTTTTATTGAAACAATGAATCTAATCAAAGCAGATAGAGTGTTAACTAGAATTCATCTGCCTCACAGGGATGGGGAGGGGTGAGAGGTGGGGTTTTATTGGGGTTCTTCATGGTAAAAAATAAGTATTGGTAAAGGGAAATGTGTTTGATATTTGCATGACTGAGAACTGAACCTGAAAGCTTTGTAACCTTTCCCACAGTGATTCAATAAAAAAAAATAAATAAATAAATAAATGAACATAAAAAAAAGTTCAAGTATTTGGAAGCAGATAACAATATGCATTTTTCCCAAAGACTTTCCACTTTTTATTTAATTAGCATGTTGATATACAGGATACATCTTTGCTGTATTAGATTATAAATATTTAGTATATTATAGACAAATTATGTATATAATTTTATTAAATTTAGGCACCATTATTAATAAAACTGTTCATAGAAGGTTTCAGACGTACCCTCTACCAGTAAGTTTATTTGGAAGATATAAAGAAAAATAGTAAGAAGATAATAAATGGCCAAAGGCAATGGAAACTTAGAATTTATCTAACTAAATGAGCTTACCAACTACTACATCTTGAAGGTAACATTAATGTTCCAGCCCTTCCCATTTCTACTTTATTCTCCTGTTCTCAAATGTCAAAAATATATCTAAAGCTTTCTGTTGACAATTTCCATAGCAGTAGTAAAAAGAGCCTAAAATCTGTGTTGATCCACCTCACTATTGGCATTATATTTCACAGGAATGGGAGAGCTGTTCATGAAAACATATTCTTTGGTTAAGTCTTATTTATACTCTTAATTATATGATTAGAAACTGAAAATAATAATACCTGGAAGGATGGGACAGTGGCCAGAGAGATTCAGAACATGTGGATCTGGTCTCATTAAAGTGGAGGAAGTTAGGTTTGGACACTACAGAGGTCTAGCCAGAGGAAAAGGCCTAGTAATTGTCAGCTGGGAGAGTTTTCAAAAAAATTGTTGTTGATAGCACCAACTGTTTTTGACTTTCCAGTCTACTTAGGTTCTCATTATGCTTAAACTATTAATTAACATAATTCAGTTTATAGTAGTAGAATAGTATGGGAATTTATAATAATAAAGAATATTTGGCCAAAAAACATCTATTATCAAAAGTATAATGTCAGGTTCTGAAGAGATAATACAGTGGGTAAGGCGTTTGCTTTGCATGAAGCTAAATAGATTCCATCCCCATCACCCCATCTGGTTCCCTGGGCTTGCCAGGATTGATGTGTAATAGAGAGCTAGGAGCAAGTCTTGACTACAGCCAGCTGTGGTCCAAAATTCTATTGAAATAATATTAGTATAAAAGTATAGGATCATATTGGACTTTAATAATAATCTAGAGATAATTCTATCCTTTAGATCACAAATCTAAAATCTCATAATATTTGAATAACGAGTACTTTTTAAAAATCTGAAGATGTAACATTTTGTTCATTCTATAGCATAATATACTTAGTAACAAGTTAAAAATAAGTATTTTAATGAAGTCATTATTTTACTACAGAATAGTAATATAATTTTATATCTGTCATCTGTACACGCTAATTGGAGGGGGCCTATTAAGATACTTCAATGAATAAAGTTAGGATAACAATCAGATAATAATCTACTGTTACATTAAAAAATTTCTTAATTTAAATTTCGTTAAAGGAACTGCATACCATCTAGTGATGTAGAGGCAAAATTACAACTTTTAATTCAGTATTTTTTTATTTTATCATTAGTAGATTACTATAAATAAAATAACCACCACCCCTACCCCTATACTATTATTAGAATTGAACACATTATTTTAGTAAAAATTCATTCGGTGTTTATTTTTTCAAATACTCAATAATTTATGTGTCTATGGAGGTTGCTTAAAGTTGAAGCAAATTTTTTACATGCAGAAACCCAGGTTCAATCCCTGCCAAACATGGAGTTCTGAACACAACATCCAGATTGCACAAATCTTAACACAATTTTGGAATGTGACATTCATGTTCATATTTTCATGTTCTCATTAACCTGATACTTTAATTTGTGGCTAATTACTGAAAATATGTGGTTAGAAATTAAATTTTAAAATTTAAATTTAAAGTAGTTCACTTCTAAGATGAAGATGAAAAAGATGAAAGTTATTAGAGAAACAGAAAAAAAAGCAAGAAAGAGTATCCCTACAACTTTTTCCATTTATAACTTTAAATCTGACATATTTGGATCCGAGAAGATAAAATACAATTTATTTTGAAATTTTTATGTATTATCATATTCACTTTCTCTTTTCCTTTTATCCAAAGTAAAGAAATATAGTGCATGTCAATATGGTATATATTGACAAAAAAAGAATTTATTAGTATACATATTAAATCATAATTGGGTACCATTAAATCATAATTGGTATATCTTTCTATTTTATTTCAAGTAACATAAAGTTATATAAAATAGTATTTGCCATGAGGAAATTCTTGGTGTTTCTACCAAAAAAACTGTTTTATTAAAAAGTTACTAATTTAGGGGCTGGAGTAATAGCACAGCGGGTAGGGCGATAGCCTTGCACATGGCTGACTCAGGTTCAATTTCCAGCACCCCATATGGCCCCCTAAGCACCGCCAGGAGTAATTCCTGAGTGCAGAGCCAGGAATAATCCCTACGCATCGCCAGGTGTGAGCCAAAAAGCAAAAAAAATAAGAGTTACTAATTTATATAGGTGTATTTTTATTCATAGGTGTATTTTAATATAGAAAGCCTTGCATGGGTTCATTTTTGAAATGCATTTGAAATGCATGTCTAAAACAACTTAAGAAGCAACTAACATAAAATAAAATACTATTCTTTAAGATAATTTATTCTTTGTATTTTAATCATAAATGATTACTCAAATCTCTTTGATAGCCATGTCCACTTGCCGACATACCAAATTCCACAGGATGGATATGGCCTTCCCAATGTTCTCCCTTCCGATATCCGACACGCCATTTCATGGGTAAAGAAACAAACAGCACCTGGCCCAGACAAGGTCAGACCTGAACACCTGAAGAACCTGCCATCAGTACTCATCAATACACTGGCTCGGCTCTTCACTCGCTACCTGTCTGAATGCAAGGTTCTGTCCCAATGGAAAACCAGCAGGACCGTACTACTGTTCAAGAAGGGAGACATTCATGACATTGGCAACTATCGCCCGATCTGCCTATTGTCTGTCATCTACAAGTTGTTCACTCGAGTCATCCTAAATAGGATTGGCAGAACACTAGATGAAGGACAACCATGCGAGCAAGCTGGGTTCCACAAAGGATTCAGCACCATCGACCATATCTACACAATAACCAAACTCATTGAGGTTTCTCGGGAGTTCAAGATGCCGCTCTGTTTAACGTTCATTGATTTAAAGAAGGCCTTTGATTCTGTTGAGACGGAAGGGGTCATTGAAGCCCTAGCCAATCAGGGCATTCAAGCTCAATATATCAAGATTCTCCATGAGCTGTATTGTGGATTCACTACCAAGATCTCACCATTCTACAAAGAAGTGATCGTTGATGTCAAGAGAGGGGTTCGGCAGGGTGATACCATTTCACCGAAACTCTTCAGTGCCACCATCGAGAACATCATGTGACAACTGGAATGGGAAGGAATGGGAGTGAAGATAGATGGTCGGCAATTACACCACCTCCGCTTTGCTGATGACATTGTTTTAATAACACTAAACATCAGCCAAACAGCACAAATGCTGACCGACTTTGACTGTGAGTGTGGAAAGGTAGGACTACAGCTGAATCTTACGAAGACAATGTTTATGAGAAAAAGCCTCGTTCCTGATGCCCCATTCGCTCTCAACAGAACGACCATCTCCGAATGCAACAGCTATGTGTACCTAGGTCGAGAGGTCAACATTACAAATGACCTGGCACCCGAACTGAGCAGGAGGAAGAGAGCGGCTTGGAATGCCTTCAAGAGCGCCGAAGAAATAGCTAAGAGGAGGAAGAACCTCTGGGTCCGGGCACATCTCTTTGATTCCACTGTTCTTCCTGCATTAACATATGCATGTCTCAGAGACCTGGGCCCTAAGCAAACAGGATGAGAACGCTATTCAGGTCTCCCAAAGAAGAATAGAAAGAGCTATGCTTGGAATATCACGTTTCACTCAAATGAAAGAAAGAATCCGGAGTTACGACATCCCTCAACGATGAAGAATCAGGGACGCTGTCTCATTTGCCAAGGTGTCTAAAATCAGGTGGGCTGGTCACGTAATGAGATTTAAAGACAACCGCTGGACTAGAGCTGTTACTGACTGGATTCCACGGGATGTCAAAAGACCACGTGGCCGCCCACCTACCAGATTGTCAGACTTCTTCATGAAGATCATGAATGATCGGTTTGAGGCTCTTCATGTTCCCAGAGCGAACAGATGCCACTGGGCTACACTAGCACATGACAGGGACAAATGGAGACGTTACTGGCACCTGCTCGAGCAAATCGACGACTAACAGGAAGTTAAGTGATTAAGCGATTAATCATAAATGATGAACAGAAATATAATGACATTTGAGTAAAGGAAATGTAGTTCATGCAAACAGGAAGGTATTTTGATTTTAGGCAAGCAAATGTGTAAATATTTCTTCAGAAAGTGAATCTTTAACAGAGATATAATAGGTATGTTTCAAAGGATATACTTATTGATATACATGGTATGGGAATATATTTATGATATGGGGA
Source organism: Sorex fumeus (assembly GCF_029834395.1). Classification (NCBI taxonomy): domain Eukaryota; kingdom Metazoa; phylum Chordata; class Mammalia; order Eulipotyphla; family Soricidae; genus Sorex; species Sorex fumeus. Next base: position 10,401,927 of record NW_026606071.1, on the reverse strand, counting down.
TAAGTATATCCCCATACCATAAGTATATCACAGGATATCCTTATTCCCATAGGGCTGGAGTGAAAGCACAGCGGGTAGGGCATTTGCCTTTGCACACGACCAACTCAGGTTCAATTCCTCCACCCCTCTTGGAAAGCCTGGTATGCTACTGAGAGTATCCTGCCAGCGTGGAAGAGCCTGGCAGGCTCCCAGGGGCATATTCAACATGCCAAAAACAGTAACAAGTCTCACAATGGAGACGTTACTGGTACCCGCTCAAGCAAATTGATGAATAACGGGAAGATAGTGCTACAGTGCTACTTATTTCCATCACTTATTACTTAGCGTCCTATTGTTCATTGCTTTGCTTGAGCAGGAGCCAATAATATCTCCATTCATCCCTGTCTCGTGCTAGCATAGCCCAATGCATTTTGGGAGCTCTTTCAGGGTTAGGGGAATGAGGACCATTATTGTTACTGATTTGGCATATCAAATACGCATATCAAATACAGAGTTTCCCTACCCACCCTGAGCAGAGGCCCGGCAGCTGAAGACCTCCAGTTCCAGCCATAGCCATGCTTAAGACCACTCTCCACACGTTTGGTCGAGCCTCATGCATGAAGGAACCAGCAGAGGAACCCAGGTGTGCGGGACCCGGGGCTTAGATCTCCAAGCCTTCTCGGATTGGGACTGGGCCTCCTCCACTCAGATTCCCCATCTTCCAGTATGTAGGCGTCACACCCACCAACTGCCCCTGGTGCCCGTGTAATCCCATCAACGGCCAAGACTCAGAGACTATAAAACCCAGCTCCCAGAAAGAACTGCAGAGTCTCTTATTATCTAGGTCTTTCCCTGGAGAACCTGGCAGGCTACCAAAAGTATCTTGTCTCCAAGGCAGAGTCTGGCAAACTCCCCGTGGCATATTCAATATGCCAAAAACCAGTAACAATGGTGGGTCTCATTCTCCTGACCCTGAAATAGCCTCGAATGTGGCACTTTGTAAAATCTCAGGGCTAGGACGAAGGAGACATTACTGGTGCCTGCTCAAGGAAATTGATGAACAGGATGATAGAGATACAGTGATACTACTTGCCAGGCTCTGCTGTGTGGGCAGAATACTTTCAGTAGCTGGCCGGGCTCTCTGAGAGGGATAAAACTGCATCTCTCTCTTCTGCGACCTTTGTTTTAGAGTCTCTGGAACTCAGACATTGATGAGATTACATGGTGCCGGGGACAGTTTGTGGGTGTGACTGCCAAGCTACTAGAAAACTCGGGATTTGGGTAGAAAGGTCCAGCCCTGATCCTTATCTGAGCAGGCTTGGAAATCTCAGTCCTGGGTCCCGCATCCCTGGTTTCTCTGCCGGTTCCTTCATGCGTGAGGCTCGTCCAAGCATATGTAGATTGGCCTTGAGCATGGCTGTGGCTGCGTTCTAGAGGTTGTTGGCTGCTGGGGTTCTGCCTGGGTAGGTGAGGGAGATTCAAGCCACTCCTCTCCAAGGGGCCCTTGGTGAAGACACCCTGGCTCAGGGACAGGAGATCATTTCACTTATTTCCATGACTATGAAAATTGAGCCAAATTTCTAAATTTCTTAATTTCAGAATTAAGCATTGCATTATAGGCTGATAGGTAGGGGCAAGACTGGTAAATGTAATTTTGGGGAATAATAAAAGTTAGAAGAGTTTCCCCAGACCTGAAGTTTCCCAAAGATATGGAGATTTAATCATTTGAAATAAAAATCGTGAGCTTTTTAAAGAGGAGAAACTAAGGCACTACCCATATGCAGAAACCCAAACTTCCACCCAGAAAAGAATGGAGCCCTCAGAGAAAGAGAAGCTACAGAAAAATCTGAAATTGTGAAGAGACCAATCAGTAGTGGAAGGGATGAGATAATGGAAAAACTATTAACATTGAAAGACTTTCTTTGACAATGCCCAAATTAACTTTTATGTTTGCAAAATTACAGTGGGGAAAAAATGTTTTGGAAAAATTGTATTAAACCTTTTTCCAAAAGCTATTTTATGCTTGCTCTTCAACCCATGTTCTTCTATGGACATGTAGCTTGCTTGCTTACCTCTGTGTTTCTTTGCTTATTTCCTCTCTGGAGAAACCTGTATTTTCTTTCCAACATTTCTCTCGTCCCCTCACATCTTTCTAAACAAATTTCCATTACAAATTATCTTGCTTCACCACTTTTCCCTCTTAAATTTCCTTCCTAAATTCTTTAATGCGAGGCAAAGGTAATAGACCCATAAGTTCTGTGCCAAGGTTAGAACTGACCTGATCTAGGCTGGTCATTTCCCTGAGTGCTGATGGCGAGGTAAATGAAAAATAGTCATAGAAATAGTCGTATGTCCAGTCAACTACCCTTAATCCCCACTTTACCGAACCACCAATAACAATTGAATTATAATTTTAAAGCTATTAATTTATAGAATTTCCATAGAAAATTTCATAGAAAATTTTATTTCTCTAATATAAAGATGTGAAACATTTTGAAAAGGTAAATAATTTTTATTCCCTATAAAACTACTGAAAATAATAATTTATTAAAATAAACATAAAAATTTAAAACCAACAATTGTGATGCCTAGTCCAATTCATTGTACCACTTGTTTGATAGTTACTTTTTATAATAGGTCAGTGTACTCCAATGTCTAATTTTGTTTTAAATTCCTTTAGTACATGTAGGATTATTTTAGAACTGAATATATGTGCCAAAAAACTCCTGAAATTTGTTAGCACTCAATACTGGAATTGTGAGTACTGCATTCAGAATTTAGTAAATATTTTAAAAGTATCTTTTGAGTGGGTGACAAGAGAGAGTATAGCAATTAAGATGCTTGCTTTGTAGGAAACTGACCCAGTTCGATCTCTGGAACCACATATGATCCCATGAGTCCCTCAAAGAATGATTCTTGAGTACCAAGCAAGAGGTGAGCCTGAACACAGGCCCAGGTGACCTGAAAGTGTAAACTGTTGTAGTCTAGATCTTATATCTATAGATAGGCACATTTTGTAATAGAATACTGAGACATTATGAAGCATTATCATAATAAGAAATGAGGTAATACCATTTTGTTGCAGAGAGAATGTTGGGAGGCCTAGCTGACTAATGCAGTTTGGCAAATAATACACCTAAAAAGAAATTGCCCAGCCTGATGTAGCCTGAAGCCATAAAAAACACATTCAAATGAGAACAAATTCTGAGCTCCTTAGAGATGGAAAAGGTGAGGCACCATCCAGATGCAGAAACCTGCACCCCTCAGAAAAGGGTAGCTACAGGAGATTGTAAAGTTACTCATGTCGCAGGACCACAGTCTTTTCCTGTGTTAAAACCTGGTTAACTTTCCTGTATGCACAGAACTCCAGGCCAAATATTTTGGAAAATTGTGTATAATCTTCATAAAAGCTGTTCTCTGCCTTTTGAACATGTATTCCTCTCTCTAAGTAAATTTCCTTCAATTAAAACTATCATACTTCTTTATTTTACCTTTATCATAAATGCTTTTATGTGATGGAAGTTGATGAAGTTGGAATGCCTTTGTGGACTTTCTTTTCCTATGAGAAACAACTCCTGGCTCCAGCCTGAGTCCACAGCTCTTTGAGAAAACAGGTGTCAGAGATCATTATCTGCTGGGTCAGGCAGAGCAAGTGGACTTTAGGCACAGCTTGATGCAGCCTCATGGACTGATGGGGCCTGAACTTCAGGGCCACATAGCTAGCTACTCATGACCTACACTGGGGCATTTCTCTGGAAGGCCAAAGAGGGTGGAACAGAGAGGTGGAGGCACTCTTTTCTCTATGTAATGTCCCCATGACTCACTTTTGCAAGCCACTTGAAAGCCACCTGCAACAATTTCACACACACACACAAACACACACACACACAACACACACTTCCAATAGAGTAAAATAATAAAATTCTGATGGTTTTAAATCAAAAATTCTGTTTTATTATACAAGAGCCCTGCCAAATGTATGACCCCAAGTATATACCGTTAGATAGAATAGTGCACCATTTAGTAAACATACAGTCTTTTAAAAATGTTTAAATCAAGCAATTTTTTTCCAAAGTGGATGGATCTGCAAAGTATCGGGCTGAGAATAGTTCATCAGGGGAGGGACAGACACAAACATCTCTCTTTCATATGCAAAATTTTGTGAAACATAGTAGCGAAATAATAAATGCTCAAAGGCAACTGAACCTCTAGAAGACAAATTCATTATCTCAGGGGTGGTTTTGGAGTGGTGGGACAATGGTGGGGAAAGTTGACTCTGGGGTAAACATTAACATTTTTTTTAAATCGTGGTGCTTGAAAAACTTTAAAAATGATAATAGTATGAGAGTTATAGTTCAGCTAATTGGGAGACTGACTTTATTACAGTCTTTCATGATTTATTTCCTTAGCTCCAGCAGGCATGGTCCTTTAATATAGAGCCAGGAGTAAGCCCCGAGAACCACAGGTGTGGCCTCCAAGTAGTAAATGCATAACTTTATTACTTAAATATCCCTTGTAATTAATTGTCTTCAATGTCCATAAAGTAATGCATATTTTTATTATTCTTTGATAAAATAATTTAATTTTTATTCGGAGAATTAATGTTCTGCTTTTTATTTTATTAAATTCACAACTAATTAAAAATACTCTTACTTTAAAACTGACATGTTCAGGAAACGCATTCAAGTTGAGCTGGAGCATACTACAGTTTGTAATACACTTGCCTTGCCTGAAGCTAACAAGATTTCAGTTTGTTCCCTGGTACTACATTTATTCTTTCAAGCAACACCGGGCATTTTTTCTGAGCACCGAACCAGGAGTAAGCCCTAAGCATTTCTAGTGTTGATGCAGATGAGGCAGAAATAGTGCAACAGGTCTCTGTGTTCATTTGCGATTCATAGGTTCTTTGCTATTTTCAAGATGAAAATATTGGATAATAAAGATGCTAAGACTGTGAGTTGGAAAGTAGAAAAGATTATTGGTAGTTGAAGAGAAAAAAAAAGTTTTCCAAGTTTGGAGGACCTTAGTGTAGGACTAAATTAAATGGAGTTTTATGTCTGCTCTAATTTTGAAGGCTCCTTGCATTCCTTATCAGTTGACAAAGATTTACCAAAGATATAGAAAAATTGCAGAGATGTCTTGCTGGTCTAAATCTTTCCAGGTATAATTGCTCATCATCAAAGTTTCCTGTCAGCTTAGGCTCCAGGGAAGAGTTTTATGTTCCTGGGAACCCCTAGGAATGCTGAGACCGAGCCCTGTTGCTGGGATTTGTGTCAAATTGATAGGGGGTGCGGGAAAGAAGAACTGTGACTTTCTCACTGGCAAAGGGAAACTGAGGCTTTTTCTCTCAGAATGACCCACAAACAGTCATTTGCTAGTATTTTCTTGCTATTCTATGATACATAAATAAAAATATATCCTATATGAATTAAAATGAAAGGAGCGATAGCACAGCGGTAAGGCGTTTGCCTTGCACGCAGCCAACATGGCCCACCCGAGTTTGATTCCTCCGCCCCTCTCCGAGAGCCCGGCAAGCTACCGAGAGTATCTGGCCCGCACGGGAGAGCCTAGCAAGCTCCCCATGACGTATTCGATATGCCAAACACAGTAACAACAAAGTCTCCAACGGAGACATTACTGGGCCCGCTCGAGCAAATCGTTGATCAACGGGAGGGCCTTTACGTTTACTTAGCAAAAAATAGATATATGTGAAATTCCTCATAACACTTATTCAATAATAATAAACAATATTTTCTCATTAGAAACTATTTTAGTTTATCCCATACAATGTTTTAGCAAAATATAAATTTGTATTATACCCCAAATGTAAATACAATTTAAAGAATCTTCCAATAAAGCCAATTTACAAGGTGTTGATTAATAAATTACTCTCAATAGTTTTCATACACATTCTAAAATCTCCTGGGAACACAAAATGCCAGAAAGGAAAGAGGTAAGTAAAACTGCATCTATTGCTTAAAGTGCTGCAAGTGCCAATTTCTATTCTTATATAATCTAGTACATTTTAGATTTTCTTCAGTGCTTTAGAGGTTTAGAAAATCATTACACTCAATAACTTAAATTTAAACTTTTTTCACACAACTGAAATAAAAAAAGGTAGGTGGTTTATCCCAGTCAGAGTCTTAAGTCAGTATATAGCTTGATTAGCAGCATTAAATGGCTATAACAAGATTAAGATAACTAGACTTGATTTTTCCTCAACCAAATTTCTATACAGGTATTATTTATGGAAATCAAAGTGAATAGCCAGGCATTGGAGAGAGGAAAAAGTCCAAAGAAACTCTTGACTTGGTCTTTAGAAATGATTGATTACTTTTTAAATGCATTTAATCATGCCTATTCTATAAATTCCATAAATCGAGGAGTAGACACATAAGTAGACCTCAAAATGAGAATTATTTAATGTACCTATAAGAAATAACCTATGGTTTTCACCTGAAGGATAATTCGTTAATTGCTCTAATAACCACCAAAAGAACATATGTAATTACTTAAGTTTTGATAATGAAAAAGCATGAATTATCTCAGTATTACTATCCTTGTATCCTGTGAATTTAATTTTCTCAACACCCATTTTATTTTCACATCCTGGCTCACAATGATTTCTTTGAGATTTTTTCTGCTATCACATACCCTCATCAATATATTTCAAGTTTTGAAACAGTTTGTGGTATGTAGTGTTTTTAACAAAGGGATCATTATTTAGGACTTAATTTCTGTTCACATACATTCTTGTACTAGAATAGATTAAATATAGCATGCTTTACCATGTATAATTAATTTTACTTCTCTTTCTATGATATATGTTTTGATCATTTTTCTTGTATCATATTTTAGATGGTATGAGAAAATGATATAAAATCACATTACATAGGCACAATTATGTTTCATACATTGTTATATGCTTAATATTGAGAGAATTAATTTATTCATCTGGAACTCTAAGCATGTATTTTAAATATGACAATAGTAATATATTATTGATTGTGCAGTTTAGGGACACACCCATCTGTAATTATTGCTTTTTCCTGACTCTGTAATCAGGGATCATGTCTGGCAGTGCTCATAAGTGCATGTGATACTGGGGTTCATACTGAGGTCCTCTGCTTTCACGACAAGAGCCTAAACTGTTGTATTATGTTTCAGGCCCCTGGAAAGCTCATATATGGTTTTATATAACTTTTTTAAAAAATAGTGATAAACATATTTTAAGTCTCATTAATTAGTCAGTTGTATAGTAATCTCAATTTGATTTTAGTACATAACTATCTTCTCAATATTTTCTTAATGAAAATATTAATGTATTTCTACAAATTAACCAACTTTAAATACAAGCTCTAGATCATAAAATGAAATAACAAGTTCTAGATCAGAAAATGAAAGAACAGGGCTGGACCAATAGTATAGCAGGTAGGGCATTTGCCTTGCATGCAGCCTACCCAGGTTTGATCCCCGGCATCCCATGTGGTCATGTGGTCTCCCAAGCACTTCCAGGAGTGATTTCTGAGTGCAGAGCCAGAAGCAACCCCTGAGCATCACTGGGTGTGACCCAAAAAGCAAAAAAAAAAAAAAAAAAACAAAAAAAAAACGAAAGAACTAATTTTCCAGTTTTGATCCATATCTAATTACATGTCGCCTCAACTTCTCAAGTTTATTCTTATGCTATTAGAAGCTGTATCTCTCATGATCTACTATCAGTCAAAAATCCTATGACTCAAAGGAGCCACAAATGACCAGATTGTATCTCAGGTTAAAGTGTCCTCTTTTGAAATAATCTGAATATTAGATACTGCTATGGTGATTAGATTACTGTCATATTGATTTTTAAAATATATTTATGGCTTGAATATAATGTAGATATCAGTTTTAAAACATAGAGATATTCACCACTTTATTGCATATTATCACAGTAAAGTAAACCTTAAAAACGCATTTATCACTAGAGATGTCTTAAAATATTTTTGGAATTCAATTTCTAGATCATATAAAATATAAAAATTTGTTACCTGATTTTATTCACAATGTTTGTCTTTTGGAAATTTCATAAGATATAACTGGCAAAATGTAGCTACTTAAAAAAAGAATAAAAGAGCCTGTCTAAATAGCAGGTGCTGACAAAAAGCATGTGATACTATCAATATGTGTAATTACTCCAAAAGATATTCTAAAGAATATTTAGTAAAAGAGGAAAAAATTAGAATATAGAGATGATACTGATTCATCTATAACAATATGCGATGTTAAAACATGAAGTACACGATTAATCCCCAACTGCCTGAACGGGAGAACAAGGAGCATAACAATGCAACAAACACATGAAAATGTGATGAAAAATGTTTCACACTGCCTTTTTTGTAAGACATTTTCTCGTCAAAAACATTAAATTATGAGATTGGAATTTAGGTCAGCGGGTAGGGCTGCTTTGTATGTGACTGTTTTGCAGGTGGTTGGCACAGGATTGTTTCCCCAGCACCTCAAATGGTCCCCAGAATCCTCCCAGGATGGGGGAAGCATGCTGAAAGTAGACTATAGACCAAACATGATTGCCACTCAATGCCTCTTATGCAAACCACAACACTCAAAGAGAGAGAGAGAGAGAGAGAGAGAGAGAGAGAGAGAGAGAGAGAGAACAAAAGGGAATGCCCTGCTACAGAGGCAGGGTGGGATGGGGGGATGGGGGTGGGAGGGATACTGGGACCCATGGTGGTGGAAAATGGGCACTGGTGGAGGGATGAGTACTTGATCATTGTATAACTGAAACCCAAGCAAAAAAATTTGTAAGTCTACAACTGTACCTCATGGTGTTTCACTAATAAAAAAAAAAAAGGTCCCCAGAGACTCACCACGAGTGATCACTGAGTGGAGCCAGAAGTATGACATAATCATATCAGGTGTGACCCAATCAAAAATAAGTAAAATTACACAATATATGTTACCAGATTCTTGAATCATGTCTATAGCTATATGATGTTATGTATCTTACATCCATGAAATCTATCTTTGCCATGTACCTTATCTCTCTCCATTGCTGTATCTGTCTGGCTATTTGTCTATGTAATATTGAAATTTTTTTATATTAGTAGTAATATTTTTGGAGAAATAAATTCTTTCATGCATTCTATATATCTTATTGGACACACTGCTGTTCATATTATCTGTAACTAGAATCTAAAATTCAAGAAGAGCTTTATATAACACATTTTTTAGAGTTTGTATTTCCAGCAAATAATCTTGAGTAATAACTTTGTGAACAGAAAAAAAGTCTAGGCTTGATTACCAAGTGGTGGATATACAAAACTCATTATTTTTCAGCTACAACACAAATCCCATCTGTTTCTTGGGCATGTGTTGCTTCATCCTTTGGGACTTTGGGACAGGTGAACTGAAATAAATATGCAAATTTATCTGTTACTTTCTGTTGTGTTATAAGAATTAAAAACATTATTTTTAATCTCTGAACCACTGAGTATTTTATTCTTCCACCAGCATCCTTAATATTCTAATAGACTAGACAGCTGTGGTGATGTGGTTCAGTGTTAAAGCAGTTGACTTGTCTGTCTGAGGCCTTAGGTTTAACTCCATGATGCTAAGTTGATTAAATTTATCACTCTATCTTATTAAATTTATTTGAATTTACATACCAAATAATCACTGTAACATTTTAATTTTCACTATCAATCTAAAGGATGATCTTTTAAAATTTATTTTAGCTAACTATATTGCTTTGATTAATTTTTAGAGACTGAACAAAGAATAGAAAAATATTTTTAATATAAACATATTCTCATGATGTTTTAATGTACATATAATTATTGATTTATTTGTGGGTTTTGCCTTAGGCTTTGTCTTTATGATGGCAGGTAATCTAGTCTATTTAATAAAATAATTTTAACACGTGGTACCTTTTTTTATTAACCTTGCACTGAAAGCTTTAAAACTGCATTGGGGATAGTAAAGCTTGATTAAAATGAGCACAATAAATATTAGAACATAATATATTTCTAAACTAGGAAATTTTGCACTTTTCAGGCTAATTTAAAACATTGAGTCAACTTTAGATATTTTGCTTTGAAAGTACCAAGAATCATTGCTGTCATATTTTATATTTCTTAAAATTTAAGAGGAAAAAAATACTTATAAAGTATCAGGTAGTGAAATTAATATATTTTAGGGAGCCTGATATGTTCTTAAGTGGTAAAACATATATCCATCTAACAAAATGAATCCTGTTAGGATAAAAAGTAATTTCTTAAAACTATGTTCATATGGTCGGTTGCTTCTTTTTCTTAAAGAAAGGAAAGAATAACATTTATAACAATTATGAATGCAATCATCACAGATAGAGCTGCTATTGATTTCTTCAGGAAAATTATTTTAAGTCAACTTTTGAGCAACACATTATCTTCTTCCAATAATGTATTATATTATCATCTCATATCCATTACTCTACTGCTCAGAACTTTCTGCTATGACTCTTTTCACCTTTCCAATCATGAAAATATTTATTGGCAACATTCAAAAGCTTATTAAGAGTCTCATCAATCTTAGTTATTATTGAATAATAATAGGAACATATTATTTCCCTGCAAAGTGCCATTTTTGAGGACAGCTTCATTAAAGTTATTAGCTTTAATTTTCATTTTGAAGATATGTCAAACCATTTGCACAATAAGGAGCACTTAAGAAAACTAAACAAGCACAAAATGCCACAGACTGCGAAGCTACATAAACATCATATCCTTAAAAAAATAGGTAAAGCATCTGTACATGACGGGCATTAGAAGCTATTGAGAGTTGATTCCTACTAACTTAAGAAACAAATGATTAACGATTATATTGTTTAGACCTTTTTATACTTCAGACAAGAAGTAAAGATACTATTTAAATAAAATATTGATGGCTTATAATGTGATATTGAGTAATGAATTTATTTTTCTTTCCAAACTGTACTTATTCACTTCCACACTCACAATCATTTTGTTAAAAGTAATATTATCAAAGAAAGTGCCTTAAATATTTATAAGAGTATAAGATAATTTTTGGACTGGAGCAATAGCACAGCAGGTGGGATGTTTGCCTTGCACATGGCCAACCAGGGTTCAATTCCTCCACCCTCTTGGAGAGCCCAGCAAGATACTGAGAGTATCCCACCTGTATGGCAGAGCCTAGCTGGCTCTCTATGGCATGTCGATATGCCAAAAACAGTAGCAACAATTTTCTCAATGGAAATGTGAGGATAATGCTACAGTGCAGGATTATTTTAGGTATGATGTGAAGTTTACTGCTTAGTATTTACTCACTATTTCTATATCATCAGTACCTAAAATTTTTTTTGAGATTTTCTTAGTCCTATATTTTCAGAAATGTAATTGGAATATGACACACTACAAGTCAAATCAACTAATAGCATAATAGCAATGTTGCCCATGGCATATTTCTCTGATTTTTTTTGGCTATGTATATAAGATGCTTACTTGTATGTAACTTGTTTGTATGTATCAATAGAGAACATTAAGGAAATATTTAAATTTGTATGTTACAGAGTTTATTTTTTATTTATTTTCTTATTTTTTATTAGTGAAACACCATGACGTACTGTTGTAGACTTACAAATTTTTGTGCTTGGGTTTCAGTTATACAATGATCAAGTACCAATCCCTCCACCAGTGTCCATCCTCCACCACCACTAATCCCAGTATGTTACAGAGTTTAGAATTTATAGTTTCATTACCAGTCAATTGCATTCTCAGCAGGTTTTATTTTCTAAATAGAAAAACAGGTTGATTCCTTTGTCAAAAGAAAAAATAAACTAGATTAAATAAAACAAAAGTTGAAGACAACACTTCTTGAACACTATGCATAAAATAAAGCTAGGGTTCTCAGTACTAGAGAGTATTGTTGAATGATATATATGTTGCAAAGATAGATAACCGTATATATATATATATATATATATATATATATATATAGTTTATTTATTTGCTACAGATAAGTCAAACAATTCAGGAAAAATCCATTTCAATGATAATATAAAACAAGATATCATATCCAGTTAACAAAACTTAAACTTTTACTTGATGTCATATGAAAAAGTACTAAAAGTTGGTCAAAGAACAAACATGCAGCCTTAAGTACATTGATGAGATTCATTTTTACCTGATTTTCTGTTAGGAAAAAAATTTATGTAATAAAAATTAAAATCCATAAAATATTTACAATTTGAGTTTCATTAAAATTAATATTCTAATTAAGTTACATAAATTATGGGGAAAGGCATATATAAAATCATTTTATATTATAAGTTGAGTACTTATATACAAAATGTATAAAGGGCAAAGTATATAAAATGAAAAATCTTAAAATTCAGGAATACATTCAAATGCCAGATGATTATTAGAGATACTTGATCAAAGAATATATCACTCTCATTGTCTCTATTTGCCCATTGTTCATCGATTTGCTTGAGCAGGCCCAGTAACATTGTGAGACTTGTTACTGTGTTTGGCATATCAAATAAATCACGGGTAGCTTGCCAGGCTTTGCCTTGCCGTCAGGATACTCTTGGTAGCTTACCAGGCTCTCAGGGAGTGGTGGAAGAATCAAACTCAGGTTGACTGTGTCAGCCCCATGCAAGGCAAACGCCCTACCTGCTATGCTGTCACTCCAGCCCCAAAGAATATCACTTGATCACTTGACTTCCCGTTAATCGTTGATTTACTCGAGCGGGTGCCAGTAACGTCTCCATTTGTCCCTGTCACGTGCTAGTGTAGCCCAATGGCATCTGTTCGCTCTAGGAACATGAAGAGCCTCAAACCGATCGTTCATGATCTTGATGAAGAAGTCTGACCATCTGGTAGGTGGGCGGCCACGCGGTCTTTTGACATCCCGTGGAATCCTGTCGGTAACAGCTCTACTCCAGCGGTCGTCTTTAAATCTCATTACGTGACCAGCCCATCTGATTTTTGACACCTTGGCAAATGAGACAGCGTCCCTGATTCTTGATCGTCGATGGATGTCGGAACTCCAGATTCTTTCTCTCATTTGAGTGAAACGTGATATTCCAAGCATAGCTCTTTCTATTCTTCTTTGGGAGACCTGAATAGCGTTCTCATCTTGTTTGCGTAGGGCCCAGGTCTCTGAGGCATATGTTAATGCAGGAAGAACAGTGGAATCAAAGAGGTGTGCCCGGAGCTGGAGGTTCTTCATTCTCTTAGCTATTTCTTCGACTCTCTTGAAGGCGTTCCAAGCCGCTCTCTTCCTCTTGCCCAGCTCGGGTGCCAGGTCATTTGTCATGCTGACTTCTCGACCTAGGTACACATAGCGGTTGCATTCGGAGATGGTCGTTCCATTGAGAGCGAATGGGGCATCAGGAACGAGGCTGTTTCTCATAAACATTGTCTTCGTAAGATTCAGCTGTAGTCCGACCTTTCCACACTCACGGTCGAAGTCGGCCAGCATTTGTGCTGCTTGGCTGATGTTTGGTGTTATTAAAACAATGTCATCAGCAAAGCGGAGGTGGTGTAGTTGCCGACCATCTATCTTCACTCCCATCCTTTTCCATTCCAGTCGTCACATGATGTTCTTGAGGGTGGCACTGAAGAGTTTCGGTGAAATGGTATCACCCTGCCGAACCCCTCTCTTGACATCCATGATTACCTCTTTGTAGAATGGTGAGATCCTGGTAGTGAATCCGCAATACAGCTCAAGGAGGATCTTGGTATATTGAGCTTGAATGCCCTGATTGGCTAGGGCTTCAATGACTACTTCCATCTCAGCAGAATCAAAGGCCTTCTTTAAATCAATGAACGTTAGACAGAGCGGCATCTTGAACTCCCGAGAAACCTCAATGAGCTTGGTAATCGTGTGAATATGGTGAATAGTGCTGAATCCTTTGCGGAACCTGGCCGGCTTGCATAGTTGTCCTTCATCTAGTGTTCTGCCAATCCATTTAGTATGACTCAAGTGAACAACTTGTAGATGACAGACAATAGGCTGCTTAGTTGATAGTTGCCAATGAGACTCACGCACGACTGAAGACTCACAGAACAAGATAAGCGGAACTCTCTGAGACCTTGGACTCCAGGTTCAACGGACCCAGGGACAGAGATTCTTTGCTTGCTCCCACCAACCACAGGGGACAAAGTGATTATAATCAGGAGCCCCACCCTACCCTGCCCTGTCTGCTTCCACCAACCACCAGAGACCCAGAGATCAGATTGTGCACAGAAGACTCACCCTACCCCTACTGGGACCAGATAAATACCCCACTGGCGGACCTTCACTACCAACACTACCTCCACTACCCAGCTGCCACCACACTCAAGGATGCTTTCCGGACACATCATAAGACGCTTAATATCCATCTTCCAGAATTGCCGTACCATATTTGATAGGGTTCAAATATGGTAATACATACGAGGGCGATTAGAGGTCGCCCCAAAAGCCTCTATCCCTCTCGGAAAGACTGGCAAGCTACCGAGAGTATTCCACCTGCACAGCAGAGCCTGGCAAGCTATCCGTTGTGTATTCGATATGTCAAAACCAATAACTACAATGGGTCTCATTCACCTGACCCTGAAGGCTTCAGCAACATGGCGGCACCGAGAAAGATGAGAAACGAGAGGCCAATAAAATCTCAAGGCCGAACTAGGCTGCCACAATAAAGGAAGACAAAAATGATCATCTGTACTTTCAATGCATGTGCGCTAGTATCAGATGAATCTATGAGGACCTGATGGTACAAGTGTGAAAGATCAAGTACGACATCATTGGTCTGACCGAGACAAGAAGGCACCAATCCCATCATGCCATTTTCGACACTGGAGAAGAATTGATCCTCAGAACATGCGATAAAAGAGGTATCAGAGGCGTTGGTGTTCTTGTCAACACAAACTTGGCCATGAACATTGATTCATTCAAATGTCTAACAATCCAAATTGGACAATTACACTTGATTAGATGTGGCTCACTGCTGGCAGTTTCTATCTTCATTGTCTCTGCACCAACATACAATTTTGATGAAGGAGAACTTGAGAAGTTCTACATGGAGCTGAAGAAGTTCTATAAAGAAGACCACACCTTCTACAAGATCATTGATGGTGATTTTAATGCTAAGGTAGGATCAAGAAGATCAGCTGAAGAACTCAACATTGGGACCCATGGCCTAGAATGGAACGAACAGAGTGAGAGACTGTCTGAGTTCATCATGTCTACCAAGACCATCCATGGTAACTCACAGTTCCAGAAGGCAGAATCTAAACGTTGGGCATGGGAGTCTCCCGGTGGACGATTCCACAATGAAATAGACCACATCATATTCAATCGGTGGTTTTGCCTGACCGATGCCGCTGTTGTCCAAAAATTCTGAACGGGATCGGACCACCGTCTCCTTTGTGCAAAATTCTACTTCACACAGCGGTGAGAAAGGGCTGCAAAGTTTAAAAAGAGAACTCCCAGAATGACCACCAACTGGGAGCTCTTTGACACTATTGCGGCAACATAGAAAGATGCCATTGTGGACAATATTGACGAGGAATATGATCGACTGGTTCAGCACCTCCATGATTGTGCGAGGAATGCCAAGAGAGAGATAGCCACAAAAAAAACGCCTGTCTTTGAAAACTCTTGAGCTTATTCGCCAAAGTGGTTTGGCGCATGCCTCAGGCAACCGCAAGCTAATGTTCGAGCTCGCAAAGCAGTGCAGAGATGCGATCAAGGAAGACCTCAAAGAGAGAAGAGCAGAAGTGCTGGTAGATGCGGCAGAAGCCAGGAAAAGTATTCGTAACGCCCTCCTGTCCTTCGGCAACTACAAGACCAAGATGACTGCCCTCCGACATCCTGATGGATCTATCACATCCTCCAGAATGGCAATGGAGAAGATTATCCATGACTTCTACTCAAATCTCTTCGATAGCCATGTCCACTTGCCGATATACCAAATTCCACAGGATGAATATGTCGTTCCCAATGTTCTCCCTTCTGAAATCCAACATACCATTTCGTCAGTAAAGAAACGAACAGCACCCGGCCCAGACAAGATCAGACCTGAACACCTGAAGAACCTGCCGTCAGTACTCATCAATACACTGGCTCGGCTCTTAACACGCTACCTGTCTGAATGCAAGGTTCCGTCCCAATTGAAAACCAGCAGGACTGTACTACTGTTCAAGAAGGGAGACATTCATGACATTGGCAACTACCGCCCGATCTGCCGAAGAATATATACAAGGAGAAAATTTTATGCAAAAGTTTATTGTCACTCTTTGATAGAGAAATTAAAAATCATAGTGAGATATCATGACATAACCAATAAAGTAATTGAAAATTGAAAAAAATTGCAGAACAGTATTTATTCTCATATATTGATTAATATTGATTTATTTATTTTAGTCATTTTCATGAAGTAAAAAAGCTGTAAAATTTTGACATAAGAGGGTATGGTGTCTCAAACAGGTCAATCTGTACCTGTGAGTCAAGTGTATCGGCACCTTCAGACTTCCAGATACCCCCAAAATTGCTGCTGTGCTTTGGCCAAACCCCAAAATCTTGGGGCAAAGTTTACCAAGAAAGTAAATGGCCATAAGTTATGTATGTGGGAGACACACCCACAAATCACCTCCGACTCAGCTATATAATTGGAGGCATGCCCTCTCTGGTTCCTGATTGAACTGCTAAATGGCCATGATCCCAGAGACTCAGAGACAAATCTCAGAATCCAGCAGCTTTTGGCAGAAATGCATCTGGTCCCTGAAGTAGGTTACCGGTGCTGGGCCACCCCAGGTGGGAAGAGATGCCTTGACCTGTTTCCCCCAGCGGCTCAGTGGCTGACATTCTCAAGAGGTCACTGGGCAGTCAGGTTTTGGCCCGCAGTGACAAGACACGTGGGGCGTCATGGGATGGGGGTAGAGGCAGCCCTTTCCATCCCATCCCAATGAGACCCCTGAGCATGATCCCAGAGACTCAGGAACAAATCTAGAAACAGAGGCTTTTGGCAGAAATGTTCGACCCTGAAGTAGGATACTGTCACCGGGCCACCCCAGTGGGGAAAGGGTGATGTTCCTCAGCCTGCTCCCCCTAGGCGGCTCAGTCTCCGCCATCCCCCAGAGTCCATTGGACAGTCAGTGATGAGACACGTGGGGCCTCAAAGGATGGCGGTGGAGTCAGCCTTTTCCTCCCCACCCCAATGAGACCACGAGATGCCACCCACGAATGGCCTCTCTGGTTCCTGGTCAAGACGCTTAATGGCCATGATCCCAGAGACTAAGAAACAAATCTCAGAACCTTGCAGCTTTTGGCAGAAATGCATCCAGTCCCTGCAGTAGGTTACCGGTGAAGGGTCACCCCAGGTGGGAATAGGTTTCGTGCCATGGCCTGTTCCCCCGGTGGCTCAGTGGCTGCCATCCTCCAGAGACCATTGGTCAGGTTTGGGCCTGCAGTGATGAGACACGTGGGGCCTCACGGGATGGGAGTGGAGCCAGCCCTTTCCTCCCCGTTCCAATGAGACCCCAACACCCACGAACAACCTCTCTGGCTCCTGATCAAACTGCTTATCGGCCATGATCCCAGAGACTCAGAAACAAATCTTGAAACTCAGCGGCTTTTGGCAGAAATGCGTCTAGACCCCACAGTAGGTTACTGTCACCAGGCCACCCCAGGAGGGAAAAGATGCTGTCCCTCTGCCTGCTCCACCTTGGTGGTTCAGTGGCTGCCATTCACCAGAGGCCATTGTACAGTCAGGTTTGAGCCCTCAGTGATGAGACATGTGGGGCCTCACAGGATGGAAGTGGAGCCGGCCCTTTCCTCCCCGTTCCAATGAGACCCCACCACCCACGAATGGCCTCTGTGGTTCCTAATCAAGTTGCTTAATGGCCATGATTCCAGAGACTCAGAAACAAATCTCAGAACCCAGCACGGCCATGACTCCAGAAGCATAAGGACTTAATGCAGAGTCCAGCAGCTTGCAGAGATCCTCTGCCTGCTCCCAACAGCCTGGCAGACCTCCATTACCTCCACTACCTCCACTATCCAGCCACAGACATACTCCAGGATGCTTTCCTGACACTCAGGCCGAGACTCACGCATGAGTCAAGCCCTATAGAGCGGGGGAACTCTCTGACCTCAGAATCCAGGGTCAAAGAACCCGGAAACAGAGATACTCTTCCTGCTCCCAGCAGCCCGACAGACCTCCATTACCTCCACTATCTCCACTACCCAGATGAAGACATGCTCCAGGATGCCTTCTGAACACTCAGGCCAAGGCTCACGCACCAGTGAAAACCCACAAAGGGAGGGAAGCGGAACTCTGTGACCTCGGACTCCAGGCTCAATGGACTCAGGAACAGAGGTCTTCTGCCTGCTCTCAGCAGCCTGACAGACTTCCATTACCTCCACTACCTCCACTACCCAGCCACAGACACGCACAAGAGTGCTTTCCGGACCAAGCAACACATCATAAAACACTTACTACAAGATAACCGCACCATATTTGATTGCGTTCAAATATGGTTTGAACCATGGGAACACCTGTAAGGACGACTAGAGACCCCCTAAAAGACTCTATCCCTCTCGGAGAGCCTGGCAAGCTACTGAGAGTGTTCTGTCCACACGGCAGAGCCTGGCAAGCTATCCGTGGTGTATTTGGTATGCCAAAACCAGTAAATACAATGGCTCACATTCCCCTGGCCATGAAAGAGCCAGGAATATGTCACCATTAAAAAGGATAAGGAAGGAGAGGCTAATAGTATCTCAGGGCCAACCTACACTGCCAAAATGAAGAAGGACAAAAATGACTGTCTGTACTTTCAATCCATGTATGCTGACATCAGATGCATACATCGAGGACCTGATGGTGCAAATCCAAAAGATCAAGTATGACATCATTGGTCTGACTGAGATGAAAAGGCATCAATCACATCACGCCATTTTTGACACTGGGGAAGAACTGTTCCTCGGAACATGTAACAAAAGAGGCGTCAGTGGTGTTGGCATATTGTCAACACGAACTTTGTCATAAACATCGATTCATTCTAATGCCTAACAACCCAAATTACACTTGATTAGATGTAGCTCACTGCCGCAAGTTTCTATCTTCATTGTCTATGCACCAACATACAATTTTGATGAAGGAGAATCTGAGAAGTTCTACATGAAGCTGGAGAAGTTCTATAAAGAAGACCACACCTTCTACAAGTTCGTTGCTGGTGATTTTCATGCCAAGATAGGATCGAGAAGATCAGCTGAAGTACTCAACATCAGGACCCATGGCCTAGAATGGAACGAACAGGGTGAGAAACTGTATGAGTTCATCATGTTCACCAAGACCATCCATGGTAACTCATAGTTCCAGAAGGCTGAATCTAAACGTTGGACTATGAGTTTGACTACATCATATCCAATAGACAGTTTTTCCTGACCAATGTTGCTCTTGTCCCATAATTCCAAACGGGATCAGAACACTATCTCCTCCATGCAAAATTCTACTCACAGAGAGGGGAGAAAGGTCTGCAAAGTTTAAGAAGAGAACTCCCAGAATGACCACCAACTGGGAGCTCTTTGGCACTATTGTGGCAACGTGGGAAGATGCCGTCATTGACAACATTGAGGAGGAGTATGATTGACTGGTTCAGCATCTCAAAGACTGTGTGAAGAATGCCGAGAAAGAGATAGCCACAAAGAGAAGACTGTCTTGGAAAATTTTCAAGCTCCTTTGCCAATGTGGGTTGGCACAAGCCTCAGTCAACTGCAAGCAAAGTCTGAGCTTGCAAAGCAGTGCAAAGAAGCTATAAAGGAAGACCTCAAAGAGAGAAGAGCAGCAGTTCTGGCAGATACAGCAGATGCTGGCAAAAGCATTTGCAACACCTGCCTGTCCTTCACCACTACAAGACCAAGATGACTGACCTCCGACGTCCTGATGGATCTATCACATCTTCCAGAAGGGCAATGGAAAAGATTATCCATGACTTCTAGTCGGATCTCTTCAATAGCCACATCCATCTACCCACAGACTACATTCCACATAGTCCGTTCACTTTAGCAACACTATTACAAGATAAAAGTTGTAACAAGCGCTTCTTCCCCCTGGAAAGAAAGATGGTGGCCGCTTGGGAGCTTTGTGGAAAGCCAGGTATGAGCTGGTCGTGAGGGGGTGACTAAAACCTCATGGGAAGGGGGGCGTTCCCGGTTCATCCTTTACGCCCTACCGAGGTCACCAGTTGCCCCTCACGAGCAGCTCTCCGGCACGGCCATGACTCCAGAAGCACAAGGACTTAATGCAGAGTCCAGCAGCTTGCAGCAGAAAAGTGAATGGACTATGCGTTAATCCACGCCACCATGTCTGCCCGAAGATGGAAGGGTGTTGGTCCCTTCCGCCTTTTTCCCTCTGTAAAGAAAGATACATCAAAGGATTTTATCACTCATTGTGATAATATGTTCTGATATATGCTTTAAAGAAAAAAGATTTATTTCTGATTTTGTTGTATCTATTGAAGAAATACTTACAGAATATAGGTTGTAATTGAGGTTGTACTCTAGCTGAAAAAATAGGAAAAGATAGCTAGAATATTAGAGAATGAAGTTGCAGAGCTTGCATTCTCAGTGGAGCAAAACATTTAGATTAACCAAACTCAAACTTTTTATAATAAATATATATAAAAATTTATATCAATTTCATGTCTCTTACCAACATGTTACTAAGAAATTAATGTCAGAAATAATAGACTGTACAAGGAATTAAAAGTGTATACCTAAAGTTGTATCAGCAAAGAAGTCTCCAATAAACTATTAGATTGTCAGTATCATGTTATTAGTTACATGAAAGTTAACATATTAATGTCACACTGCTAAATACATAATACAATGTCTGTAAATCAATAACTGACTGAACAAGTGCCATTGATTATGACCAACAAGATCTCTCATGATCATTGTGGGGTTATTCAACAAAGCGGGCAATTTCAGAGAATGTTTGGAGTTTCTTAATAACATAAACATAGGTAATATATGACTCCTTAATTACATCCCAGATTAATATGGTAAAAAATATAGACACCTACATACACAATGTAGAATGCCTGTATACACACTATAGAATAAGCAAAAATTATTGGACCAAGGAGATAACAGGAATAGCAACACAAGTTCTCAGCATGTGTGAAGAACTGAGTTTCATTCCTAACAAAGAAAACTCCAAAATAAGATGTTTGACTCAAAAACAAATAAACAAACAAAAATGAAGATTTGTTTGTTTAACTTCACAAATGAAGCTAAAAAAATTGGATATATATACATATTTATACACTCACTCATCACTTCCCTAATCCCTTGAACATGTAGACTTAATTCATCCATTTCTGTAGATTTGGTGTTTTTAAAATTGTCTCCCCAATGTTTTATTGATTGTTTTGTTTGATTTCTGTTTTGGTATCATCCTCAGCAGTACTCTAGTTGTTTTTATTTTTCTCCTAATTCTGTTCTCAGGAATCATACCTGATGGTGCTCAGAGTTTCATGTCTTTCTGAACCTTCATCTGTTTTATAGACTTTGCATTGTCTTATCAAAATTATCCATATATATTAGAAATATTTATACACATAATTTTTATGGAAATGTGTTTCAAAAATGTCTTTAAAATTATTTTATTCTCTTAAAAGAAAAAAATGCTTTAAGCACTACCTAGGTACTTTTTAGACAACTTACACTACTGATTTTTCCTAAAATAAAAAGTATTTTCTTTAAATTCCTATATTTAGATTTTTCCTGTGGAACTCTTAACAGAATCACTCAGAAATTGTTTTATGCTGAATTCATACACTGTTCACCTAGAGCAAGTATTCTCTTCAGTGGAGTTGAAGTTTTACAGTGTGCAGTGTTCTTTTGTACCTGTCATACATATCTAATTGTGTACATTGTATTTACGGCCATTGCTTAAAAATGCTTCATTCTGGGATATTGTTGCTGATCAAAACATTAACAGTCTAGAGACAATGTAAAAGTTAGATATGTTGAGAAGAATCCACCATGTTAAAACATATACGACAAAATACTATCTGATATGTGCTACACTAGAAACTGTATTCAGTAAGGTCATAACATAAAATCATAGTTTAAAAACAAATGCTTTCAATAATCTTGAAAACTTTGAAAGACTACAATAAAAAAATAATATATACCTTCTCCTATGTACTCTTTTAATACAGACATTATACTGTCACTTAAATACACAATTAGTTAACTTTAATAGGCTTCATAGGCACTTAGGCATGGAAATGGGTATTCACGTAGTTAAATGTAAATAAGGGAAATCAAATATGCAGTTTATTAAAACTTTTAGGTGCTATGTTTTGAAGTTTTCAGTCTAAATGTTACAGAATTGAGAAATTTTCCCAGACTTAAAATGCTGTGATTTGATCAGATCAGAAATATCTTGATTGTTCTGAAAATGTATTTAAACAATTTCTAATATACCAACAAACAGAAAAAACATAAACATAAAATTTAAGCACTCATTTCAATGGTGAAAAATCTATTTGAAAAATAGATTTACAACTCAACACACACTAAATTGATTATAAATTACTGTACATTGTGCCACTTTATTCTCCCATAATTTTCATTGTATAACTCAGGTCTCTTTATAGATTCATATTTCAAGGTAATAAACATCAGAGCTATTTCTATCCTTTCACTTAACAATTGCACAAAAAATTTCTTGCAGCTTAGAACAAATACATGTTAAAGCTCTTGAGGGATGTTTCAGTAGTCTTTTGTGAGAAAGAGGATTAAAATATAATGAAAATAACAAAATATGACTAGACTAATAATGTGTTTATTTGCTGCTAGATGTCTCATAATACTGTATTTGAACGATGATGTTTACTTTTTCATTCAAATTTGAAGTTCCTTTGAGTATTGAAAATAGAACATATTTGGGAATCCTATATACTTGCTACAGTCTCTAAGGATGTAAATTCACATTGATCAAACAATGCTTTGATCGATCTGCATAGGAGCTAAATTTTTAGATGAAAGAATGATTTTTAGTACCAAAGATAAATTTAAATATATACTTAATTTTATTTTATTTTTATAAGATTGTTCACAATAATTTATTATATTCAATATTCCAACACCAATTCCACCACCATTACTCCTTTCTATCACGATTATTTTGAATTTTCCCAACCACAACCCAAGCCTGCCCCAATACCAGGCCCTAAATTATTTTATATGGCTCATCATGAATTCTCTAAAAATGATCAAAAAGGCATCCTTAGAAGAAAGTGTGTGAAGATTATGTATCTCACTCTGGAGTCATTTAGCCCTTGTATAAGAGACTAATAACATGTTCTTACAGGTTGAGCTTTGTGGGCTAATATTTTTTAATTGAGATTGGTTTTCTTCTACCTTCCATCCTATCCAATATATGCTACTCCAGATGTGTCAATAGCATAGTGTATAAGATGTTGCGCTCCAGGAATTCTAAATTGTTAAATAAGGTGATACAGTTGGAGTGAAATTTTTAACTAGATAGTGACAATGAGGTATGAGGCATCTCTGTAGCTTACTGATCTCTTCCAAGATTTATTTGTGAGTCTATAGATCATAGCCAGTTAATGAACTTATATAGCAATAGAGGCAGTTCATGGATGAGACTGCCAGGCTTCTGGAATAACAGGGAATTGGGGTAATTCACCCATCCCCAACTATGTATGAGCCATGAAATATATTTTAAATATTTGTTCCATATTAACATAAAGATCTATCTATCTATCTATCTATCTATCTATCTATCTATCTAATATTTGCCCCAAATTCTTCACTTCCAACGAATATATACTTTCAGGTAAATGTTTAGTTTAATTGGATCTAAGATCAAATAGAAAGTTATTATCAACAAGTTTTTGCTATATAATGCCTTTTGGAACATATGAAGCATGTGAGGAATTTTCTATTTCTAGTCATAGTAAATACACCAACCATTTTTCTACTTAGTATAAAATCGTATAAAAATGGAAATTTTTCTATTTTATAATGTTACCTGTTTTATAATGTTATTTGGCTGGAGCCATAGCACAGCAGGTAGGGCGTTTGCCTTGCACATGGCCAACCTGGGTTTAATATCCTCTGTCCCTCTCGGAGAATCCAGCAAGCTACTGAGAGTATCCTGTCACACAGCAGAGCCTGGAAAGCTCCCTGTGGCGTATTAGATATGCCAAAAACAGTAACAAGTCTCACAATGGAGATTTTACTGGTGCCCACTCAAGCAAATCAATGAACAATGGGAGGAAAGTGCTACAGTGCTACAGTGCTGTAATGTTACCTGAAGAAAGAAGAAATTTCACCCATCTTGACATAGAATTTACCATAGTTAGAGGTAGAAAGATAAATCCAATGGAATTCATTCAATCTTTTTTTTATTTAAGATAGGATCTTTTGCAAATTAGTTACATTATTTTAATCAGAACATTAATTAACTTAATTATTTGTAGTTCTATAGATACTACTATATCTTGAAAATGAGAAATATTGTGGGGCTGGAGAGATAGCACAGAGGGTAGGGCATTAGCCTTGAACATAGCTGACCTGAGTTTGATTCCCAGCATCCCATATGGTTCCCTGAGCACCACCAGAAGTAACTCCTGAGTGCAAAGCCAGGAGTAACCCCTCTGCATCGCCAGGTGTGACCCCAAAAGAAAAAAAAAAGAAACATCGGTGAAACAAAAATTTATAAAAATATTAGTTTAACTTTGTGAAATAAGTTTCTTTGTGTAATTAATTGAAAGTTAAAAAATTCAATAATGATGATCTAAAGAGAGCAGATATTCTCAGAATAGCATGTATTTACAAATAGTAAATAAATTTTAAAATGCAGTATTTTTCAACACTTTTTTTCTTTTAAAGTTTCTGTTAGAGAGATAGTACATTAGACTGAACACTTGCTTTGCAAATGGAAAGACTCTGTTCAATTCCCAAGACTCCATATGGTCCCCCAGGTCTTATCAAGAGTGATTCCTGAGCAAAGATCCAGGAGTAAGCTCTGAACACAACTGGACATTGTCCAAAAAATAAACAGAGAAAGATTTGCATTTTTCGTAGTTCCGAATAATACCACACTGATCATAACTGAGCCATTACATTTCTGAATGCAAAATTAATCTGAAATATATGTTTACATGTTTTCAGCTAAATATAGATCAGCATATTGTACTTCGGTTAATATCTAACATTTTCATTTTAAGATGTGCTATTTTAAACTTATTTAGAATTTTTCTTATTTTCATATATATATGTGTGTACGTGTTTGTACTATTATGCATATCGATGTATATTTTTGTATATAAGTGTTCTTGATCACTTGACATCCTCTAACTCAGCAATTTGTTTGAGCGAGCGCCAGTAATGTCTCCATTCATCCCTGTCACGTGCTAGCATAGCCCAATGGCATCTGCTCACTCCAGGAACTATCAAACCGAAAGTTCATTGTCTTGAAGAAGTCTGACTATCTCGTAGGTGGGTGGCCACACGATCTTTTGACATCCTGTGGAATCCAGTCGGTAATAGCTCAAGTCCAGTGGTTGTCTCCTAATCGCATTACGTGTCCAGCCCATCTGATTTTCTACACCTTGACAAATGAGAAAGCGTCCCTGATTCTCCATCGTCAACAGAGGTTGGACTCCGGATTCCTTCTCTCATTTGAGTAAAGCATAATACTCCGATCATAGCTCTTTCAATTCCTCATTGGGAGACGCGAATAGCTTTCTCATCATGTTTTTGCAGGGCCCAGGTCTCTGCAGCATATGTTAATGCAGGAAGAATGGTGGAGTCAAAGAGATGTGCGTGGAGCTGGAGGTTCTTTGTCATCTTAGCTATTTCTTCAACGCTCTTGAAGGCATTTCAAGCTACTCTCTTCCTCCTCAGGTGCCAGGTCATTTGTCATTTTGAGTTCTCGACCTAGGTACACATAACTGCCGCAATCACAGATGTTCATTCTGTTGAGAGCAAATGAGACATCAGGAACAAGTCCGTTTCTCATGAACATTGTCTTTGTGAGATTCAGCTGCAGTCCAACCTTTCAACACTCATGGTTGATGTCAGCCAGCATTTTTGCCACTTGGCTAATGTTTGTTGTTATTAGAATGATGTCATCAGCAAAGCGGAGACGTGTAGTTGCTGACCGTCTATCTGCACTCTGATACCTTCCCATTCCAGTTGTGGCATGACATTCTTGAGGGTATCAACTTACCGAAGAAAGAAGGGGCTGATATTATCTCAGAACCAAACTAGGCTGCCAAAATGAAGGACTAAAAATCACTGTCTGTAATTCCAATGCACATACACTAGCATCAGATGCATACATCAAGGACCTAATGGTGCAAGTGCAGATGTCAAGTACGACATCATTGGTCTGACAGAGACAAGAAGGCATCTATCACATCACACTATTTTTGACACTGGAGAAGAATTGCTCCTCAAAACATGCAACAAAAGAGTCGTTGGTGGTGTGGGTGTTCTTATCAACACGAACTTGGCCTTGAGCATTGATTCATTTGAATGCCTAACAACCTAAATCAGACTATTACACTTGAATAGACATGGCTCACTGCCAGCAGTCTCTATCTTCGTTGTCTAAACACCAACATCCAATTATGATGAAGGAGAAATTGAGAAGTTCTACGTGGAGCTGGAGAAATTCTATAAAGAAGACCACACATTTTACATGATCATTGTCAGTGATTTTAATGCCAAGATAGGACCAAAAAGATAAGCTTAAGTACTCCACATTGGGAGCTATAGCCTAGAATGTAGTGAACAGGGTGAGAGACTGTCTGAGTTCATCATGTCAACCAAGACCATCCATGGTAACTCACAGTTCCAGAAGGCCAAATCTAAACATTGGACATGGGAGTCTCCCAGTGGACAGTTCCACAATGAAATTGACCAACTCATATTCAATCAATGGTTTTGCCAAACTGATATAGCTGTCCACTGTCACTGTCCTCCCATTGTTCATTGATTTTACTAGAGCGGGCCCAGTAATGTCTCCATTTTAAGACTTGTTGTTACTGTGTTTGACATATTGAATACATCATGGGTAGCTTTCCAGGTTCTGCTGCATGGGTGAAATACTCTCAATAACTTGAAGGGCTCTCCGAGAGGGGCGGAGGAATCGAATCTGGCTCAGCCGGGCTGGCTGCGCACAAGGCAAATGGTAACTGTGTTACAAAATTTCAAACTGAATTGGACTACCATCTCCTTCATGCAAAATTCTACTTCACGGAGCGGGGAGAAAGGGCTGCAAAATTTAAGAAAAGAACTCCCAGAAGAACCACCAACTGGGGGCTCTTTGGCACTATCGAGGCAACATGAGAAGATGCCATCATTGACAACATTGACAAAGAATATGATTGACTGTTTCAGAACCTCCATGATTGTGCGAAGAATGCCGAGAGAGAGAAAGCCACAAAAAGATAGCTGTCTTTGAAAACTTTCAAGCTCATTTGCCAATGTGTCTTGGCATGAGCCTCAGGAAACCACAAGGGAATGTCTGAACTCGTAAAACAGTGCAAAGAAGCTATAAAGGAATACCTCAAAGAGAGAAGAGCCACAGTGCTAGCAGAAGAGGCAGAAGCCAAGAAAAGCATTCACAATGCCTGCCTGTCCTTCACCAACTACAAGACCAAGATGACTGCCCTCTGACATCCTGGTGCATCTATCACATCTTGCAGAAGGGCAATGGAGAAGATTACCCATGACTTCTACTCGGATCTCTTCAATAGCCACGTCCACCTGCCCACATACCAAATTCCGCAGGATGGATAAGTCGTTCCCAATGGTCTCCCTTCCGAAATCCGACATGTAATTTTGTTGGTAAAGAAGTCAAGAGCATCCGGCCCAGACAAGGTCAGACCTGAACACCTGAAGGACCTACCATTTGTACTCATCAACACACTGGCTTGGCTCTTCACATGCTACTTATCTGAACGCAAGGTTCCGTCCTAGAGGAAAATGAGCAGGACTATTCTACTGTTCAAGAAGAGAGACATTCACGACATTGACAATGATAACCCAGTCCGCCTGTTGTCTGTCTTCTATAGCTTTTCACTCTAGTCATCCTGAATAGGATTGGTAGAACAGTAGATGAAGGACAACCATGTGAGAAAGCCGGGTTTCAAAAATGATTCAGCATGATAGAGCATATCCATACATTAACAAAGTCCATTGAGATTTCTAAGGAGTTCAAGATGCCGCTCTATCTAACATTCATTGGTTTAAAGAAGGTCTTTGATTCTGTTAAGACTGAAGCAATCATCAAAGCCCTAGGTAAACAGGGCATTCAAACTCAATATATCCATGAGATGTATTACGGATTCACTACCAGGATCTCACCGTTTTACAAGGAAGTGATCATCTATGTCAAGAGAGAGGTGATACCATGTCACCAGTAAAAATATGTTAGAAACTGACAATATGGAACATTTAAATGCAAATGTCTCTAAAACTAAACAAAATCTATAACAAAAAATCTAAATTCCTGGAATCTATGAATGTAACCCCAAGTAATAGTTTTTGCCTCCTTGGACATTAATATATGTCCCAGGGATTATCTTTCTTTCTAAAACGTAAGGAAAACAATTAAATCAATAAATGGGAGTATTAATGTTTGTTTTACATTTTATCTAAGTCATCAAGTTTATTTTTTTCCATATTCCCTTCC
The DNA here is from genome assembly GCF_029834395.1 of Sorex fumeus. Classification (NCBI taxonomy): domain Eukaryota; kingdom Metazoa; phylum Chordata; class Mammalia; order Eulipotyphla; family Soricidae; genus Sorex; species Sorex fumeus. Next base: position 10,373,216 of record NW_026606071.1, on the reverse strand, counting down.
TCACTTCTCCTTCCTCTCTTCCTTCTCCTCCTTCTCTATCTCCTACATCTTTTCCTTCTCCATTATTTCCTTCTTCTTATTCTCCTTATTCTTTGCCCAGTGTTATGCCAGAGACAAGGACCACAACCAAAACTGCTCCAAAGGCCATGTAGTGATTGAACTTGGGGCCTATCTTTGTGGTGACAACTTGCAAAGGGAAAATAAGTATTGTAACTTTGTAAGTGTATTCAAATTTATTTAGATTTTTTTAAAAAAATTAAACACATTTCAAAACTAGAAGTATACTTAAAGACTAATATTGAGTGGATTAAAATTAAATGCATATTTCTTGAATAATTATATATTATATTCTAAAGAATAAAAATGTCAGTTGCTCACTTAATTTCCTATAAAAATGCAGAGAGTTATCTGTGGGTGTAGCTAAGTCATAGAAGTCCTTCCTTGAATATGTGACACAATGGGCTCATTAAGCTGAAATTGGAAAAAAAATTATTAAAAGGAAAATTAATGCAGAGAGCTAAACAGGTAAAGAACTAGGATATTATCTAGCCCAATTAATGTGTGCATGAGCAATTAAGGCTGACGCAAGTTAAGGCTTTTGTGTTTTAAAATCACCAATTATGTAGATATGATATCTAGCATCAATTGCACTCCTATTTCATTGTTTTTTTAAATGTTTTGTTGTTTGTTTTAGAGCCATACTCCTCTTAGGGCTTATTCCTGGCTCTGCACTCAGCAATTATTCCTGGTAGACTCTGGGGAACCACGTGGGAATTCAGGGATTTAACCCAGATGTGACATGTGTAAGACTAAGTACCCTACCTGCTGTAATATCACTCCATCTCCAAGAAGAATTTTTTTAAGTCTTTACAATACAGTTAATTATAAGATTTCATATAAGTCTCCCACACTCCAACACTACACCCCTGTCCCTCACAGCTCTAATTGTTTCCTTTCTATTGTCTTCAAATCCCATTTTTTTACTTCATACACCCCATGTCCCATGCTGTGATGAGTTCTGTTCCATAGACCAGTTCTTAGGTTCTATTATATTTGGTCATTTGTTATTTCAACTGTGCTTCTTTAGATCTCACACATGAGAGAGATCATTCTGTACCCCTCTCTCTCCTTCTGGATGAATTAGCATGAAACTCTCCAGTTCCATCTATGTACTTGTAAGTTTCATGGCTTTGTTTTTACTTATAACTGAGTAATATTCCATTGTGTATATATACTTTTTTTAAAAAATCCTGTCACCTATTCTTGGGAACTTGAGTTGTTCTGAGATGTGAGCTATGGGAATTATGCTGCAATGAATATAATAATGCAAATATCTGTTCTAAATAGAATGTTTGGACCATTGAGATAGCTTATCCCACCTTTCCTAAAGAAAAGCATTTTAAAAGCAAAATAAAATCAAATAAAATGAGTCTATTCACAGGTCACCCTCAAAATCCTTATTGCTTTTGTGCTGACTTTAAGTTAAATAAGTTGGCAGTAACCCGGTTTTCCTAGAGAAAAAGACAAACAATGAAAGTCAGTATAATATTACAATTCTTATTATGGTTTTATTGAACAATAAATACATGAATATAAATTGCTTCATGTGTTTTGAACTATTTTTCATATATTAATTGCTAAAGAAGACATTTGGTTAGATGCAAAACATCTTCAAAAAACACTAAGTATAAACTATAATCTAATTTACCTAGGATACTTTGAATATAAAGAAAAGCATTTGACAGGTTATATACTCTTTTATTTTTGACTATTGTATATTATAAATTCAAGCTTTTTCTATGGATATGATTCCCTGCTAATGATACCAATTAAAATAAATGAAGGCTGAAGCTGGTATCCTTTTTAATTGCACAATGCAGACTTACTTTGTATCAATTGCTTTTCTCCTGTGACTTGCTCATTTCTCTGTTGTGAATAAAAATACACATAAAATGAAATAAAATAGAGACAAATGCAACCAATATGATTAATTATCCTAAACGGTTAATATGAAGAAAAAAATTAACACCAGTCGAAAGTGGCAAAGAATTAATAACTAATTACTTACATATATTATACATAATTAAACGGTAGAACAGATTAGTAGGATATTATTTAAGATTCATGGAAAGATAGGCTCCCTCATTAAGGTTAATTTTATTCTTCCTGCTCCTGAGGATCCTTGCTCACATTAATCTTTTCTCTAGAACTTTGGATCTATCCCTACACGATATTATTTCTTCTGTTTCTTTTGTTATTTCTTTTTCTTTTGTTCAAGATATTGGGATTAAGCTCTAATGTATCAAATATGAAAACATAATTTACCTCCTGAGATACATTCATCCCCACATTTATATTTAAAGCGATTCTAAAATTCTATTAATTCATTTTTGTTGTTGTTGTTATTGTTAATTGCAACTAGGGGCTGGAATAATAGTACAGTGGAAAGGATGCTTTTCTTGCAAGTAACCCATCCTGGTTTCAGCCTTGGCACACCATAGGGTCTCCAGAGCTCCACGAGGAGTGAACGCTGAATGAAGAACCAGTAGTAAGCCCCGAGCATTTTTTGGTGTATCCTTGAAAGCCTCTGCCACAAATTAAATAATATTCATTCATTGTATTATATCTCTATTTTCAAAAAATATTTTGGGACAAATAGAAAACACCCTTTGCCTTTTAAACAATTGCAAATCTAAATTTTAGTTAGCCTATAATTACACTTATTTTATGTCTACCAAATCACAATCTTTTATTTTAGGTCTCTACTTTTCAGTCATATTCTTTGTAATCAGAGAGAGATAGTACAATGGATTTGGCCCTACCTTATGTGCATCTAGTCGAGATTCGATCTCCTACACCACATATGATACCTGGAGCCCACCAGGAGTGACCTTTGGGTCCACAGCCATGAATAAGCACTCAGCATTGCTGGGTGTTGCCCATAAATAAAACGGTCACGGTCACGGTCCTCCCATTGTTCATCAATTTGCTCGAGCGGGCCCAGTAATGTCTCCATCATGAGACTTGTTGTTACTGTGTTTGGCATATCGAGTACATCACATGTAGCTTGCCAGGCTTTGCCGTGAGGGCGAGATACTCTTGGTAGCTTGCCGGGCTCTCCGAGAGGGGCAGAGGAATCAAACTCGGGTCGGCCATGTTGGCTGCATGCAAGGCAAATACCCTACAGCTTTGCTATCTCTCCAGCCCCTTTGCTATCGCTCCAGCCCATAAATAAAACAAAATTGAATTTTTTATTATTAACATAAACACTGTTATTTTAAAATATATTTAAGAAATATTGCCTTATAACATTATATAAGCTTTAGTTATGTAGGTGAATAAAATACTTCAAAGTGAGTTTTTTTTTTAAATATGACATGCTTACTGGTTTCTAGATTGTATGATCAATATACTAGTATTTGAGTTATGAATGTTCAGTAATATTAGTATATTATTAAATTTAGGGCCAGAGTGATAATAGAGTGATTAGTGACTGTTTCTACCCCCCCAAATTCACATTCTTCTTTCATTTTTCTTTTCTTTTTTTCTTAATTTTCATTAGTAAAATAATAATAAATAATAAATAAATTGAAACATGAGGTACAGTTGTAGACTTATGAATTTTTGTGCTTGGGTTTCAGTTATACAATGATCAAGTATCCATCCTTCCACCAGTGCCCATTCTCCACCACCAATGATCCCAGTATCCCTCCCAACCCCCATCCGCCATCCCACCCTGCCTCTGTGGCAGGGCATTCCCTTTTGTTCTCTCTCTCCTTTTGGGTGTTGTGGTTTGCATAAGAGACATTGAGTGGCAATCATCTTCGGCCTATAGTCTACTTTCAGCACGGACCTACCATACTGGGAAGATCCTCCCAACACCCTTTACTTGGTGCTCCCTTCTCTATCTGAGCTGCCTTTTCCCCTGGCATGTGTTGCCGGCCTCCAACCCATGGATTGAACCTCCTCATACTTATCTTGGCTATTCTTGGGTGTTAGTCACTTATTCTGTTACTTTATATTCCCTAGATGAATGCAATCTTTCTATGTCTCTCCATTCTTTCTGAATCATTTTAATTAGCATGATACTTTCCATGTAGTACTACTTGTATGTAAATTTCATGACTTCATCTTTTCTAACAGCTATATAGTACTCAGTTGTGCAGATGTATCAAAGTTTCTTTAACCAGTCATCTGTTCTCAGGCACTGTAGTTCTGTAACACTGTACTCCTTCTGTTCATCAATTTGCTAAAGGGGGCCCAGTAAGGTCTCCATTGTGAGACTTATTGTTACTGTATTTGGCATATCAGATACTGCATGGGTAGCTTGCCAGGCTTTGCTGTGTGGGAGAGATACTCAATATAGCTTGCTAGGCTCTCAGAGAGGGGCGGAGGAATTGAACTCAGGTCAGCCAGGTTGGCCCTGTGCAAAGCAAACACCTACCCACTGTGCTATCTCTCCAGCCTGGGTCCAAGAATCAGATTGAAAATTTAAATATTTAAGAAAAAAAAACAAAAACAAAAAAACTCTCTCTCCCTCTCTCTGATACCTCACTCCCCTTAATCTCAGCTTTTGATTGGTTTTCCAATGAAGAAAGCAGGACACTTCCTGAATGGAACAGGAACAGCCTCTTGCCCCAGAGGTGAGTGCTGGGAAAACCACCTCCTACCATACTGTTTTCCAAAAGGGCTGAACCAGTCAACATTCCCACCATCAGTGAAGGGGGGTCCCTTTTTCACCACATCCATGCCAAAACCTGTTGCTTTTGTTTTTTTGGATGTGGGTCAGTCTCTGTGGTGTGAGCTGGTGTCTCATTGTTGTTTTGATGTGCAGCTCCCTGATGATTAATGATATAGAACTTTTCTCACATACCTTTTTGCTACTCTGATTTTTTCTTTGTGAAAGTTTCTGGTCATTTCGTCACCCCATTTTTTGATGGGGTTGGAAGTTTTCTTCTTGTGGAGTTCAGTCACTACATTATGTATCCTTGATATCAACCCCTTGTCGGATGGAATTGTGCGAATATCCTTTCCCATTCTGTAGATGATCTTTGTATTTTGGTCACCGTTTCTTTTGAGGTGCAGAAGCTTCTTAGTTTAAGATAGTCCCAATTGTCTATCTCTGTTTTCACTTGCTTGGAAAGTAGCATGTCATCTTCGAAGATAACGTATGCTTCGATGTTGTGGAAGGTTTTGCCAACCTTGTCTTCAATGTACCTTATGGATTCTGGTCTGATGTTGAGGTCTTTAACGCATTTTGATGTTACTATGGAACATGGTTTTAGGCAGAGATGTGAGCCCATTTTTTTTGCGTGTAGCTGTCCAGTTTTGCCAGCACAATTTGTTAAGAGGCTTTCCTTGCTCCACTTTACATTTCTTGTTCCCTTATCAAAGATTAGGTGATTACATATTTGGGGGGAGGGTGTCAGGATATTCAAACCTTTTCCATTGGTCTTTTGTTCTGCCATTGTTACAGTGCCATGCTATTTTAATTATTACTGCTTTGTAGTAGAGTTTGAAGTTAGTGAAGTTGATTTCTTCCAATTACTTTTCCCCAAGAATTGCTTTAGCTATTCGTGGGGGCTTATTGTTCCATAAGAATTTCCAGAGTGTTAGCTCCATTTTTTTGAAGAATTTTATGGGTATTCTTATAGGGATTGTATTGAATTTGTACAATGCTTTGGGAAGTATTGCCATTTTGACAATTTAATTCTACCAATCCATAAGCGGGGGGTATCTTTCCATTTTCTTGTGTCCTCTTTTACTTCCTGAAGTAGCGTTTTGTAGTTTTCTTTGTACAGGTGTTTTACTTCTTAGTTAAGCTGATTCCTAGAACTTGATTTTCTGAGGCACAATTGTGAACAGGATTGTTCTTTTCATGGCACTTTCTTCTCTCTCACTATGTGTGTATAGGAAAGCCATGGACTTTGGGGTATTGATTTTGTAGCCCACAACTTTATTATACAAGTCTATTGTTTATAGGAGTTTCTTGGTAGAGGTTTTAGGGTTGTCTAAGTATAGTGTCATATAATCTGTTAATAGTGAGAGCTTGATACCTTCCTTTCCTACCTAAATGCCCTTTATATAGTTTTCTTCCCTAACCACCATTGCAAGTACTTCCAGTACTTCCAGCAGTGGAGAGAGTGGGCATCCTTGCCTCATCCTTGATCTCAGAAAGAAGGCTCTCATTTTTTTCCCCATTGAGGATGATGCTTGCCGTAAGCTTGTGGTAGATGGCTTTAACTATAAAATATAGATTATGTGCAATAGTTATATATAATGTGAAAGATGAAAAATATATATTGTTGCACGAGCTTATATGACACCAAAGACAGCTCTGGGTGTCACTTCCAGGCTATTGGAAACACAGAGAGATGGTGGGAGGTTTCCCATTCCCACCTCCGTGTGAGCCTGGTTGATTTCAGTCACAAGCCCAGCATACCTGGGTTTTTCAGCAGATTCACTCATGGATAAGGCTGGCCCAAACCTGTGGAGATCATTATGCTCACACCGTGTTGGGAATGGGTGACCTCTCCCCATCTCCCTGTTTCAGGTAGCCTGGCAGTCATTCATGCCCAGGAACTGCCTCTGGTGCTTATAGAACTCCTTAATGGCCATGATCCAGAGACTCACAAATAAATCTCTCAGAAGAGAGCAACACAAAACAATATGCCATAGACATGCTTCTGGAACTCAAAGTCACCATCGAGTCAAAAACAAATTAAATTAACCTCAACTGTATAAAAGTATTTAAAATTTAAGAATTCCTTTATTGACATGTCATGCTTTTAACTATTATTGTAAGTACAAAGTCACAAATTTAAACATATGTCAGTAATCCCATTGCACATAAATAAAAACAGATGATGAAAAGGGACAATAATAGGTAATTATTTATGATAAACTGCTTAAATAACAAGAAGCTACAAAAATGGTAAGACAATTAATAAGTGACATTAAATAATCTTGGCTTAATTATTCTCTGTTAGGGATATGAAGCTTTTAAATTCATGCAAAGTGCCCATTTTGGTAATTGTAAAGAAAATGAGGTATATAGTATCTGTTCTACTTTAGGTAATTTGGAGCAATATTAAATGGATAGAAAGTTAGAAAAATAAACTTCTTTTAAAAACATTTTTAAGGGGCCTGAGCAACAGTGCAGCTGTTAGGGCTTTTGCCTTTCACGTGGCCCATTGAGGTTCAATTCATGTCACCCGACATGGTCCCTTGAGCACTACTAGAGTAATTCTTGAGTGCAGAGTCAGAAGTAATCCATGAATATCGAGTGTGTAACCCTCCATTAAAGGTTTTTTTAAAGAACAAAAAATGGGCTTGTTCATCAAGCCATGTTCTCCCTTGAGCACATAAATTCTTGTCTGTTTTATGTCCTTTTGCTTTTCCGCTATAGAGAAGCTGTAATATATTGAACACGTAACTTACTTTCTTCCATTCCATTCACATATAAGTACCTTTCAATAAAAATATCTTCCTTAAAGAATTGAAAAAAAAGAAAAAACATAATAATACAAAATGACAAAGAAAAATTTAGGCTTAGTGGAATTCAAGATGAATGGCAGAGTTTCAAAGCCTCCTTTGCACACCCTGAAGACAATTTTCTATTTGATAAATGTAGATTTTGTTTTTGGTAGTGTGTTGAATGAAAGCAACAGAAACAAAACTCCATATGTGTCCAACTTGGATAATCTACTCAGGGATTCTTTACACAAAAATTACACCTTCAAAGGTAGACATTTCAAATTAGGAGGGTATATAAGTAAATAAGTATTTTACTCCATGATATTGTTATAAAATTTAATCTTTATGAGCATTGAAAATGATGTTTTCTTGGGCAAATTTCAATCCATATTTGTCTCAACTGAGAGAACTTAATAACATCAAGTGAATAATTTACTTTAAATTGTTCCAGACCTGGCACTGTTCCCAGGCACTTAAGAGAAACTTATGCAAATCTTCCCATCCCCGGTTGAGAGAACATTATTCAAGATCTCAAATAATTCACATAGACAGATTTTTAAGGTTAGACAGAAACAATTCAAAGACAGTCAAGTATATAAGGTAACAAGATCCCAAAGTGATTCATCAAAAATAACATACTCAAAAAGACATGCAAATGTAAATTTACAGTGATTTGGTTCAAATACAGAGTGTAAACAATGCTGATATACAATAATAGAAATTATAAATGCAGTATAACTTTAAAATTAAATGGATTCACAAAAATGCAGATTACAGAAAATATGGCATAATTCCATTTCTTAAAATCACTATATACACATATATATAAATAAATAAATATATGTGTATTATTCTGAAATACATGTTTGTTGGAATATTTTAATGAAACACATATGAATTTTTAAAATGGGGTCAAAAAAGAAACATAACACAATATAATTGTAACTGAGCACAGAATCTGTGAAGTTCTCTCATGCTGCCTGACGGTAATGAATAATATGGATGTCTATTGCATTATTCATTACAATATTATATTTTTCTTTAAATGTGAAAGAGAAACCCATGAATGAACAATTCTATAAAATTCATATGGTATCTCTCATTTTTTAAATATCACTTGTGTTAACAGACAGAGGTTGAAAGTAATTCATGATTTTACTACATATTTTTATTTTTATTTATTGTTTCTTTTAGCCATATCAAGCAATACTCACAACTTAGGCTTAGATAAGAATCGCTGCTGATATGCATTTTTTCCAGTAGTTCACTGTACCCCAGCCATATTAAAATACAAAACAAATAAGGGGAAATGGAGATCACCCCTTTCTTCCTCCAGCTCTGAGTCTTTTCATAGTCAATGGCAAGTGACTGTGATTCTTGAACCATGGACAGGGAAACAGAACAACATGTGATCATTTCTGACATGATACCACAGTATCATGAAAGCAGGTCTTTTGACCTTGTCTAATTACTGCCAAAAGCCTCCATCACCTACCCTTGAGCAGATCGATACCAGGACTACTTTTCCATTTCTCTAATTTAAAACCAGGTACCTGGGAATTGTGGACTGGCTTGCATTTGAAATCCTACTGTATCCCCTGAGAATTGTTGCTAGCAGATACATCTTTTCCTTTTACTCTGAAAATGTGTTTTTGGTGAATGACATAGCATACATGATGCTAAATATTTAATATCAATGTAGCAATACTATATCAATGGCTTATTTAAAAGTATTAAACCAAATCTCCATTCTATCAGTTACAAAATAAAATGCATTGCTATGGTAGAATAAGAAAATCATTTAAGAGAGATGACAGTTTTTTGTTTGTCCTTTGGGCCACACCTGACAGTGCTTAGAGCTTTCTCCTGGTTTTTCCCACAGGGATCAGTTCTGGTGGATCTCCAAGTGTCAGCCAGCTCTTGCACCTTGCAAGCCAAGTGCATTTCCCACTGTGCTATATATCCAATCTGAACTCTGATATTCATCTCTGTTATACAAAGCTCCATATATGTAAAACAATATCTAAGACAAAACTGTATAGCATAAAAGGTTGCAAATATTATTATACATATAATTTCATTCGAAATTCTTAATTTAAGTAATTGTATTAGATTTTCTAGTGTTTTAACTAAAATTATGCTATAGAATATTTTAGATGAAGAGAAAATACATTGTGTTGTTTTTTTTTTCATTTTTAATGAAAAACTTGGGCTGGAGCGATAGCACAGTGGTAGGGTGTTTGCCTTGCATGCAGTCAATATGGCCGACTCAAGTTCGATTCCTCTGCCCCTCTCGGAGAGCCCGGCAAGCTACCGAGAGTATCTCGCCTGCATGGCAGAGCTTGGCAAGCTACCCATGATATACTCGATATGCCAAACACAGTCACAAGTCTCATGATGGAGACGTTACTGGGTCCGCTCGAGCAAATTGATGGACAACGGGAGGACTGTGACCGTGACTGTGAATGAAAACCTTAAAGATTCCATGATTTGCAAAGTCATGATGAGTTGAGTTTAATTAAAACATATGAAGATCCCTCCTCTCCTCCCCTCCTCCTAACCTCCTCTCCTCTCCCTTCCCCTCCCCTCCCCTATCCTCTCCTCTCCTCCCCTCCCCTCCCCTCCCCTCCCCTCTCCTCCTCTACCCACTCCTCCCCTCCCCTCCCCCCTCCCCTCCTCTCTCCTCTCCTCTCCTCTCTTCTCCTCTGTTCTCTCATCTCTGCTCTCCTCTCCCCTCTGCTCCCCTCCCCTCTTCTTCCACTCCCCTCTCCTCACTCTTGCTTCCCTATCCACCTCAGACTCTATTTCCTCTTCTAGCAAAGCATACATTTATTTATTTATTTGGATTTTGGGTCATACCTAGAGGTTCTCAAAGATTTCTCTTGGCTGTGTGTTGAGGGATCACTCCTGGCTGGGTTCAAGAAACCGGATTGGGTCCCGTGGATCAGACTAAGGTAGGCAATGTAAATGGCTGATCCTTTGACCCACTAAAAGCGTATTTTTTAAAGATTTAGATGTTTGTTGTTGGGGATCTCTGTGAGTACCTTATCAACCTGTTTATAAACCCTCTATCTGATTGTTGAATTAAGATAATTTTTACCATTCTGTTACCTGTGTTTTCGTTTTGATCCTTATTTCTTTTACTACGAAGATATTCTTTAATTTGATGTAGTCTCATTTGTTTATTTTTGATTCTGTTGCCTTTGCCAGTTGTAATCACTGAAGATGTCTTTGAAATTCAAATCTTGGACAGCTCTGCCTATATTTTACTCACAGTACTATATAGTTTCCAGTAGGATTTCAAAGTCTTTGATCCACTTTCAATTGGCTTTTGTGTAAAGTGTGAGATATGGATCCTGTGGATCCTGCTTGATTTTTTTTTACATTTGATTGTACAGTTTTCACAGCATAATTTTTTGAAGAGTTCATCTTTACTCTATTTCGTGTTCTCAGCTCCTGTATTAAAAAGTGAAAAATAAATATTGGGTGTTGTTTGATTCTAACACATTGATCATAGAACCTGTTTTCTAATACCGTGCAGGTTTGATCACTGTAACTTTATAGTACCATTCCAGATTAGGAATGTGGTAACTTCCAATACCTTATTTTTCAGTATAGCATGGTTACTCTTGTTCTCTTCTGATTCCAAACAACTTTTTATTGACTTTTCTAAGTCCCTGAAGAATGTCATCTGAATTTGAATGGGTATTTCACTGAGTCTAATAGTTTTGGTAGAATAGTCATTTTATCTATATTGATTCTTCCAATCCATGAGCATGGAATATTTTTTTTTTATTTCCTATGGTCTTATATGTCTTTCTTAAGTGATTTAAAAATTTATGGTGCATATCTATGTCTTCCGTTAAATTTATCTTACATAATTGATGATTTTGAACACTATCAACAACAACAAAAATCCAAAAACCCTATACAAATGAGGAGGAGAAAAAAAAAGGATTCTCCAAGGAAAAGAGGCACATAGTCAGTAGGCACATAAAAAAAGTCTCAGAATCTTTTTTCATTAGGGAAATCCAATTCAAGACAACAATGAGATGCCATTTCATATCAGTAGGAATTGATATATCAAAAATAATGTAGACAATCTGTGTTGTTGGGGATAGGGTTAAAATGGAGCTCTCCTCCAGTGCTGATAGTGGAAAAGAGTTTTTAGAGTTCTTAATAAACATAGAATTGAGATTTCATATGATCCAGCTATTCCACATTTGGACACCAACCCTCAGAACCAAAAAGAATATTCACTCAAAAGGATATATGCACACCACTATTCACACAGCACTAATATATGGTATCAGCCTAGGTGTCCAAGGACAGATAAGTAAACTGTGAAGATATGGTGTATATGCACAATGGAATATTATGCAGTTCCAAGGAAAGGTGAAATCATGTAATTTTCAGAAACCTGTTTGGAACTGGAGGAAATCATGCTGAGTGAAATAAGCCAGAAGGATGATCTCACTTATCTGAATACTATAGAATAATTGAACAAGGGCTGGAGCGATAGCACAGCGGTAGGGTGTTTGCCTTGCACGCAGCCAACATGGCTGACCCGAGTTCGATTCCTCCGCCCCTCTCAGAGAGCCCGGCAAGCTGCCGAGAGTATCTCGCCCGCACGGCAGAGCCTGGCAAGCTCCCCGTGACGTATTCGATATGCCAGACACGGTAACAACAAAGTCTCCAATGGAGATGTTACTGGGCCTGCTCGAGCAAATCGATGAACAACGGGAGGTCCTTCACCTTTACCTTTACCTAATTGAACAAAGACACGAAATGAAGAAACGGGATTTTTTTTCATCACCCTTGACCACAGAATGTGGGGAAAAGAAGGACAAATAATAAAGAAGTTGAAGGAGGAAGGAAGAAGGAGGAAAGGAAGTAATGGGCCACAGGGGTCAGGGGCCTTGCGTAGACTAGTGATGTAAGATTAGTGTGTGTATATATATATATGTATATGTATATATATGCAATATATTATATATAATGCACAACAACAGTCACAATAACACTGATAATATGAGATCTAAACTACAATCACTGAACTTTGATATGTGTTGGTCATGGCAAGGGGGTACTGGGAGGGAACATTGAGAAACTGGTGGAGAGATGTGAATATGGATAGTGGTTAGATTGCTGTTGCAATATTGTAGGCATATAAAATCAACTATTAAACTAAAATATTTTAAAATAAGAAATACAAAGATTTGGGTTGGGGACCAGTGGACACCAAGATGAAAAATAAGTCCCCTCAAAGGCTGATCACGAGACTCCTCCACTTAACTACAAACCTTAAAAAAAAAAAGAAATTAAGGTCAGGTTTTTAAGGAACAAATTCCATAATTTTGGTTTTTGAGGATTAGGCAAAAACAACCTTTTTGCCTTACCACATTTTATGATTTCTAATCTTGATTTCCAAGCTTCTTTCAAAATCACAATTCCACTTTTTAGAAGTAAAAATAGTCTCGTTTCAAAAAATGTGAAAAATTCTGAAGAGACACTTATGTATTTAAGAAAGTATGGGTTTATCCACAAGGTAGAAAGCCAAGAGAGTGCATATCATAGGTTGAAATGATTGTAAATCTGTAATATGCGTGGTGCACACTACTTGTCTTTACAAAGTTGGTTTTGGAGAATGGCTTTACAAAACTTCTGCTCCCTGGGAATTTCCAGGTAGAAAAGTGTATCTTGCTAAGGCATTATTAAGGGAAATAATCTTAGATTGATGGTTTTGTTTCATATTTTTATCAATTTACAGTTTCTCTTGAAGTTTCTCCTTTTCTGAAATAGCGCACCCTTCTCTGTATATACTTCAATTTATGCTTCTGAGTGATGCCAAATGTTTGCATCTTGTCAAAGAGGGATGTTATATTCATGTCTTTCGGCATCATAGGGGCTGATGAATTCTTTTGTCATATTTTTGTTTTATTACTTCCTGAAAACCAGGTCACCAAAACTGCTCATCTCTCTCTCTCTATTCCTGTAACATATTGCCCCTTTGGATTTTATCTTCTTATATCTTTAAGGCGTACATGGTTGAGCTTTTATAGCTATTTTCTGCTGGCAAATTGGTATATAATTATCTAGGAGGGAGTAAAATCTCATGCTGACTTAGTGTTAATAGGGTCCAGGCATGGTTATTGTGTGTAGCACAATTATTAGGTATATTCAAAAATAGAAATAAATATTTTCAATAACAGAAATTTTAAAATAGATTACTAAGGGAAAGTATATATGAGTTAAATAAATACATGTTACGCTGTTCAATTGAAATTCAGCATTGACAACATTATAAGTCACATCCAATTGTATCAAAATGAAAGATAATCATAAAGATTTTGGGGTTCAAAATTTAAAGTATCTAAACATTTACAGAGAACCACAAACATATAAAAATAGGAAAAATGTATAAAGTGATATAATTAACCCTTCCCCCGTGCCTGACTGTCCTCACCTGGGCCCCTTGGAGGGGAACAGGTTGAGTTTCCCTCCCCTCCCTGAGCAGAGCCCCGGCAGCTGAAGACCTGCAGAACCAAACACAGCCATGCTGAGACCATTCTCCACACGTCCAGACAAGCCTCATGCATGAAGGAACCGGCAGAGGAACCCAGGCATGCAGGTCCCGGGGCTGAGATCTTCAAGCCTGCTTGGATCGGGACTAGTACTTCTCCACCCAGATCCTTCATCTTCCAGTAGGTAGGTGTTACACCCACCAACTGCTGCCGGAGCCAGGTGGTTCCCATCAATGGCTAAGACCCAGAGACTATAAAATCCAGCTCCCGGAAGCACACGGCCGCATTTGCAGCCACAAGACATCTTATTATCTCGATTTTACTTTGGAGAACCCGGCAGGCTACCGAAAGTATTCTGCCCGCACAGCAGAGTCTGGCAAACTTCCCGTGTAGTACTCACTATGCCAAATACCAGTAACAATGATAGGTCTCATTCTCGTAGCCCTGAAAGAGCATTGAATATGGCTCTTTTAAAATCTCAGGGCTAGGAAGGAGACCAATTGTATCAAAATGAAATGTTACTGGTGCCTGCTCGAGGCAATTGGCGAACAACAGGATTATCGTGATTGTGAATTAAACCTAGCCCAAAACAAAACAAAATCTAGAATAAAATTTAGGCAAATATATTAATATTTCTGTTAAAAATTTTTTCCAGTTCACTCATAGACATTACCTCTGTAAATACTTGAATAATCAAGCTCATTTATATTTTAGCCTCTTCCTAATACCTCAATAAAGTTAAGAACAAGCCAAACATTCTTTAGCCAAAATATGTTATTATAAATAGCTATTATCTGTCTAGTATTTACTTATACCACAATTGTTTCTTCTTACCAGTGTAAATATTTAAGTGGAAAAATATGCATTTTTTCCTAGTTCAGCCAAGTTATTGAAGATTATCATACGTCTGATCCAAAAATAATTTATATTTCTTTAATAAAATATAAAATATAAATTAAAATATAAAAAACTATTTTGTATTTATATTCAAATAGAATGGTCTGGAGCGATAGTAGAGTGGGGAGGGCATTTGCCTTGCATGCGGCCTACCTGGGTCCCATTCCTCTCAGAGAGCCTAGCAAGCTACCCATGACTTATTTGATATGCCAAAAACAGTAACAACAAATCTCATAATGAGACATTACTGGTGCCACTCGAGCAAATTGATGAACAATGGGAGGACAGTGCTAAAGTGCTATTCAAATAGAATATGTTTTTCTATTGATAATTGACCAATGTAACCTCAACAACGTTAAGAACAAGCCAAACATTCTTTAGCCAAAATATTTTATTATAACATAATAATAACAAGTGATGGGAAAATTGAATTGTTATTAAATTGAACTTTAAATAATGGCTGTAATGGAGCTAATATACAGAAATTAATTTATAAAAATACACAGCTTAAACAGTTGATATCATCCCATGTTATTTCATAGAAATGTTCTTTAAAAAAATAAATAAAATCCACCTGTTACTGGCAGATGTGACTGTGTTTTGCTTGTCTTGGTCTTTGTTTCCTAAGAGAGAAGAATTCATTTCACCAGACACCCAAGGCAGGATATGACAGATTTATTTAGAAAAAAATAAAAAGAAAGAAAAGTAAAATAGAATACTCAGGAGAAGTTTAGTGCAAACTGGCATTCTCATGTTTTTTCCCCCTCTTTGTTCCCAGTGTCTAGAATTTCCTTTTATTTTTTTCTTTGCTGCTTGTTGTGGATTGGAGTTTGGCTCTCCTTGGTCTTATATCCATAGGATGAGGGACACAGAAACAAATAGCACTATCCAACCTTCAGAAAGCATTGTGTGTGAGAACCTTGTTTCTTGTCATTCTTGAGATTGAGCTTCTACATTCAGAGTGCCTTGGACATAGCAGTTTTTCTCTTGTAATCAGCATTCTGGGGGCCCAAAGTAATTCTCTTTGATTTCAAAAACATCCCCTATACTTATGCCTCATTAATAGCCCAAACTAGCACAAACATGTTGCAAAAATACAAAAATATGAACCAACTCTAAAATGATGCTGATAAAGAAGTTAGTAACAATGGATACATATTGTATAATGCATATCAAATAAAGTATAGAAATGCAAATTCAAAGAAACAAAATGATTGCTTAGAGATAAGAAGAGATACAGGACATAGATGTAAAAGGATAGAGAAATACTTTGATTCAAATGGAGTATATGAAAGCCACACCATCTTAAAATTATAAAATTAAATTATAAAATTATAAATTATAAAATTAAAATTATAAATGCAGTTCATTCATTTTATCATTTTATATACATAAAAATAAATTTCGTTGTGTGTTAATAATTTTTAAACATCGACTTTAAAATATATCAAATAATATAAAATAAAAAGGGAAATAGTTAAAAAATAATTGAGAGATCCACATATGAAAAACCTAAAATTGCTTAAGGAATTTAAAGAGGCCATATTAATGAATAGTGCCATACTTGTATTCTCAAGTCTATATTAAAATCAACACTTTAAAAATTCCAACTATAAAAATAAATTAAAATTTCTTTAAAAAACATAATTTACAAAGTTTTTCATAATATAGTCAGTGCAGGTATTCAATATTCCAACACCAATCCCACCATCAATGTGACATTCCTTCAACCAATGTTCCTAGTTACCCACACAGTTCTGAAGTCTGCTCCAAAGCAGCTACAAAATAATTTACTTTGTATTTCTTGTTAGGGGCTGGAGCAATAACACAGCCAGTAGGGCGTTTGCCTTGCACTCGGTTGACTTGGGTTTGATTCCTCCACAATCTGTGGTACTAGAGTAATTCAGCAGCATGGTTTCTGTTAGGTCTTTTGTATGACAGCTAATCCTTGTCCTTTCAACAGGGGTGTGTCTCAGACAGCCCCATTTCCCAAAGGCTCCCAAGATCCTGCCCTGGGGAGTCGAGACCAGCTTTACCTTGCTGAAATCAGCCAGGGCATCTCTCTGACATGGGTCATGGAGCCAGCCCATTGTTAAAAATTTCAAAATTTTAACAAATTGAATCACAAATTTATGAAATCTATATCACACCAAAGATGTTTTTTAAAAGATAAGGTTAATTTAGTATAAGTTATATGAGAAGACAGAAGGCATATATCAGTAAAAAATAATCACGAATCATGAATCACGACTATCCTGTTATTCATGGATTGCCTCGAGCAGGCCCCAGTAACGTCTCCTTCATCCTAGCCCTGGGATTTTTAAGAAAGTGCTATATTCAAGGTTCTTTAGGAGAATGAGACCCATCATTGTTACTGGTATTTGGCATATTGAGTATGGCACGGGGAGTTTGCCAGACTCTGCCGTGTGGGCAGGTTACATTCGGTAGCCTGCCAGTTTGTCCAAAGTAGGAATGAGATAATAAGACGTCATAATAAGATGTTGTGTGGCCGCGAATGTGGCCACATAGTTCCAGGAGCTGGTTTTTATAGTCTCTGAGTCTTGTCCGTTGATGGGATTACATGGCACCAGGGGGCCAGTTGGTGGGTGTGACTCCCGCCTACTGGAATTTGGAGGATCTGGGTGGAGGATGCTCAGCCCCGATCCGAGTAGGCTTGGAGATCTCAGCCCCCTCGGGGCCCGCTTGCCTTTGTTCCTCTGCCGGTACCTTCAGGTGTGCGGAGAGTGGTCTCAGCATGGTTTTTAATTTTAGTTTTAAGATTAAAAAATAATCTTAAAATTTAAAATATTTGTAAGACTCAGGTACTTCTCTTTGTAAGTATAATATTATTTAAGAGTTTTATTATGAAAATAGATATATACATCTCCTTGAATAGAATCTAATATATACATTTTATCATAAATCACAGTGTATTAATAAACATACCTGAAAAAAATATTTATATCATATTTATGCTTCTATCATATTTATGCTTCAAATTGAATTTTAGTGAATTACTCACAATAACTTGAGGTGAAAATATATAAATTCCAGATATAGAGAATACAAACTAGGCCTTTGTAAGAAATTAAATGTTTTCAAATATTTTTTTCACACATACAAAATATAATATAAAAATATTGGCTGGAGTGATAGCACAGCGGGTAGGGCATTTGTCTTGCATGTGGCCATCCCAGGTTCATTTCCTCTATCCCTCTCAGAAATCCCTGCAAGCTGCCCACAAGGCAGAGCCTGGCAATCTCCCTGTGGTGTATTTTATACACCAAAAACAGTAACAATAAGTCTCACAATGGAGATGTTACTGGTACCCACTCTAGCAAATCGATGAACAATGGGAGGACAGTGGAGAGTGACAGTGCATACAAAAATAGTAGCTTCAAATAGTTAGAAAAAAGTCAAATTTCCTAATTTCTATAAAGATAATGGCACAAAAATTAAGTGATATTGGACAAGAGAAATTATTTTCACTGAATACAGAAAGATTGACTTATAAATTCATCCTCAAAAGTAATTTTTACAAAAAAAAGTTTTATTGTAAAATGGCACACTTATCAGCCATGAAACAGATAAATTGCTTTTCTATTTATCTATGCTGAGACTACTCACCACAACCATGCTGAGACCACGCTCCACACGGATGAAGGTACCGGCAGAGGAACAAAGGCATGTGGGGTCCTGGGGCTGAGACCTCTAAGCCTGCTTGGATCAGGACTGAGCATCTTCCACCCAGATCCTCCATCCTACAGGAGGCAGGGGTCACACCCACCAGCTGCCCCTAGGCACCGTGTAATCCCATCAATGGCCAAGACCCAGAGACTATAAAACCCAGCTCCCGGAAAACTATCTCATTCTTACTTTGGACAAATTGGCAGGCTACCAAATGTAACCTGCCCACACGGCAGAGTCTGGCAAACTCCCCGTGACATACCCAATATGCCAAATACCAGCAACAATGATGAGTCTCATTCTCCTAACCCTGAAAGAGCCTTGAATATGGCACTTTTTAAAATCTCAGGGCTAGGATGAAGGAGACATTACTGGGGCCTGCTTGAGGCAATCGACAAACAACAGGATGATTGTGCTCATGATATATATATTTCTACTAGTAGAATTAAAATGGGTCTTGAGAACATTATACTAAGTGACATAATGTGTATGTACTGAAATGTATTTGTATTAAATGTTAAGAATAGGTAAATCTTTACTATTCAATCAACTTAAAGTTTGGCTCTCGGGGTCCTGGCCAGTCTACCTTGACACACTGGAGTGTGATCCCCCTGATCATTAGATTTACTGCCTATAGGAAAGGAAGTGGGAAGGGGAGAAGCTGCTGCCCTGGCCCCCTGAGCACCCACGGACTCCTGACGCACCTGAGAAAGACTACACGGGGGAAGAGGGGGGGCGGGGGAAGCTGTTGGTCAATCAGCAATCCATTTATTAGCTCTCACACAGGGGTTTTTATACATCCATTTTAGGGGGCAATCCATGTGTATCACATTTACCTTGTCAGGCTCAATACAGATGATGATTTACATCTCCTGTTTTCAGGGCCAGATGTATTAGCTCAGGCAGATGGTAACTACTATGTCCCTCATCCTCAACCAGAGTGCCTACGTATGTGGAGTGCTGGAGCAAGTCCCTGGCCCCTGTAAACAGAGCCAGCTTCTTTCAGGGACAAAAGATTTAGTCAAAATCTCAGGACGACTACTGAGGTCCCAACATATGGGTATGATAACTAAAGGATATATGGTTTCTTTGATGCATCGAGTAAAATGTAGCATAGCACTGATTTTAGTAAAAATAAGTTTTTGTAGACATTGAGTATTACATGTAACATATCTCAATAAAGCTGATATAAAATTTAAGTAGGATAATAGGCTTATATTCTGAAAATGAACATCTTATATGCACAAATATGAAAGAAAAATTGTTAGGTACACTTAGAAAAGACAGATATTTGTTTATCAACACTTATTAATTGCGGCATACTTATGGGGCACTATTATTTATTTGTTTATAATAAACAATCTGGGGCACTTATTTACAATGACTGTGTAAAGGATAAAAACATTGTATTGATGTGTGAAATTAAAAACATTTTTGTAGGGTCTGAGAGATGAGAGGCAATACAGCAGACAGGCCTTGCCTTACATGTTATTGACTAAGATTTAATTACCAACAACACATACAGTTCCAGGGCAACATCAAGATTGATTTCTTAGCAGAGACCGAAGAATAAGCTGAGTTCTGTTGGATGTGACCCCAACTCCTCCAAAAATATTTTAATATTAAATATAATGTATGATATTCTAAGATGCTAATAATTTTCATTTAGTTATAATTGGTTTATAAAATTGTCTAAGCTTTAGTTATAATTTTATATTTCTACACTTATATATACATTATGATCAGTACTAAGTACAGTTTCCTCTAAACACAGCACATTTATTATTAAATTAACTGACCTCTCTGTCCCTTTTCTTCTGGTGACCACTACTCTGTGGTCATAATTTAAAAGTTTGTTTGTGTTTTGTCTTATTTTTTCTTTATCTTTGTTTCCTTATATTGCATGGCAGTTGAAATTGTATCATATAATTTTCTAAATATAACTATTGAGAACTTAGACCAATAGAGAACAATAAATAGCTACTAATTCAAATTTTCACAAAAATAATACAAAATATAAGCATCACACAAATTTAATTCTAAGTTTACTATGAAAGCATAAAATTATGTTCCAGCCTTACTAAGGAAGTAAACTTCGCACAAGAGCATCAAATGAGTGTGGGAGGCGAAATTTACTTTTGAATATAACTTTGACCACATTAAAATTGTAGTCTTGCAGAGGCTTAAAATAAGTTGACTTAGGACAAAGTAAAATAAAAGCTAGAGCATCAAAAATATATATTAACTAAAGGAATAAAATTTATTTAAGATGAAGAAGTATGATAAAAAGAAAAAAGTCTGGAGTCCAGAGAAACAGTACAGGGGTTAAGACACTTACCTGGTTCCCAGGTTAATGAACTTACCTGGCATGAAGTTCACCTCTATTCAATTTGAAGGTACTTGAGAACTTTCAGGATATCTATAAAAAGCAGTTAGCACTGAAAAACTCTGGGTTTTAGACACACAGATGAAAAGCAGAGTCAGAAAAATAGTAAAATGGATTATGCTCTTGTTTTGCATACAAACAGGACCAAAATTACATTCCCTGTGCCTCATATGGTCCCCTGAACCCTGTCAGAAGTGATCCTTGAGCTCAGAGCAGGGAAGAAGCCCTAAACACAGTTGAGTGTGACCCCAAAACAAAAAGAAAAAACACATACTAGAAGCTTAAATATATTTTATAGTATTGTTTTTGCATAAGATACTGTAGATGTCAATTGTCTGCCAGCTTAAAAAGTAACCTTTACAACTGAGAATGAATAGAGATGATTCATTACTGACAAAGACAAATGTTTTGGATACAATTTTACAAGAAAAAGTATCTTCTATGAAGGCAAAATGAACATTTAAAATTTTCAGAAAAAATACAGGAAATCAGGATATTTTTAGTTCTAAGATCAGCTATGTTAAATATATGAAGTCACAAATTTATAGTTGCAGAAATTCTGTAGTATAGTTTCTTGTGATTTATGTAATTGTTATATTTTTGGAATTTTCTTTCTATACTTAATTTCAATTTTTTTTTATCACTGGAACTTCTTTAGGCATCCTGCTAGAAGATATATTCTGGGCTTTTTAAATGACATCATATATATATATATATATATATATATATATATGAATGCAAAACAAAACTGATTGAACTCTTTATTTGGCCCAGTGTGTGTGTGTGTGTTGTTGTTGTTTTTGTGATACTTAATAACTCTCAGGAGGTATTCCTGGCTCTATTCTCAGAAGTATACTTTTTCAGTGCTTGGGGTACCATCTAGGTGCTGGGTATCAAACATGCTTGGTCACATGCAAGGCAAAATCTTAACCTCTGTACTATCTTGCTAGATCCTAAGTTAACTCTTCTATTCTAGAATTGGTGAGATGTTCTTTTAAAAGAAATGGATATGACTCAATCCCGGCAGTCAAAAATCTCCAGAACTCAACCACCGCCATGCTCACGGCTGCTCTCCACATACTAGGGCTCACCCACAAGTGAACCTTTTTCTGGATTGTGCAGCTGCATTTATAGCCTCTTGACACTTCATAGGACACACCCTACCCATACTCCAAGAGTACCACACCACATTTGATGGGATTCAAAGTAAGAGGCAAACAACCTTAGAGTTGTTACATATATTGTAGGGAAAATATTACATTATTTCCATTCTGCTTTGGGATAGGGACTGGGGTTCAGGATGGAAACACCCGAAAATATGGTGGTGGGAAAGTGTAATGGTGGTGGAATTGGTGTTGAATATTAAATGTAATAAAATATTGTGAACTAATTTATAAAATAAAAAATTAGAAAATTAAATGATATGGAATTAAACTAATTCCCATATTAATGTTATTCTTGTCCATGGAAATTAATAACAATATAAATTAATCAAGTCTTAAGAATGATTGTTGGGGGAATGAGAGCAATAGTACATCAAGTAGGCCATTTGGCTTACACATGGCCAACTCACGTTTGATCCCTGAGAACAATATGGTCCCCTAACCCACTAGAAGTTTTCCCTAAGTGCACAGCCATAAGTAAATCCTGAGCAATGGCAAGTATGCTTTCAACCCCTACAAAGAAAAGATGGTCAGAGTAATGCTTATCAACATAACTTAAATAATTGTCTCAAATAATATTGCCTCAATCTGTCATGCCTAAAGTTTGGGAAAAGTTTTCAATTGCTAATTGAAAACTTTTCCCAAACTTTAGACATGACAGATTATTTGAAAAAGTTTTCTTTCATGTAAAATAGGAAAAATTTAGTCATATACCTCAACTAGTAGAAGGTTTATTAGTGCCCCTTGCAGTAGAATTTAGTACTGAATATTTGAATTGATCTAGTAACTAGACATAAATATTAAGTTACTGCCATTAAATATTCATACATGAGTGGTTTTCAATGATTATTTATAATTTCTTAGGCGAATATTTTCTGAAACCTGTGACTTTTAAGAAACCGATTTCAAAAATAGAAAAGAAACAGAAAAATTCAATATTTTTATGAAGATGATAAAGATTTTTAGTGCATTGTTAGGTACTAATACTATGAAATAAGTGTTTTAGAATAAGTTCACATTTTTATTTTTATAGTCATTTCGTCTGAAGACTGGTAATTTAATGTAATCCAGTAAGAGCATAATGCGATTGTAGGGAATGGATAATAGGTTTGAAAGAATAAGAAAATGCTTTTCTATCATATGTAACAGAATACAGGGTTTACTTCTTTGAAAAATCATTCTCATCTCAGAGCAGAGAGATAGCACAATGGGAAAGGTGCTTACCTTGCATACAACCAACCCAGGTTTGATCCTCAAAACACCCTCAATCTTCAGTCCCCTGAGCAAATCCAGGAATAAGTCCTGAAGACAGAGACAGAATTAAGCTCTGAGCACATTCAGATGTGTCCAGACCCAAAATAATAATAACATCATAATAAAACTTTGCATAGAGTTAATTCATTGTTACATATATATTATACTAAGTACCACAGTTAAAAGTTATTCATGATAGAGCTTCAACATAAAGTGTCCTAATATTAATCCCTTCACTAGTGTCTACTTTGCCCACCAATGTCCCCAGTTTTCATTCAACATTTCAATCTGCTTCTACAGCAGCCACCTTTATTTATTTATTTATTTATTTATTTATTTATTTATTTTCATCACTGTGGTTTACAATATTGTTATTGATAAGGGTTCATGTATAATCCTTTACCCCCATCCATGCCCTCTCTTTCATGTAACACATTTTAAATTAACAACTTGAAGTAATAATTCTAATTTATGAAATCTGACATCTAATCAAAGAAAACCTTATAGAGATTTTTTTTATGAAATAAAGCATCCCAGGATATTAAAGGCAAGTAATAGCAAATGAACAGTTTTCTATTTACAGGTATCTGATATACCATGAACATAAATATGTAAATTCAAAACGACCTCCCAACTCATTGTTCTTTTTGACCCTTTGTAAAATTTAACTTATGATTCTCTTATTTAGGTTTAAATATGAAAATATGAAGACGTTAAATCACAAATATTATAGTTTCGAAGATAGACCCTTGGGAGGTAATTAGGCCATGGGGGTGAAGCTCTTATGCAGTAATATGGAAGCTGCATAGATTAAGAAAATAATATTTTTACTTTGCATGATAGAAATAGTACAGCAGTTAAGTTGCTTATTTTGAATGTAGTTGGCCCAGGTATGCTTGCTATAATTACATATGGTCCCCAGAAGCCTACCAGCAATGATCTCTGTTTATAGATAGAACCAGGCCAGGAGTGAGCTGAGCACTACTTGATATGATCCACCAAATAAGCAAACAATATATCTATTTTTTATTCATATAATGCAATAACACATATAATTATATATATACACACTTTGCAAAACTATACAAACTGCAAAATTTTGAAACTTTCCTTGGTAAATACTTATTCTATTTAGATAAATGAAAAATACATGCTAAAATTCTGAATAATTTATTTCTATTAATTATTTAACAGACAATAATTTTTTCAAATATACAGTAGTTAAAACAATTTGAAGGTTCCTAACCAAGATTTCCAAGCATATTTCCAGGCATATCGGTGTTTTCTAAAACTTCATTCATTTTGGGAGAGTCACACTTCACTGTATTTTTATATTGCATTCATTAAAATTTTCATGCCTTTTTCTTATGTCTTTTTTGTGTTCTTTGTAATTTTTCTATCAACTAATTTTCTAGCTACTTTCAGACTTTTATATGTGCTTTTGCAATCATTCTGTGAAATGTCAACTCTTTTAAGTTTCCATTTGCAGATTCTATTTTGGTGAATGTGACCAAGATATTTATGTGCTAAAATTATTCCATGAAGGCAGGTTTCCACTCCTCTAAACTTCGGGTGTTAATGTTACATATATATTCTAACTTACTTGTCACCTGAAAAGGGATCATATACTCTATAAAAAAAAGTTAATATGCATTGCACCAGTAAATAGAAAATTAGATACTGGAGATATTAACAATAAAACAATAAAAGCATATGCAAAATGGCATACATGACATGTTTTTGAACTGATTGTAAAGACTTTTTCAGTGCTTGTGATTCCTGTAGAGTAACATCCTTTATCAAGAACTAACACAAAAAAAGAGTAGATGGGAGTTCTAGCAAATACCTTAGTCAGAGCATCACATGAAATGTACAAAATTCCATAGTTTGTCAATAAGAATAACTAGAAAAAGCGCTTTGGAGTTTTTTAATTTTTTACCTTAAAAAATTATTATTGCACTTAATGTGACAATATGTAACTCAAAGTGATATATTATTTATTCAATCCATACATTCAACATTGTCATCAATATTGAGCAGCTATAGTGACTGTAAAAGTACTGTCTTTTACTGCAGAAAAATGGTATTTTAAAATCTTCATTAACTATACCAAATAAAGTGCATTAAAATGGTAAGGTCCTAATGATATACATTTAAAATTGACACATCATCCACAAAACACTCAAAATATGTGTTTAGTATTTAAATATTCACAAATCTTATAGCTGTTTATTGCGAAAGCATTTCATATACTCATTCAATCAGTTTGATTATTTAAGAGATAAAACAACTTTTGTAACCTTAAAAATGTGATAATTAACACAAATAATCATGTGTGTTATATTAAATATTTGTATATATAGTAAATAATACATTTTGATTAAACAGACATTCCAAATTATTTCATCCAAAGGCAAGAGAACAAGATAAGAGTTAGGTAATTTAATTGTAATTTACAAACAAATATCTGGTGACATGTAAAATCTATATACAGAATGTTTAACTTTCAATTATTTTGTTTATATGTAAACAAACATTCTTTATATAAATTATTGTTTTAGAAAACAAGCTAATTTTTATTTCAATTATAGTTTGGGATTCTATAAATCCTAATATTTATTGTTTCTTTAGTTTTATTTACCAAGGTTTTAGTATTTTCTATTTTCTTTAAGTTAATACACCATGATTTACAAAATTGTTCATAACGGAGATTCAACAACGCTCCAACACTGATCCAACCCCAAGTGTGAATCTTCTCTCCAACAAAGTCCCTAAGTTTCTTCCCACTACCAAGTCTGACTCCTAGTATTTCCTGAGGGCATGAGCCAGGAGCAACCCTTGTGCATTACCGAGTATGACCCAAAAAGTAAAAAGAAAAACAAAAAAATAAATAAAAAATAAAAGTCTGACTCCTTAACAAACACAATTTTTCTTTTGATTCCTGCAATTTAGATCTTAAGCTTCCATTGTTGTTGGCTCCATATATACCTCATCTCTCCGTCATTGATTTTCCTGGGGTCCCTGACTCCTGACTCTATTGTCTATCTTTCACCTTTCTTGCATCCCTCATCCCCTATTTCTTTTCTTTGAGGTCCTCATTTCTATACACTAGAGCCAAGGGTACTTTATACACCCCTCTTTTATACCTAGAATAGACTTATCACTTAATCACTTAACTTCCCTTTAGTCGTCGATTTACTCGAGCGGGTGCCAGTAACGTCTCCATTTGTACCTGTCGCGTGCTAGTGAAGCCCAATGGCATCTGTTCGCTCCAGGAACATGAAGAGACTCAAACCGATCGTTCATGATCTTGACGAAGAAGTCTGACCATCTGGTAGGTGGGCAGCAACCCGGTCTTTTGACATCCCGTGGAATCCAGTCGATAACAGCTCTAGTCCAGCGGTCGTCTTTAAATCTCATTACGTGACCAGTCCATCTGATTTTCGACACCTTGGCAAATGAGACAGCGTCCCTGATTCTTGATCGTCGACGGATGTCAGAACTCCGGATTCTTTCTCTCACTTGAGTGAAATGTGATATTCCAAGCATAGCTCTTTCTATTCTTCTTTGGGAGACCTGAATAGCTTTCTCATCTTGTTTGCGTAGGGCCCAGGTCTCTGAGGCATATGTTAATGCAGGGAGAACAGTGGAATCACAGAGATGTGCCCGGAGCCGGAGGTTCTTCGTCCTCTTAGCTATTTCTTCGACGTTCTTGAAGGCATTCCAAGCCGCTCTCTTCCTCCTGCGCAGCTCGGGTGCCAGGTCATTTGTCATGTTGACCTCTCGACCTAGGTACACATAGCTGTTGCATTTGGAGATGGTCATTCCATTGAGAGCGAATGGGGCGTCAGGAACGAGGCTGTTTCTCATAAACATTGTCTTCGTAAGATTCAGCTCTAATCCTACCTTTCCATACTCATGGTCAAATTCAGCCAGCATTTGTGCCGCTTGGCTGATATTTGGTGTTATTAAAACAATGTCATCAGCAAAGCGGAGGGGGTGTCGTTGCTGACCATCTATCTTCACTCCCATTCCTTCCCATTCCAGTCATTGCATGATGTTCTTGAGGGTGGCAATGAAGAGTTTCGGTGAAATGGTATCACCCTGCTGCACCCCTCTCTTGACATCAACGATCACTTCTTTGTAGAATGGTGAGATGCTGGTAGTGAATCCGCAATACAGCTCACGGAGGATCCTGATGTATTGGTCTTGAATGCCCTGATTGGCTAGGGCTTCAATGACCGCTTCCATCTCAAAAGAATCAAAGGTCTTCTTTAAATCAATGAACGTTAAACAGAGCGGCATCTTGAACTCCCGAGAAACCTCAATGACCTTGGTTTTCGTGTGGATATGGTCGATGGTGCTGAATCCTTTGCAGAACCCGGCTT
Organism: Sorex fumeus; assembly: GCF_029834395.1. Taxonomy (NCBI): domain Eukaryota; kingdom Metazoa; phylum Chordata; class Mammalia; order Eulipotyphla; family Soricidae; genus Sorex; species Sorex fumeus. The sequence goes on along the minus strand of NW_026606071.1, from coordinate 10,345,441 downwards.
GCTCGCATGGTTGTCCTTCATCTAGTGTTCTGCCAATCCTATTTAGGATGACTCGAGTGAACAACTTGTAGATGACAGACAATAGGCAGATCGGGCGATAGTTGCTGATGTCATGAATGTCTCCCTTCTTGAACAATAGTACAGTCCTGCTGGTTTTCCATTGGGACGGAAACTTGCATTCAGACAGGTAGCGAGTGAAGAGCCAAGCCAGTGTATTGATGAGTACTGACGGCAGGTTCTTCAGGTGTTCAGGTCTGACCTTGTCTGGGCTGGGTGCTGTTTGTTTCTTTACTGACGAAATGGCGTGTCAGATTTCGGAAGGGAGAACGTTGGGAACGACATATCCATCCTGTGGAATTTGGTATGTCGGCAAGTGGACATGGCTATCAAAGAGATTTGAGTAGAAGTCATGGATAATCTTCTCCATTGCCGTTCTGGAGGATGTGATGGATCCATCAGGACATCGGAGGGCAGTCATCTTGGTCTTGTAGTTGGCGAAGGACAGGCGGGCGTTACGAATACTTTTCCCGGCTTCTGCCGCATCTACCAGTACTTCTGCTCTTCTCTCTTTGAGGTCTTCCTTGATCTCATCTCTGCACTGGTTTGCGAGCTTGGACGTTAGCTTGTGGTTGCCTGAGGCATGCGCCAAACCACTTTGGTGAATTAGCTCAAGAGTTTTCGAAGATAGGCGATTTTCTGTGGCTATCTCTCTCTTGGCGTTCCTCGCACATTCATGGAGGTGCTGAACCAGTCGATCGTATTCCTTGTCAGTGTTGTCAACAATGGCATCTTCCCATGTTGCCGCAATAGTACCAAAGAGTTCCCAGTTGGTGGTCATTCTGGGAGTTCTCTTTTTGAACTTTGCAGCCCTTTCTCCCCGCTCTGTGAAGTAGAATTTTGCATGAAGGAGACGGTGGTCCGATCCCTTTCGAAATTTTGGGACAACAGCAACATCAGTCAGGCATAACCGTTGATTGAATATGATGTGGTCTGTTTCGTTGTGGAATTGTCCACCGGGAGACTCCCATGTCCATCGTTTAGATTCGGCCTTCTGGAACTGTGAGTTACCATGGATGGTCTTGGTTGACATGATGAACTCAGACAGTCTCTCACCCTGTTCGTTCCATTCTAGGCCATGGGTCCCAATGTGAAGTTCTTCAGCTGATTTTCTCGGTCCTATCTTGGCATTAAAATCACCCACAATGATCTTGTAGAAGGTGTGGTCTTCTTTATAAAACTTCTCTAGCTCCATATAGAACTTCTCGATTTCTCTAGAATAGACTAACAAGGAAATATAAGATCACTTTCTCTACTACACAGACCACACATAGATCTCTTTTGAGCATGATTATTAGGAAATTTGATGTGACTCAAGTGATAGAGCTCATGTCTTGCATCAGCAAAGTTCTACATTTAATTCCTGGTAGATCAGGGCAGCACTAAATATTGCCTTGGCAGTCTCTCACAGCTGATAACCAGGAATCCCAAAACAGTAAAAATTGTTAAATCTTATCTTTGCTACAAATAATTATGTTTATAAATTTAAAAATAATAGTTTAATTTTCCATTACATAACCTAAAATATAACTACCGAATATTGTAGCACTGTAGCACTGTCTTCTCATTGTTCATTGATTTGGTCAAACGGGCACCAGTAACATCTCTATTGTGAGACTTGTTGTTACTGTTTTTTTGGCATATCAAATATGCCACTGGGAGCTTGCCAGGCTCTGCTGTGTAGGCAGGATACTCTCGGTAGCTTGCCAGGCTCTCCGAGAGGGGCGGAGTAATCAAACCTGGGTCAGCTACATGCAAGGCAAATGCCCTACCCATGTGCTATTGATCCAGCTCACCAAATACTAACTATATTATTTTTTGAGATTTTTTATTTTGTTGGTATTTTGGCAACACTTGAAAGTGGTCAGGGTTTACACTTTACAGTACTTGGTGGAAATGCAGTCCCAGGGAATGAATGCAGCTTTGTCTGGGTACAAAACAAGTGTCTAACTCTGTAACACTGCTTGGCCCACAAAACAACTTTATCAAAATCAAAGATGTATTACTTAAAATATACATATTTATCTTGAAAAAATAGATTTACAGGTAAACTTATATTATATCCACTTACTTATTAAATATAGACATTTACTCTTAAAATAATATCACTATTTCTACCATTTTCAAAATTATTTTGGATTTATATTTGTTGTGCAACTATTTTGTTATTTAATGTAAAATGTTAACCTTCAATTTATATATTCATAAATGATTAAGTATCATGAATAAATAAGCTGAGACTGAATATGAATTATGTGCCTACAACTTTTTGAGTATCAAGTTAGAAGATTTTAATACATTCCCTACTTAAATATCACTTGATAACTTGACATCCTGTTACTCATAGATTTGCTTGAGTGGGCGGCAGTAATGTCTCCATTCATCCCTGTCACGTGCTAGTGTAGCCTAAAGGTATCTGCTCATTCTAGGAACATGAAGAGCCTGAAACTGACCATTCAGGTTCTTGACAAAGAAGTCTGACCATATTGTAGGTGGGCAGCCATGCGGTCTTTTGTTGGCCTGTGGAATCCAACCTGTAATGGCTCTAGTCCAGCTGCCAATTCCAAATCTCATTACGTGTCCAGCCCATCTGATTTTCAACGCCTTGACAAACAAGACAGTGTCCCTGATTCTTGACTTTAGACAGAGGTCGGAACTCCAGATTCTTTCTCTTATTTGAGTGAAGCGTGAAACTCCAAGCATAGCTCTTTTGATTCTTCTTTGGGAGATGCGAATAGTGATATCATCCTGTTTTTGTAGGGCTCAGGTCTCTGAGCCGTGTGTTATTGTAGGAAGAACAGTGGAATTGAAGAGATGTGCCCAAATTCGGAGGGTCTTTGTCCTCTTAGCTATTTCTCTGATGCTCTTGAAGGGCTTTCTCTTCTTCCTGTGCAACTCAGGTGCCAGGTCATTCATCAAGTTGACTTCTCAACCTAGGTACACTTAACTGTTGCATTCAGAGCCACAAATACAGCAGCGTTAAGAAGGATGAGAAAGAAGAGGCTAATAAAATCTCAAGGCCAGACTAGGCTGCCGAAATGAAGAAAGATAAAAATGACCGTACTTTCAGTGAACGTACTCTGGCATCGAATGCATCCATCGAAGACCTGATGGCACAAGCGCAAAAGATCAAGTACGACATCATTAGACTAACTGAGACAAGAAGGCATCAATTACATCACGCTGTTTTCAAAACTGGAGAAAAACTCTTCCTCGGAACATGCGACAGAAGAGGCATCGGTGGTGTCGGTGTCCTTGGCAACACAAACTTGGCCATGAGCATTGATTCATTTGAATGTCTAACAACCCAAATCAGACAATTACACTTGAATATATGTGACTCACTGCCGTCAGTCTCATCTTCATACGCACCAATATCCAATTATGATGAAGAAGAAATTGAGAAGTTCTACATGGAGCTGGAGAAGTACTATAAAGAAGACCACACCTTCTATAAGATCATTGTCAGTTATTTTAATGCCAAGAAAGTGTGGAGAAGATCAGCTGAAGAACTCCACATTAGGACCCATGGCTTAGAATGGAACAAATAGGGTGAGAGACTGAGTTCATCATGTTGACCAAGACCATCCATAGAAACTCACAGTTCCAGAAGTCTGAATGTAAACATTGGACATGGGAGTCCCGTGGTGGATGGTTCCACAACAAAATTGACCACATCATATTCAATCAATGGTTTTGCCTGATCTATGTCGCTATTGTCCCCAAATTCCAAATGGGATAGGACCACCATCTACTTCGTGAAAAATTCTACTTCACGGAGTGGGGAGAAAGTGCTGCAAGATTTAAGAAAAGAAGTCCCAGAACGACTACCAACTGGGAGCTCTTTGACACTATTGCAGTAATGTGGGAAGATGCTGTCATTGTAATCATTCACAATGAATATGATCGACTGTTTCAGCCCCTCATGATTGTGCGAGGAATGCCAAGAGAGAGATAGCCACAAAAAGACACGGGTCTTCGAAAACTCTTGAGCTTATTCACCAATGTGGCTTGGTGTGAGCCTCAGGAAGCCGCACACAAATGTCTGAGCTCACAAAGCAGTGCAGGGAAGCGATAAAGGAAGATCTCAAAGAGAGAAGAGCAGCAGTTCTGATAGATGCAGCAGAAGCCAAGAAAAGCATTCACAACATCCACCTGTCCTTTGTCAACTACAAGACGAAGATGACTGCCCTCCGAGGTCCTGATGGATCTATCACATCTTCCAGAAGGGCAATGGAGAAGATTATCCATGACTTCTACTCGGATCTCTTCCATAGCCACGTCCACCTACCCACATACCAAATTCTGCAGGATGGATATGTCATTCCCAAAGCTCTCCCTTCCCAAATCCTACACACCATTTTGTTGGTAAAGAAGTGAACAGCATCTGGCCTAGACAGGTTAGAACCGGACACCTGAAGAATCTGCCATCGGTATTCATCAGCACACTGGCTCGGCTCTTCACACACTACCTGTCTGAATGCAAGGTTCCGTCCAATGGAAAACCACCAGGACTGTACTACTATATAATAAGGAATACATCCATGACATTGGCAACTATCACCTTATCTGCCTATTGTCTGTTATCTACAAGCTGTTCACTCGAGTCATCCTGACTAGGATTGGCAGAACGCTAGATGAAGGACAACCATGCAAGCAAACCAGGTCCTGCAAAAGATTCAGCATGATCCACCATATCCACACTATAACCAAGTAACCAAGGTCATTGAGGTTTCTTGGGAGTTCAAGATGCCGCTCTGACTAACTTTCATTGATTTAAAGAAGGCCTTTGATTCTTTTGAGACTGAAGAGGTCATTGAAGCCTTAGCCAATCAGGGCATTCAAACTCAATACATTAGGATCCTCTGTGAGTTGTATTATGGATTCACTACCAGATCTCACCATTCTACAAAGAAGTGATCATCCATGTCAAGAGAGGGATTCGTCAGGGTGTTACCAGTTCACTGAAACTCTTCAGTGCCACCCTCGAGAATGTCATGCAACAACTAGAATGGGAGTGAAGATAGACGTTGTACAACTACACCACCTCCGCTTTGCTGATGACATCGTTAATAACACCAAACATTAACCAAGTGGCACAAAAATTTTGACCAACTTTGAACATAAGTGTGGAAAGGTTGGACTACAGCTGAATCTCATGAAGGCAATGTTTATGAAAAACGGTCTCGTTCCTGATGTTTTATTTGCTCTCAATGGAATGAACATCTCCGAATACTTAAATATAAAGACCTATAATTGTGTCAGAGTAATTTGAGATGAGTTTCATATATATATATCTTGCAAAATAAGTATATATGTATGCATATTTATATTTTTTATCATGAAAGTGCAACTATGAAAACAATACTTTGTTACTGAAACTACTTGGGTACATAAGAGAAATTTGGAATGAAAATAAACATCCAAGTTAAAAAGTGCATGATTGCAAGAATTGCAAATGTATTTGGAATAGTGCCCATTTGATTTGGAAAATATATTTCTTTGGAAAACTTACTTATGTGAAAAAGTCTATCTCATACTATGATTAGCATAAAAGCTTTCTCTAAAATGTATTTTGAAACTTTGGAAGGAAAGAATGGTTCTGTCAAAGTGAACTTCAAATTAAAACTGACAGACAAAAAGAATCTATTTTACTTTTCTGTAAATATACTATTATATACCTAATACATTGAACATAAATACCCAGTATTGTCAGTCTCACTTTGGATTCATTGTGAATGTGAACTATCATATTTGATTACAGCTATTATTGAAATTCTCATTTTGTGGAACATTTAAATGAGCATTGCTTTGAATATTTTGCTACTAATGTAACTTTGTTTTTGAGTTGCATTTTGCATAGTAGATAGCACTTCATCAACTACTGTTTTAAATCTATTCTTTGAAGCTAACCATTAAGTTGAATAACAATCGCTCCAGGCATGGATATATTCTCTCTAATTCCAGTGGATTCTTTGGGGAAAAATGTTCTATTTTAGCTTCAATCAGATCATGTGCTGAATAACTGTGTTTATCTTACACAAAATAGTCGTTTTAGGAAATTGGTTGGAAATAAATTCTGTGGAATATTAGATGAATTCAAAAAAGGTGTATTTAAGCACAACTCATAATAAAATACAATTATCCATTTTCTAATTAAAAAAACAAATTGGTAGTGCATTAGGACTGGAAAGTTGGAATGGGGGTGGTGCAAAGGGCCAGAGAATACTTAGTTTTATTACAGGCACTGAAATTTAACAGGATGGAGCCTGTGACTGCCATTACCACTGGTGAGAGTAGAAAGGAAATAGACCCTGTCACCTAATTATGCATTTCTTCATTATGTTCCTCAACTAAAACTGAGAGCAAAGGTTAATTCTGATAACCAATTAGCTGGATTGGGAATAAATGCTCATCAAAGAAGTGTAGTAAGTTATTTCATTTGTTTTGATTCTGTAAACACATTAGTTATTCTAAATGTTCTCTCTCCCTTTCTCTCTCTACCTTTCTGTCTCCCCCTTATTTTGTCTTCTTCTCTCTCTTTCTCTCTCTCTCCCTCAACTCTCTCTTTACCTCTCTTGGTGTCTCTCATCTCCCTCTTTCTCTCACTCTCTGTCACTCTCTCTCACACACACAAACACATTCCTCTAACTTTCTTTCAATAAAAGCTTTTTGCTTCACTAACAAATAAACACAATGAAACAAAACAAAACTTACCAAAATAGCATGTCCTTTTCTGTCACATTTTTGTTTAATATACTGCTTTGAATATTACTAATAAGTACATGGTGTTTATTGTGGTAGTACTGAGATTGCCTCGAATTGAAACCATTCAAATATGGGACTCAGAATGTTTAAATCACACATCTTTGCTTTCTTAACAGTAATTTCCCATAGAACTTGTAGAAATGAAAAGAAGAAATCTTTATGACACTTTATCTCTGAAGTTTAAATTAAATCAAGTTAAGTCTAACTTGTAAGCATGCCTGTATACAGCATATACGAAGAAAAAACAAGAATATTTTTAATGCTGATAGATCATTTATGCTTATGATTTTAGTCATGATTGACTTTAAGCAAAATTACTTGTAATTATATGTATTCAAAAAGTTGTCTAATCACGTCACTAGAAAATACTATTTTTAAACATTTAACACAAGTAAACAACTTTTCATTAAAGTTAATACCTATATTAACATTTTATGATGGTCCGTTAAATTGTGTGCACAAGGGCCGGAACCATAGTACAGCGGGTAGGGTGCTTGCCTTGCTCGAAGCCTATCGGGATTTAATTCCTGGCATTCCATATGCACAGTTCCCGAGCACTGCAAGGAGTAATTCCTGAGTGCAGAGCCAGGAGTAACCCCTGAGCTTCTCTGGGTATGACCCAAATAAAGCAAATAAAATTTTTAAAAATAAATAAAAAGTGTGACACACTCATAAATAGACCATATTAAGGAGCAATAGCACAGCAGGTAGGGTGTTTGCCTTGCACATAGCACACACGGCTGACCCGAGTTTGATTCCTCCGCATCTCTCAGAGAGTCCGGCAAGCTACTGAGAGTATCTCGCCCATACAACAAAGCCTGGCAAGCTACCCATGACGTATTCAATAGGCCAAGCACAGTAACAAGTTTCATAATGGAGATGTTACTGGGCCCACTCGAGAAAATCGATGAACAATGGGAGGACAGTGACAGTGACCAAAGGAACCCCCTAAATTCTGGTAAGTCCATTTGTTCTAAAGATTCACTAATTGTAGGAATACGTTGGTTTGCCCATCCTCCCTGGCCGATGGGAGTTTGTGTTTGTTGATTGCTCCCTCAACCTGTCAATTATCTTTTTCTCCTGATCAGACTCTGTCTTGTAAATATTGTCTTTCACTTCTCCTTAATGTTATTTACTTGGTTGGTTATTTCAGAGCAATTACTTTTGTATGGATACAGGAAGTCAGTTAAAAAGACAAGCCTCTGGCTTGAGAGTTGATTGATTCCAGATAATATTACGTCCTGGATATCTGCTCTCTTGACTTAAGCCTCATTTGCCCTTACTTCTTAGATCCCCCAAAACAGGGTAGGTCCTGACGAGGGACTGGATAGACTCAGGGCAAGCAGTGAGCTAGCTACCATAGCATTGAAATATGCCTGGTCTAAGTTCCATATTGCTTAACTAAGTTAAGGGTTTGGTCATGGATAAATTTTGTCATGATCCAAAAGTAATAACTAGATTTGGACCCTGCTGTTTTTAGAAATGATTGTTCTGGCCTAAGCACTGTTGTCTGAGTCTGCAGTGAGATGCCAATAGGAGAGTCATCCTACAAGCCTAAAAGTGTCTATGTACTGTGTCTATACAGAATGGTAAATATTAGGAAGGATAATTAAAGGTGTTAATCATGTTTCAGGTCTAAGGAGAGGAGAAACACACCCTCAGGGCTGTTTTGCCCCTGTGGGCTGCAGGTTGTCTGGAAGACTGTAAAAACATTTTGATTGTGCTTCCTGTGGGGAGCATGGTTGGGGAACTATGGGGATAGAGAAGAAAAGGAAAGCGGGAGAAGAGAGAAAGACAGAAAGATAAAGGGATGGTGACAGAGGAACAAGTAGATTGGAAGAGTTAGATGGAAGGTTGAGACAGAGAGACAGAAGAGGGTAGAAGATTGTGGGAGACAAAGTTAGATGAGAAGGTTCTGAGTTAGAGAGAAGGCTATGAGCTGAGAGTAAGAGCGGCTGTTTATGTTGGAGAGGAATCACAGAAAGCGTTGTAGAGAGAATTAGAAAAAGGATTGGAGAGAGCTGGGAGAGACGAGAGACTAAATAAACAGCAACTAATCAGCAACAAGCTTGTCCCCTGTTCTTTGTCTGTCCAAGGCCATCCGTGTGGGGAAGCGGCTCAAGAGCACTGAATACGGGCGGCGAAAGAGAGCCTCCCAGAGAGTCCTCGAACATATGTTAATGTGTAATCCCCACATGGGAGAGGGATTTTTACAGCCTGAGAGTGAGGAAATTTTCACAATTAATACATTTCTCTCATTTTATTACCAATGGATTTTAACAATTAGAGAATAATCTTCAGAGATATTAGAAACATATTGTCCTCACCCCGGTTAATAAAAATATGAATAAAATTCAAATCACAGATATTTTTATCTATTCTCTTGCAATGTAAAAAGTAGTATATTTGTTCTAAGTAATTGTGTAGTGTTATTTTCAAGGAAGTTTATAGAAGAAGAAAATATGGAAGAAATATTTTTAATTGCAATATGTTTTAATAAAAAATTCTCAAAGTGAAGTAAAACTATTAAAATTCTATTTTTCAATCTTATTAAGGTAACAAAAATGTCTATTCAACTAATTACCATGTTGCTTTAAAGTCTTTGATATAGTTAAATCTTATTTAAGGTATATGTCAATGAATGTTTGTACAAAAATATTTAGAACATCTTTACAGCAATATTTAGAACATGTTATTAGAATATAAATAGGGAGTTATATTAGAAACATTGTTACTTTGGGGTTAAATGCTGTATTCATACTTGTGCATGCTGCTTTATCAGGATGCAAATCATTTTCTTCTTAACTTGGAGGAAGACCAGATTCTCTGAATTTTGGAATCATTAGCAATTGATCACTTTGAGTGAGAACACTGCTGTTATGACTAATAAATGAATTGTTAATGCTTGTAATAAATGATATTTTTGTACTGATGGGGATATGACTATGTCTTTATCATCTGGTTCTCAACAGGATACTGAAAAAAGAAAGATGATTGTATCTTAGTTTCATGTTTCCTTTTTGCATATTTTAATAGTTTCGAGTGTAATGGCATTTAGTTGTTCCTTAACAACATTTAGTTAGGAAAATATCTAGATATCTATAATTTTACTTTTTAGTACAAATTAATTTCTCTGTAAGAATCCAATTTATAAATATTCTAGAAAACAGTGTTGTGAAATTATTAGACAATTAGAGAATATTAGAGAATAGCTCACTCAATTTTATAAGAACTTCCTCTAGTGCTTTGTGTACAGTTAATATCTGGTGAATCTATAACCTCACAAGCTCTATATCTTCTTATATGAGGATAAAATTATAACCATAAACAATACACATAAACTTACAAGTGTATGTGCAAAGCATTGATATTTTTGTGTTCTAATATTTCCTCAATTTTTACAATGAATACCATTGAACATTGTTACTACTCTGCAAACCCTTTAAATTAGATACAGAATATATTTCTTCAATAAATACTTTCTATCTTGATTTTTCCATTGTACTCATCCAGCAAAAATACTCATTTATGTTTAAATATTTTGCCCCATTTACTTTCTCTTATTTTTGAATTATTTTTGCTTACATCTATTTAATATCATAAATATCATACAAAACTAAACTCCACATAATAATTACATTTATCTATACTACTTTATTATTTACTGTGTCTGGCATATCGAATACTCTCGGTAGCTTGCCAGGCTCTCCGAGAGGGGCGGAGGAATCGAACTCGGGTCGGCCATGTTGGCCGCTTGTAAGGCGAACGCCCTACCCACTGTGCTAAGTACTTACAAATAAAATTATTTTCATTAATCTAAAAGGAGAAAATATATGTAGACTATAATATTGGATATTCTGCTTTAATGTTTGACCATAGCATTTCATTTTATTTTGAAATTTAAAAAATTATTACAGTTAACCTAAATATTGACTTAAAATGTTTAGTTTGATGAATTCCAAGATATTTCTAGATTTTTATTTTCTCATATTTTATGGCAAAAAATAAAAACTAAAATTATTCTTCTTTACCTAATGATAATTGTTATAAAAATTTAATACAAAAATAATTTATATTTGTAGAAGATTTGGAACAAAAGAAAGCTAATTAAAACTATTGAGGTTTATGTTTATTTTAAACTTTTAATTATATTTTGTTTTTTGATATTTTTTTATTTAAAGACTCTTTGGATTTTTTTTGGGGGGGGACTGGGTCATACTCAGTTTTCTCTGTCACATTAGACAGGGAAGGTACTCTGATAATTTAAAGAAAGGTACTGACAGTAATGTTTCAATAAAATCAAGATATGTTTTTCTATTGAGTAATAAAAATGCTATTTTTATCATAGAATATATTAAAATATTCTGGATTATTCTAGTTTCTTAAAATCTTTGTTGTTGTTGTTTTCTTTTTTATACTTCTCAGAGAATTATATTCTAAGTGAAATGTAATCGATAAATTTTCCCATGTGTGTCTCTTCAAAAATTTTCTCTTCTTTCTCTTGGAAGCAAAGGAGACCTTCATAAGTGAGAATACCAAAATAGAATTAAATAGATTTCCAAATCTTTATTATGTAATTTCTGAATATTTTGCCTAATTATATTGCAATTGTGTGTCTTGTGTCTGTAGCAATGTTTGTGTATATATGTATAAAAGATAAAAGGAGAGAAATGTCTCATAGGTACTATAATATAAATGGAAACATTTAAAAACTAACAGGATAAATAATAGCTAGTTTTCTCTTGTGGTTAAAAAATATTTTTAAGACAAAAAGGAATTTAGCAAAGATGATAAAAGCCAATTATGAAATACACAAAAATTCAAGAAATATGCCAAATATAAATATGCAATAGGGTGAATATCTTGGAAGGATATAGTATAAGGATATAATAAAGGATGGTACGGAGTATTAAATGAAACAAAAAGGGATATACTGTGATAGAGATGAACATAAATGAATACAATCCCATTCAACAGAAAGCTTTATTTTTACCTCCTACCCTGTTCAAATAAGAGTCTATTTATGACAAAATTATTCTGCCTATGCTGCCAAGTACAACCTGCCTCAATGTGAAAATTATCCCATCAGTTTTGATTTGATGATTTTGAGATGCAACCAAATGATCTCAGCAAGAGTTTTAAATAACATACTTTCATTTTCTACTGCAAATCATAAACTGTTTATTTAGAGTTTTAGACCTGTTTGGATTTATGTTTTTATTTCCATCAACCTTCCCAAAATTGAATATTTTTCATTGTATTTGCTTCTGTGTGAACTTTCTTTTATTATTGTGTGTGTACTTTCTGTTCTTTGATTTGGCTATTCTCACTTTATTATTTATCTTATGCCACATTCGTTATATCTTAGTTATATATTCATATTTATTCTCCCATTTAAAGATTTCATCTTCTGGCATAATAAAGTGGTCATGAGTGGTAAAATTTGCAACATTTTATTATATTTTATTTATTTTTTGATGTCTTAGTTACATTTGGCTTTGCCCAGAGCTCACTCTTGGCTCTGTGCTTGGAACTCATGCCTGGCAGTGCTTGGAAGATCATATGTGGTGCTGAACATAACCCCAATTTGTTGCATTCAAGGCAAAAATCTTATCTTCTGTACTATCTCTGACATCTAAAAGGTAAAATATCTTCATTTTATATTGATCAAAATAACAAGCAAAAATAATACTGCAGTCAACAGCAATGTCTCAATGGTCCAGATTCAACAAATACTCAGGTTTCATTTATTATATTTATTCACTTCTTATTCCACTACTCCTGCTGAAGCAAATTCTCAAAATAGCCAATGTGTGACAACTGTTCAAATGTATCCAATTGTCTCATAGTGCATTTTAATGATGATTTTGATTTACCTGAATTTTCTAAGTATTCTAATACTTCTCAGCTAATTTATGTTTCTGATGTTTATTTGACATGTTAGCTATTTCAAAGACGTTATATTATAGTCTACAAATAACTTTATAAAATGAGAATTAAATTTATCATATTTAAATGGTTTGTGTTTATATCTTGTTATAAACATTTTACTGTATGTTTGGACAAACTAATTTTAATTTCAAAATCATATTTCCTTTATCCATTGTCACTTGTAAGTATATGCATGAAGAGAGAATACTCTCAGAGAAATATATGAACATGACCTTGCCTTCCAAAGCTCTAGTGAAACTAAAATAAACCATAGTTAATGATATTCTGATTTGTTTTAAAGAATAACGGGTTATCATATTCACTACAAAATCATTAGAAATTACTTTTATAACTTTTCTCATTGATGAGTAGACTTTCTTTTCTTTTTCGAAAAACTGGCTTTCTAATATCACAGAGTATGCAGTTGATTTTTCAGCTTCTGCTAGAAATATAGTTTGAGGTATTTTTAATTATTCTGTTGTACTTGGAGTAATTGTATGCTTTATTATTATATCATGACATAAGGGTGAAGGTCAAATTATAATCATAAAGAGTACATTTATAATTAATTCTGATATTAAACTATTTATTTTGGAAGTTGTAGTGACTACTATTATATTGAGTATAAATATTTAAATGTTGGGTCCAGAGAGATAAGACCTTATCCATAGCTGACACAGGGTAGATCTCAGGCATTTCACATGCTTACCTGAGCATTGCTGGGCGTGATTCCTGAGTGTAGATCCTGGAGCAACACCTGAGCATCATGAGTGTGTTCCAAAATCAAGTTCCTCCTAAACTGAATATGTAGACATAATATTGTAATTTTATTACAGACTTTTATTACAGTGCTGTGAATGTTTTACTTTCGGTATACAACATTACTGCACATACACTATCACCAATGTGCAAATGGCACTCCACCATTGTCCTGATGTCACTTCTAGTTTATCACTTTCTTCCCTTTTCCAAGTTGTCCTCCCACCACACTTGGTGACCTCAGTCCTGGTCAAGTTCAAGATATTTTGTTTTAATTTTGTTCTCTATGGAAGCTATCCCATCACTTTAAGTCCTTTATGATATGTGAGGTGATGTGACATTAATCACTATGTTTTTTATGTAGTTTAATATAATATGTTCTAATTCCATCCAAGTTGTAGAAAAATGCCTCATTTTATCTTCTTAAACTTGATGTTTTATACTTTAACAAAAATTTTGTTTCCAATCATATGCCTTTGGGTAACACTGTAGCACTGTCCTCCCATTGTTCATCCATTTGCTTGAGAGGGCACCAGTAACGTCCCATTATGAGACTTATTGTTACTGTTTTTGGCATATCAAATACACTACAGGGAGCTTGTCAGGTTCTACCATGCAGGCAGGAGACTTTCAATAGCTTTCTGGGCTCTCTGAGAGGAACGGAGAAATAGAATATGAATCGGCCGCATGCAAAGCAAATGCCTTTGGGTATTGAGGCTACTTCCAGATCCTTTCTAATACAAATAGTCACACAATGGTCATTGATGTACACATACTATTTTGGAACTAATGTGTTAGTATTCTTGGCATCTATGTCAAGAAGTGGATTATCTGCTCAAAATGGGGTATATTTATAATTTCTCACAAAGTAAACTAATTGTTATCCATAGAAACCAATCAGACAAAATCCCTACCAACAGCAACTCAGGATTTCTTTCTTACTACGTACTTGCCTGTTGGATATTCCTTCTAAGTGTTTTAGGCTTCATTAGTGAATTCCTCCCCTCTCACTCTGGAGAAGTTTACAGTGCTCTTACAAGAACCCCTAATCCTGAGTTTAACTTTAATCTTTCCTTTGTTCTTCACATCTTATTAACTAGTATTAACTACTAAACTCCTCAAGTCAGAGTTGGTTACTTATAAAGTGAATCCTTCTGGTGACTTGGTATTTTTGTACTTGTAATGAATTACTTACTTTTCTATATCCCCTATAACCTTTTCATATCTTACAATGTTCTTAGCTTAAACACAGGGAAAAATCATTAATGCTAGGCTCTCAATATTTAGGAATTTATTGACTCTGAAATAAATATACTCATGGGCAATCATAATTATATGACTCAGGCTTTGGTTACTGTTATTTGTAACAACCCAAAAAGAGGGTCCCACCGTGGGACTTGGATGGACCTCAGGTAAGCAGCAAAGCTACTTTTGCATTGAAATGGGACATGGTCTAGAAAGCATAAAAATCACAGTCTTGATGCAATACTTTATTACTTAAGAGAGAAGACCCATGGTGCAGTTTTGAACCCACATATCCTCTATTAAACTACAGTTCATTTCTGGTATACAGTTCTAGAATAAAACTATTTTGGAATAGTTTTTGTGACATGCTGTTTGTTTTCAATAACATTAATTTATAGTATACTGAATTGAGTTGGTTTTAAAATATCTTAGTCATCGAGTCTCATGGGATATATTTATCATTATACTATATTTATTAACTGATTTAAATTTAATTCTCTAGATCATTTGAAAATAACCCAGAATCATTGATAGGCATATCCTTTCCCCTGTAATATATACTTTGTTTGCTAAGAAAAAAGATGAAACAGAGAATTCTACAAGCCTCCAAGAAAAGTACCCTTTATGAAGGAAACCAAAACTTTAAACAAAATTGTGAATGTTTGGTGACTATTTCAATTTGATAGAGGAGGCAAACACCACAGGTAAAAATAATTTAATATTGTGAAATATAAAAGATAAAGAAAATCAATTTCTCCGGGCTATTCTTGTGTAAAGAGGAATGTAATTAATATTGTGTATTCAGATCAAGGACTACCTTTAGGATATTTTTATGTCACCAAATTTTCAGACACACCTTCAGTCATAACAGTTAGAAATAAATGAGCCATAGTAGATCACAGAGCTCATTCTATGCCACCTTCACTTCAATTTTCCAGGGAGCAGATGTATGAATGATCTTAACCAGAAGGCCAGTGGAATACTCCATTTCAGAAATCACGACAGTTATTATAATTTTAAAGAGAATCAAAACATATACCAATAACAGATGGTCTAAAAGTTACTGTGCAAATTTTTGTATTCTACTAAATTCTGGAGTATAGTCAAAAAAATGAAGCAAAGAAAAGATGAAATATTAAACATAAAGACCAAGCACTTTAATCAGTTTTCTATTTCAAAGCTATATTTACTTGTCTGGAAAACAGTGAAAATATGTTTATAATTTATTATAAATTATTTAGAAATTTGGATGTAATACATTCAGGTTTTTTTTAAAAAATAACCTCAAACATTACCTATTTTCTCACATAACACTTTATGAGATTTTATATCCTTTCATTATTTTAAATTTGTTTTAAATCTCTAAATAGTGAGTTGCACGCTTAAGTCACATTTTAAATTTCATTAATAGATAATCTCCCCTTATTCAAAATCAAAGTGTACATTTGAGTTAAAGAAGCTTGTTTACAGATAAAAGAAACTAATATAAATTTGCTATACCTGATGTTTGTATATCTGCTTTTCAAACTAAGAGAATTTATCACAAAAATCCAGTCTTCCCATACTCAATAAAACTGTATGCTTCCCTTAACTTATTGTTACTGCCTGACAAATAGATAGTGCAACAGTCTTCCTAGGGCTAGTCACTGACTTAGCACAGTACTCAACTCATATGTAGTTGAGAATTATTACTAATGAAAATGCCTGAACATTATTTCTTAATGAAAAGTGTCAAAGAAAGTGTCACTTTCTTTATACTGGTTGTTAGTATAAAGAAAGTGAAGAGGGAATCTGAAAAAATGTGTGAGTTAAATTACTAAAATATATAGGAAGTAAGGAATACATATTTTAAAACTCTTCAATAGTAACTTTCAATTTCTTGAATATGGTTTTTCTAAATTTGTGGCAATTTTTCATGACCTGTATATTTATCCATCTCTCATCTATTTTCTGATCTATCTGTGTTTTTCTTAACATTGTACCCAGGACTATAAAATCATAGTAATTCATACCAAGTTCAAAAATGGTAATGGATGTTATATTAAATTGTTGCTAAGTTCTCTGTCTCTCAGAAAGTTAATTTACAGTATTCTCAGTTAAATAGTTAAATCCTACTTTCAATTCTCTACTATTTAACTGAGAATACTGTGCAAATATATTTCCATGCATTTATATAAATTGTTATATAAGATAAAGAATGTATTGCCGTAATGTTCAGTATTGAAATACAATATTTTAATATATTTTGAAATATCTTAAGCAATAGAGACCCATTATAAAACTGTTATGCATGTTACAATATACAGAATTAAGGACAGCTATAGATTTGTAAAGAAAATAGCACATGATATTTATTGAACAATTTTTACATTTGTTCTCATTTTCGGTCCTAAATTTAATAAAAAATGTCAAAGCTACACATATTCATGATTAAGATCATTTCTATTATACCTATTATGCAACTTTTGTACCAACTCACCTTTTGAGTGTTTAATACATTTATCATGCCTAATTTTAATGTGTTATTAAAGAATATAATACAGGTCATTAGAAAACATATGTCATATATTGATTATATATGCAATAAAACAAAATTATTTCACTATTTATTTTCATTTGATAGGCTGGAATGATAACACAGCAGGTAGGTCGTTTGCCTTGCACTTGACTTACCCGTGTTTGATTCCTCCACCCCTCTTGGAGAGTCCGGCAAGCTACCAAGAGTATCCCATCCGCATGGCAGCGCCTGGCAAGCTCCCTGTGACATATTCGATATGCCAAAAACAGTAAGAACAAGTCTCACAATGGAGACGTTACTGGTGCCTGCTTGAGCAAATCAATAAACAATGGGAGGACAGTGCTGCAGTGCTACAGAATATTTAATTAAGTACATATGAATTATTTGGTACATTTTAATAGATGATATATCATCTCATTTCATTCATTCTTCTTAAAGACTGGCATTCATATTTTTGCTTTGTTCTTAATGGAAGAAAATATTTTTTAACTATACAGTAAAATACTTAAGTACTATTTGGTAGTTAGATGACTAAATCTAAGCAGCCTCTTAACTAGATTCTTAAATATTGTTCTTAATAAGAAACAACTAGTGTTCAGTGATGTTTCATTAACAAGAACACATTGTCGTTATCAAACTAAATTAGGAGAAGTAATAAACTTTTTAAAAAACAAAGTATCCATCCTTAAGTGAAATGCATAATTTTTCTGGGTTTACTTGCACGATTCGCTTTTCCTTAATAAATGGCATTAGTTCTTTTTATTTTGGACCACACCCAGCAGTGCTCAAGTTTTATTCCTGATTTTTTGTTCATGGATCACTCCTGATAGGGTTTGGAGGATGATTTATCCATAAGTGGTTCTGGAGTTCAATCCAGGGTAGCCTGCAAGAAGAGAAGCACTTTACCTGCCATATTGTTTCCAGTCCACTGTTTTTTTTCTTTTAGAAGTGGCATCACATTCTCTATATTTCAGTGATCATCATAGGTCTAAGAGAATATCTCTCTACATATCATATAGAATATCTCTCTATATGTTTGGAAAATATTTGGCAATTCATAAAGATTTCTCACACCAATTCACATAAATATTAGTGGATTCTACTCAAGCTGACTCCTGGCTTCTTTGTTTATCACTATTTCCATATCCCTTTTATTTTTTTTAATTTTTTTTATTCAATCATTTGCTCATGAACATTTTTTAATTCTGGTTTATTTGTTGTCTATTATAAAGCTGCTTTAAATGTCTACTGCATATACATTTCATAAATTTGTATTTTTATTGAGATATATTTCTAGAGATATGAAAGTCAGCTTACACACGTTTATTCATTTGCTCCTAACTTAAAAAAAAATTAAGGTTTTTTAAAACTAATTAAATTAAAGTACGGTAAGTTGAAGTTAATTTAACTAAGTGCATCTGTGATTCTTTTTTTTACATATAAAACTTTTTTTTTATTTAATCATTTTTTTATTAGTGAAACACCATGAGGTACATTTATAGACTTATAAATTTTTGTGCTTGGGTTTCAGTTATACAATGATCAAGTACCCATCCCTCCACCAGTGCCCATCCTCCCCCACCACGGGTCCTAGCATCCCTCCCACCCCCCATCCCCCCCTCGTCCCACCCTGCCGCTGTGGCAGGGCATTCCCCCCTGTTCTCTCTCTCTTCTTTTGGGTACTGTGTTTTGCCAGAGAGGCATTGAGTGGCAATCATGTTTGGTCTATAGAATACTTTTAGCATGTCTCTCCCACCCTGGGAGTGTCTTCATAACACCCTTTATTTGGTGCTCTCTTCTTTATCTGAGCTTCCTTTTCACCTAGCACATGTGGCTGGCCTTCAAGTCATGGAGCAAAATTCCTGGTACTAATCTGAGCCATTCCTGGGTGTTATTCTCCCGTTTTGTTGCTTTATGTTCCCCAGATGAATGCAATCTTTCTGTGTCTATCCCGCTCTTTCTTACTCATTTTGCTTAACATGATACTTTCCATGTAGTACCACTTGTATGTAAATTTCATAACTTCATCTTTTCTAACAGCTACATAGTACTCCATTGTGTAAATGTACCAAAGTTTCTTTAACCAGTCATCTGTTCTCGGTCACTCAGGTTTTTTCCAGATTCTGGCTATTGTAAAGAGTGCTGCAATGAACAAACAATTGCAGATGTCACTTCGACTATACCTTTTTTGCCTCTCTGGGATATATTCCCAGGAGTGCTATAGCTGGATCAAATGGGAGATCAAATTCTAATTTTTTGAGAATCGTCCATACTGTTTTCCAAAAGGGTTGGACCAGCCTGCATTCCCTTTCTTGCCACATCCACGCCAGCACCGGTTGCTTTTGTTCTTGTGGATATGGGCCAGTCTCTGTGGTGTGAAATGATATCTCATTGTTGTTTTGATCTGCATCTCTCTGATGATTAGTGATGTAGAGCATTTTCTCATGTGCCTTTTTGCCATTCGGATTTCTTCTTTGCGAAAGTTTCTGTTCATTTCCTCGCCCCATTTTTTGATGGGGTTGGGTGATTTCTTCTTGTGTAGTTTAACCAGTACCTTGTATATCCTTGATATCAACCCCTTGTCGGATGTGTATTTGGTGAACATTCTTTCCCATTCTGTAGGCTGTCTTTGTATTTTGGTCACTGTTTCTTTTGAGGTGCAGAAGCTTCTTAGTTTAAGATAGTCCCATTTGTCTAACTCTGTTGTCACTTGCTCGGCCAGTGGCGTGACATCTTTGAAGATACCACTAACTTCAATATCGTGGAGAGTTTTGCCAACTTTGTCTTCAATAAACATTATGGATTCCGGTCTGATGTTGAGGTCATAAATCCATTTCGATCTTACTTTTGTGCATGGCGTTAGGCAGAGATCTGAGCCCCACTTTTTTGCATGTAGCCGTCCAGTTTTGCCAGCACAATTTATTAAAGAGGCTTTCCCTGCTCCATTTCACTTTTCTTGCCTCCTTATCGAAGATTAGATGATTATATGTCTGGGAGGAGATGTCAGTATATTCAACTCTGTTCCATTGGTCTGCAACTCTGACTTTGTTCCAGTACCATGCTGTTTTGATTATTACTGCTTTGTAGTACAGTTTGAAGTTAGGTAGGTTGATTCCTCCCATTTTCTTTTTCCCAAGAATTGCTTTAGCTATTCGTGGGGGCTTATTGTTCCATATAAATTTCAGGAGTGTTTGCTCCATGTCTTTGAAGAATGTCGTGGGTATCCTAATAGTGGTCGTGTTGAATTTATACAGTGCTTTGGGAAGTATTGCCATTTTGACAATGTTGATTCTCCCCATCCATGAACAGGGGATATTTTTCCATTTCCTCGTGTCCTCTTTTATTTCCCGAAGTAGCGTTTTGTAGTTTTCTTTGTACAGATCCTTTACTTCCTTAGTTAAGGCGATTCCTAGGTACTTGATTTTCTGGGGCACAATTGTGAATGGGATTGTTTTCTTCATGTCACTTTCTTCTCTTTCACTATTTGCATATAGGAAAGCCATGGATTTTTGGATATTGATTTTATAGCCTGCCACTTTACTATACAAGCCTATTGTTTCTAGGAGTTTCTATAAGACCTCCCAAGTCCCTTTTTCCTGATGTTTTGTTGGGATCTGCTTTCCACTCAGACTCTGAAGAGTTCAAAGTAATGATATCATATTTGCTTTTTATTCTTGGGGTATATTTCCAGGAGTGGTATTTCTGAGTCATATGGAAGCTCATTTGCTAATTTTATGAGTAATGAACATATTAATTGACAAAATAGTTTATATCAATTGACATCCCTACCAACAATGATTTGGAGTCCCTTTTAACCTACATCCTTGTGAACACCTGATATTTTTAACCCAGCTCCGGAATAACCCAGCTCCAGAGTAACCCTTGAGGTAGTTGCCTGAGGCAACAGCCCTGCCAGACTCAGGCCAGGTCTAAGGGAGTAACAGACCCTGATTGCGTGACCCTGGGAAGGGGTATCATGTGCCTCCATCTGCAGGAAGGCTGCTGGTCCTGTGCCTCCCAGGGCCCCCTCCCCCTGCCTGTCTGCCCATATCAACTGGGGTCCCTGACTTACCATACCCGGACCATGGCAGAAAACTCCTCCCCACTCTGGCCTGATTCAGAGAAGGCATCAGGGGCCACGGGGTAGGCTCCACCCCCAGTGCTCGCCCTGGGCCACAAGGTTGGTTTCACCTCCTACACTCCCTCCTGTGCCAAAATCCCACAGAAGCTCCATGCTCACCCCCATGGGGACTGGAGACAAGAGATGGTTTTCATCTAACAACACTTAGAATTCGCAATCGTAACCTCAGAGACCTGTCCCCTCCCATTAGTGTCATACCTCACCTGAGGCTTGGGGGTGTGGGCCTCCTCCCCAGGCAGGACCCCTTGCTGGGTGACACCACAGAGTCCTGTAGCTGCCCACAACACCCTTGTTTCATTCCCAAACGTTCCTCAGGTATGGACCACCTTACCCCCAACCCTCAAATAAGAGGGGGCTGGGAGGAGCCCCAGTCTCAGAGAGACAGGGACTCCCCTGGAAGGGGCAGGATGGGCCTGGCTTCAGTGTGCCCAGCTCCCCAAACAAAAGCCAGAGTTGGCTGCCTGCACTTCCACACCCTTTTCTGGCCCACAGGAGTCCTCTGAAAGGCAACTGCTGCACCTCATGGATCTTATTAGAAATCACCACTGAGACTGTGCACCAATCTCAGCATCTTGGGACTAGCCAAGATGCTGCTGCCTACAAGCTGGGCCATTGGGGGCTGGTGGGGCCCGAGGAGCCACTCAGAGCAGGTGCCATCCACGCCCTCTAACACCCCAAGGTCACTTAGGGCCTGCATAGATGCGGGTCAGAGGCACTGAGGGGGGACACAGGGAGGACCCCAGGGTCACACCTGGGGCTGACGTGTCAGACCTCGAGGAATCTAAGGGTGTAGCCAGCAGAATTGTTTTTTTTTGGGGGGGGCACCCAGAGTGACTGTGCAGTGTTTGTGCAAGAGGGCTCCCCACTACGTCCCCGTGAGATGAGGAGAAGTTCCCTCCTGTCCCCACCACAGGGGGCTTCAGGTCCTCTCAGGATGGAACAGCTTCTACGGCTGGAAGCAGGTGGCAGTGGACGGATTCAGGCACCACTGCTCCTCTACCCAGCCCCTTTCTAAACAGTGCTCGGTGCTTGGGGACCTCAGGATGATTATGCTGAAATCGCACTTTTCCAGCCTGTCTGCAGAAGGGCTGGAGGGGAGCAGTTGCACTCACACTCAAACACCGAGACACCAAGACACTCACACTCATACATTCACACTAAGAAACTCACATTCACACACTCATACTCAGAAAATAATACACTCAAACACTCACTCTGAGAAACTCACACTCAGACACACACTCACATTCAGACACTCACACTCAGACACTCAGACACTAACAGTCAGACACACAGACACTCACACTTAGACACTCACACTCAGATACACTCAGACAATCAGACACTCACACTCAACAAATACATCAGACACAGACATTCATACTCAGACACTCAGACATTCATACACTCAGACAGTCACAGTCAGATGCTCAAACTCAGACACACAGACACTCACACTCAGACACTCACACTCAGACACTCACACTCAGACACCCCGACAATCATACTCACTTGGACACTTACACTCAGACACTCACACTGAGATATTCAGACACTCATACTCAAACACTCACACTCAGATACCCAGACACTCACACTCATTTGGATGCTCACACTCAGAAGCTCACACTCATACTCAGACACCCAGACACTCACACTCATTCAGACACTCACACTAAGACACACTCAGACACTCAGACTCTCACAGTCAGACACCCACATTCAGACACTCATACACAGACACACCCAGACACTCAGATACTCACACTCAGACTTTCAGATACTCACACTCAGATGTGCAGACACTCACACTCAGACACTCAGACTCTCACACTCAGACACTCAGATACTCTCGCTCAGACACTCACACTCAGACACTCATACTTAGACACTCTATTCTCACACTCAGACACTCAGACTCCCACACTCAGACACTCATACAGACATCAGACACTTGCAGACACTCACACTCAGCCTCATAGACACTCAGATACTCACAGTCAGACACACTTAAACTCAGACACTCAAACAATCACAATCAGACACTCACACTCAGACACTCATACTCAAACACTCACACTCACACTTAGACACTCAGACACACACTCAGACACTTATATTCAGAAACTCACACTCAGACACTACTCACTCTCAGACACTCACACTTACTCAGACACCCAAACTCAGAAACTCAGACACTCACTCTCAGACACTCATACTCAGAGACTCAACACTCATACTTAGATACTCAGACATTCAAACACTCAAACTCAGACACTCACACTCATACTCACACTGAGACTATCATACTCAGACACTAAGACAAGCACTTAGAAACTCACACTGAGACAATCAGAGACTCAGACTCAGATATTCATAATCAGACACTCAGACACCCATTTTCAGACACTCACACTAGACACTCACACTCAGACACTGAGAAACCCACTGTCATACACTCAGACTCAGACACACTCAGACAACTTGAACTCCCCACTTCAGCTATCCCCCTCCCTGCAGCTTCCCTCCTAGCCCCTTGTAGTCCCCCAGATTTTCTATGTGTCTTCTGCATCTTCCTCCACAAGTGTCCTGTGTGGCAGGTGACCAGAGAGGCAGAGTCTATCCCCACCGTACTCTGGCTCCGGGTCTTTCTGAGTGCCAGTGCTCTGGAGAGGGGACCTCGACCCCACCTCCAGGAACCCTCACTGACACCCCCACCTATTGTCCTCACTAGGAACTGAGCAAAGTGGGCTCAGTCAAGCAGACTCCGAAGGCCCTGTTCAGTCTGAGGACCCCAAATGGGGCCCAGGGAAGGTCAAATGGCCTAGGTGTCTACAGGGGCAAGGGCCTGCAGGTGTGGGAAGGACATGATTCCATTTCCGCCCATATAAAAGCAACTAAGCTCCCCCTCCCCTCCATGCCCCATGCCCATTATGGAGGCGTGTTCCTCCCACCTGCCTGTCCTGCTCCATGCCCGAATGGGAGCATGTCTCCCCCACCTGCCTACCCATATAGAGGTGTGCCCCACCCAGTTGATGCCTGCCCTGTGCCTGTATAAAGGTAGGTCCCCTAGTCCTAGGAAGCAGAGGATACTACGGTCGTAGGGAAGCCTAGCTGCAGAGCCGCCTGGTTTTGGACCAATGGCCAGGAACCTCTGGAGTTGCCCTAGAGCCACTGTAAATTAGCCAGGGCCTAGAATTAGTTCCATACTGGGAGCGAGCCATAGGGCATCATATGAGCCTGCAGGGTCCTTGGGCTGAATTGCAAATGCTGGGCCAAGGTGGCGTGAGGAAGCAAGGCATGACTCTGTGAGTTTCTATCCTGCCGTGTGACACAAGAAGAGAAGCAGACTCTTCTCCAGATATACACACACATTCCAGAAAGCTCCAGCCACGGGGCCCCGAGATTAGGGGCCTGGGATAGGAGTGCAGGAGGGCCCCAAGGGCCCGCAGCTTCGTCTTGTAACACTACAACCACATCCAGCTGGTCTGGACTCCAGGTGAGTCTGTCCTGAGTTTGGGCTAGGGGCCTGGTGCTGGATGGATGGTGCTAAGGTTGTTGGGGTCCCTGGCATGAGTATGTGTGACCTCAGGGGTGTGTATGTGTATGTGTGTGTGTGTGTGTGTGTGTGTGTGCACGCTCGTGTGATCACAGCAGTATGTATGTGTGTTTGACCTCAGACGTGTGTGTGTAAGTGTATGTGTGACCTCAGGGGTATGCATATGTGTGTGACCTCAGGGGTGTGTGTGTGTGTGTGTGTGTGTGTGTGTGTGTGTGTATGTTGCCCTGACAGGCCTTCCATGGGGCAGGTGCAGGCTTCTAAGTCTTCAGTATGTCTGGGCAATGACGGACAGACCCCAGCTGGACTTCCACTTGCTGACATCCTGGGGCACTGCAGGGCCCCGCAGCTGTGTTCAGGCCCCACTAGCCACTGTGTCCACAACTACAGCCTATCTGCTCAGATGCCCAGAGCTGGCAGCACCAGAGGGTCCCTCTCACTGTGGCCTAGGCCAAGTAAAGCTTTGCCCCCTCACAGTCATGCCCAGAACAGGAACCCCCATGGGTGCCCCTCTTTCTTCTGCTTACCTAGCCTCAAGTTGCAGCCCCATGCCTCAGGATAGCACCAGTGTGGGGTGCAAGAGAGATACATTCCCTGCCCTGTCCCTGAAGACGCTCTCTGGGAAGGAAGCTCCAGAGACAGCCAGGGCCCTCCTTCCCTCCTCTCGTCTGCACACAGAACTGGCATATGTTCCCCACACACATGTCCACACAGAATGGGTGTGCTTGACTGGGGGACACTGCTTACATCATGGGCTCACACTGTCCAAACCCAAACCAGGAACTAGAGCTTGGAGCAAGAGCACTTCCCCAAGATCTTGGGGTACAAAGATTGGTTTCTCCAGGTCCAGCCAGACACCGTGCAGCAGAGCATAGCCAGCCAGACACTGGAGCACAGCCGACCATACACAAAAGCACAGTGTTCGTCCTGAGTCATAGGCATAGATGCCTGGACACAGGGGCATAGGCGTCTGGACACAGGGGTTCACACAGATGCTCAGAGTGTTCTAGAAAAACTCCCTGTGCTGCTGTGGTGACTTTTCAGATTTAGCATTTTATTTATTTATTGTGGATTTGGGCCACATCTGGCTGTGCTCAGGACTTACCCCTGGCTCTGTGCTCAGCTATCACTCCTGATGGAGCTCAGAAGACAGTATGGGGCATTGGGGATCAAACCCAAAAGTCCCACCTGCACAATTTCTCCAGCCCCCTGTCTAGAGGGGCCAGAGATATAGCACGGCACAGAGGACACTTGCAGGCAGGCAGCTGACCCAGAATCAATCCCCGGCATCCCATAAGATCCCCTCAGTACCGCCAGGAGTGATTTCTGAATGCAGAGCCAGGAGTATCCCCTGAACATTGCCAGGTGTGCCCCCCAAACAAATAAACAATAACTAAAGAGAAAGTCTGAGTAAATATCCTCACCTGGAACCCAGGAGGGGCCTCAGGTGAAAGCCACAGAAATGAGACACCTGGAATGAGACAAAGGGTTCACAGGAAGAAAATAAGTTTGGAAGTGGGTGAAGGTCAGACCAGGATAGGAAACAGCGCTGTGAGGCTAGCAGAGAACTCGGGGCTCAGATGCACAATGCTCTGAGGCTAGGAGAATACTTAGGGCCCCAATCCATGCCTCACATAGGCAAAATCTGAGTTTGGTTCCCTGGACCCCCTGGCTCTGCCCTGAACATCACTGGAGATGGCCCTGGTGACCCCCAGACTGCTGCGTTCACACAGCACACTCTCTCCAGTATGAGTGTTAAACTGTCTGGCCTAGCCACCTGGCTAGCACTAAGGGTGTTTATGGGGGACCTTGCCCCACCCCCAGCTAAAGTCACAAGCTGAGAGGGGATGAAGGAGCCTAGGAAAAGAGGGTCTAGGATCATGTCTGACCCCCAGAGAAAGCAACATCAAAGCAGGTCAAAAACCTTTCAGATAGGTCTTCCTGGGCAATAGGAGGGACCCACAGCAGCCTCGGAAAGTTATGCCTGCTCTACTGGCCAGCACCCATGGAGAAACAGGTGTCCTTTGGGGACAGATGCTCACCAGGCATGGGGGTCTCAGGCTGAGCGGAGGAGTGAGAGGTGAAACCAACACGCACCCCCCACAACCACTAAGGCCAGTCCCTGTACTGTAGCAGTCACATAATTTTTTTCCAGGACCAATACTTTCCATCCTGATGATGCACTGGGCAGAAAGGGAGTCTCAACAAATTCTTGAGCCTCAGGAACACAAAACGCCCCCGGTCCCTAAACAAAAAGCAACTAAGTTAGCGGTCAGTGACAAAGCTCACAAATGATATTTATGGGCTGAGAAATAGGGAAAAATCTGAAATAGCCCACTGTGCAGAGGAGGGATAGAAGAGCATCTTCACAGAAATTAATATGCTTCCAGTCCAAATGCCCAATCAGATGGAGAACAGCGGTGTTGAGGCAGGAGTTTGCAGGGGTGAGAGCCAGTGCTGAACTTACTGGTAAGAGGACCTACTAGAGCAAAGGAGCAGAATTAAACTGGGAATTGCAGCATCCAGGAGGGCCCAGAACACCAAAACCAGTTCACAGGGAGAAGAGTTAATTGGACAGGCAAACCTTAGAAATTCCAAACCACCCAGACACCAAGGAGGAGATGTTAGGCATGAAAACTTAGTACATACGTAAGCATGACTTAATAGTGAAGAAAATCGTATGCAAATAAACAGACAGTTCATGCCAAATATATGAGGAGACAATGTTGACAAATTCCTAGATTTAAATAAAACACCTTCTGAAATCAAACCAATAACAAATGTAGGGGCTAGAGAGATGTCACAGCAAGGAGGATCCTTGCCTTGCAAGGACTCAACCAAGTTCAATTCCTGGCACCACACAGGGCCCCTCGTAGCCCCACCAGGAGTGATTCCCTGAGCTCAGCACCAGGAGAAAGCCCCTAGTTCACAGGGCTGAGTGTAACCCCGAAACCTTAAAATAAATAACACATACAAAATCTACATGTAAGCATGACTTAGTAATGAAGAAACTTGTATGCCAATATGGTCATAGAACCAAGGAAGTATCTGAATCCCAAAGTCAGCTTCCCTGCCTCCCTAAAATAAATAAATAAATAAATAAATAAACACCAGGACCAGAGAGCAATAGGACAGTGGGGAGGGTGTTTTCCTTGTATACGGCCGACACACAGCCAGGAGTGACTCCTGACCACAGAGCCAGGAGTAACCCATTAGCACTGCTGGGTGTGGGCCCCTCCAAAATAAAACAAGCAAATGGGTCACCAGCAGAGCATGAGAAAAGGCTTTGGTGAGTACCAGCATGATCTGGAAGACTCCAAGTTCCTTTGCTGGCAAAACCAACAACCCCCAAAGCAAAGTTTAAAGGTTCAGGCCTCCAATAACAATAGGACCCTTTTTGTCAAGAGAATGAGATGCGGGTCAGGCATGACAGAGGTCACAAGCGTATGTCCAAGAAAGGTCACTGAGAGCCAGAGAGACAGGACGACAGAGAAGACATCTGCCTGGTACAAAACCACCCAGGTCTGATCCTTGTCACCGCATATGGTACCTCCAAGTCTAGCCAGGTGAGTCCCCTGAGTAACCACCGAGAGCACCAAAAACAAAAATTTAGAAAACACTAGCAATTCTTACAGACTCCTGAGAAAAGGCAGGCACTCAAAAAGCTGAACACACAGAAACTTCTGGAAGGAGCTGGACACAAAGAAACTTCTGGAAGGAGCACAGCAAAGCCCTGATTAACGCAGTGAAGGGGGATCTCATGTGGGACCACAGAGAGGCTCCCACAAGTCTGACAGGAGCAGTTGGCAGGCAAGGACGGGCCGAGCAAACTCGTCCTTGCAGGTGGATGGATGGAGGGCCCACAGGGGTGAGATGAGATTCCCACCAGCTGGGAAGGGCAACCTCAAAGAGTCAATGCCTGGCTGTGCTGCACCAAGTGACCCTTCACTGTGAGAGTGGACCTCAGCCTCGCCAAAGCCAGAAAAATCAGCCAGAAGTTTCACTTGCACCTGCTGTCCCCGTGCTGCTAGTTGTTTTTCTTTTTGATGAACGTGAGCCTTTCTGGTATGAGGTTGCATTGGTCACATTGGTGGAGGGAAATGGCTATTGGCAAAAGGATTGATGCTGGAACATGGTATTCCTGAGATTTAATAATTAATAGCTTTGTGACTGTAATTCATGGTGAGTAAAATGTTTTAAAATACACAACATAAAAGTAATAATGCATATAATTCATGTTCATTGCATGTGAACTTGATTTCTTAGATCACTGCTTTTTGATTTCTGAAAAAAATTGATGATTCCATTTGAGAAATGCAGGGAGCTCTTTATTAAAAAAAAAAGACAAACAAAAATGTACTATGTACTACAGTGATGCACATTTACTTATGTATCTCATAACCCAGATGTAGTTTAAGGTCAGTGACAAGTCATGATAGTTTGCACAGTACTATCCATATCTCAAATTGAGTAATTGTTATATTTCACTATATCAGTGTCATCTCGTTGTTTATTGATTTGCTCGAGTGGGTGCCAGTAATGTCTCCATTCGTCCCAGTCCTGAGATTTTAGCAGCCTTTCCTTACTCGTCCTTCCCAATGAGTATGGAGGCTCTTTCAGAGTCAGGGAAATGAGGTCTGTTATTTTTACTGCTTTTGGTGTATCAAATATGCCACGCGTAACTTGCCAGGCTCTGCCGTGCTTGTTATATTTATCACAGTACAATTTATGGACTTTAATACCTCTCTTTTTCAATTCTGCCCAGATTTAAAGATACGACTTTATGTAACAGTATATCTAAAGCATACATTGGAGCATCTTCCACCCAGATCCTCCAAATTCCAGTAGGCGGGGGTCACACCCACCACCTGGCCCCCTGGCACCGTGTAATCCCATCAGCGGCCAAGACTCAGAGACTATAAAATTCAGATCCCGGAACCGCGCGGCCGCGAATTCAGAACTTTTTTTTATGACATCTTATTGTCTCATTCCTATTTTGGACAAACTTGCAGGCTATCGAATGTAGCCTGCCCACAGGGCAGAGTCTGGCAAACTCCCCGTGGCGTACCAAATATGCCAAATACCAGTAACAATGATGGGTCTCATTCTCCTAAAGAGCCTTGAATATAATCTCAGGGCTAGGATGAAAGAGACGTTACTGGGGCCTGCTCGAGGCAATCGACGAATCGACATTGGAACATGAATTATGATGACAAACTATGTGATCACCAAGTCATATGACCACTCTGAGGGCAAACAATGTGTTAGATGTGAAAAAAAAAAATCTTATGCTTTTTTTCTAAAGCACAGATACTTATGAAGTACGCATTATACACATGTATCACTGGTATTAGTATTTCTTAGGAGATTGATTAGTTTCAAAATTTTCTGTGGAAAGAATGAAAAAACTAGTTTGAGAAACACTGCGAGCAAAAGTAACACTGTAGAGAAAATGACCTTTTATATACTTCCATACTGGCAGTCAGGGCTTATTCGTTGTATGCAATGTTTGTATAGTCATTTAATACTACTTTGTGACTCTAAAAGATCACCATCAATCTATATTTCCTTTTGAATTCTAAAACATCATCAACATTGATTTTAATTCAACTCTTCTTAGGTTTAAGAATTTTTTTATGCCTGATTATTATTTAATTAGGATTGTTTATTATGAATAATTAATGGAAATCATCATATAATTAAAGATGCTACAATCAAATAATTACTTTGAAGAATATAATAAAATATCAGACTAGGAGGTTACAAAAAGCAAGAAAGGAGGGAAATATAATCTGCAGAAAGTGCAATGGTAAATATGTATATTTGATAGAAAATAATTATTTAGTCATTTAAAAATGTCCGATTTTAGAGAAATTAACAGAATAAATAATCATGAAATATTAGCATAAGAAAAATTTAGAATATAAGCGATAACTTATGATTAATAATAAACCATCAGTTAAAAGCTTTAACATCATTGTTTCAAGGAGTAGAAATGTGTTTGAAGTAAAAGGGTTTTTTTTTTTGTAATTTATTTATTTTTTCTTCTTATATTTATTTATTGAATCACTGTGGGAAAAGTTACTAAGCTTTCAGGTTTACGTCTCGGTCATACAATGATCAAACACCTCTTCCTTCACCAGTACTCATTTTTCACCACCAAGAACCCCTATTTATCCCCCTCCCTGAAGTAAAAGTTTTAGATGGGAACAAATCAAGCAGGTTTTGATTCTCAACGATAAATAATTTGTGTATCTAAACCAGGAATGTTGGGAAGGTCTTTGATTTCAAAATGAATAACTTTTTCGGAGACATTCAAGAAGCACAAGGGACAAGAAAATACAGGCCATGCTGAGGCAGATGCTTAGGCAGCTGTGCATTAAAGAGCTGACCAGTCCCAGGTGGAGCATAGCATCATGGATCATAAGACAATCACTCTTTTTTCAATAAATTGCTCTTGTATTGGGTTGCTCTTAAATTATCCCATTGGGAGAGCAAGTCTTTTATTTGTTGGAGGAAAGGTCATGTGATCATTTCTGTAGATCAACCTGAGACTCATTTTTGACATGTAATTTATTTCTTCCTGACATTACGATAATGGATGATTGCCAGAGACCACGCAACATGTGTGCATTCAGTGCAAAATGGACAGCTGTTAGAATAACCACTTTCATTGTTCCTCTAGAAACACAAAGATAAGAAAAGCGTATTTTTGAGTATATAGTACAGAAATAGGTAAACTTTCAAGGAAAAAAGATCAACATGATTCAAATTTGTGTACTCCGCTGTTTTCCTTTTCTTTATTGTTTCTCCTTCTGAACTTTCCCTAAGTATATCTTGTGTGTTTAAGGAAATGCCTATGCTTTTTTCCTTTCCCCAATCAACTCTTCAATGTCACAATGCAGTTTATAAATCACTGCCAAACCCAAAATGTACAAGATAATAATTTTCCTATTTTCTAATCAGATCAGAGATTTTGCTCTTTCCATAGATCTGTTTATTTTATTCACACCAATTTTCCTGATTTATCAAATGCCTCATTTGTCATGATTATATTTTTCTGTCTTGATAGTTTCATCCCATATATTTAACTTGAAGCTATTTGCCATATCAAGTGAATGAAAATGTCATTTGACATACGGCAAGTAATTTACAACCATGTTTTAACGTCTTATTCATTCCTAATTTTAGAATTTGCCTAAGTGTACTCGATTTTATTTTTTCATTTATATAATTGATTAACAGTAGTGATCTTACAGTTAAATATTTTGTTTTTTTATTATACATTGCCTATGAAAGAGTCCGGTACATAGAAAAATTTATAAATATTTGACTTATTTAATTGGAAAGCTGTTTAATAATGGTGTCAATTACATACTATTTTTTACTGCATTGTTTGTTATTTCCTGTGAAAAACAATGACTAACACCAAAGACCACAAGAATATATAAATGAACTTTTCTTCATGAGTTCTTTTGTATTATATAGACTCTCCTAACATGGTCCTAGATAACATTCTTATATCTGTACATGTTATATATTTAAAGTATAGTACTTGATGTGTTAAAATCTCAAAGCCTCAACTCCTGTGTTAATAATTTAAATATGGATGGTAATTTAAATATAATTATAATTGCAAAAGTCATCTGCTTAATTAGTTATTGAATACATGTAGGAGTCAAGCACCCTGCTGAAAACAATGAGATAATGATGAATAAAAAGTAACTGTGCCCTGTGGGATTATATGTGATTAATCAAAACATACCACGATTGGGGCTCAATGGAGGACCTTACAGTAAAGTTAGTAATAGAAAATATTCTCTTTGAAGAGTCCAGAAAAATTTAAAAACGAAGTCCAGGAGATTTAAAAACAAAGAATTTAATATTAAAAAGCAGAGAAACTAATTTTTGTAAACCTATTTGTAGTTTGAATAAAAATATTGGAAAATGAAAAGATAAAATTAGTGATCCAATAAATATTCTCCAACCATATATGAGTCAAATGAATTTTTAAACTAGGTACTGTCACTGTCCACTGTCCTATCGTTGTTTATCGATTTCCTCAAGCAGGCCCAGTAACCTCTCCATTTTGAGACTTGTTACTGTGTTTGGCATATTGAATACGTCACGGGTAGCTTGCCAGGCTTTGGTAGCTTGCCGGGCTCTTCGAGAAGGTTGGAGGAATCGAACCCGGCTCGGCCGGGCTGACTGCGCATAAGGCAAACGCCCTACTGCTCTGCTATTTTCACAAAAATCTAGAGGTATGTATATTTCATGTTTTCTGTTTCAAAAGTTAAATTGTTGGGGCTGGAGCGATAGCACAGCAGGTAGAGCTTTTGCCTTGCATGCAGCCAACATGGCCGACACAGGTTCGATTCCCAGCATCCCATATGGTCCCCCTAGCGCCGCCAGGAGCGATTCCTGAGTGCATGAGCCAGGAGTAACCCCTGAGCATTGCCGGGTGTGACCCAAAAAGCAAAAAAAAAAAAAAAAAGTTAAATTGTTACCAGCAATCACTCTTCGTTTTTTAAAAAAATATATTGAATAACCATGATATGCATAGTTACAAAGTTGTTCATGATAGAGTTTTGGTCATGCATGTTTCCTCACCCATCCCTTCACAAGAGTAAATTTCCTGCCACCAATGTCGCCAGTTTCCCTCCTGTCCCCGCCCCCTTGATTCTTTTTATTGTTCTAGTCTTCATCTACCCTTATTATTCAAACTGAGTCTAAGACTAGGTCCTAAAAATGCATTCATCAATATTAGGGAAGATAACTCACTAGAGAAAGTCACATAATTTGCATGTAGATGGTCATACTTCTTCGTCATGCCCCTGAACAATCCAGTTTGAGGCTCTTTGTGTTCCTAGAATGAACAAACGCCACTGGGCTACACTGGCACACAACAGGGATGAATGGAGATGTTATTGGTACCCGCTCTAACAAATTGATGATTAACAGGAAATCAAGTGATCAAGTGATCAAGTACATGTAGAAGCCCTACATGGTGTAGTATGGCATACTGGTTGAATTACTTATCATGTGAAATATAATGCACCTTTCATTTTTTAAAATATGTTTTGAGTTTTCCGTCAGTCAATAGCCCTTTGTCTTTGTGACACTTACTTCTCTATATGGTGTTAAATATTTCGGTGGTACAGAAAATTGTATTAACTAATTATGTAAAATTTTAGACTTCGATGGTCACGGTCCTCCCGTTGTTCATCAATTTGCTCGAGTGGGCCCAGTAACGTCTCCATCATGAGACTTGTTGTTACTGTGTTTGGCATATTGAATACCTCACGGATAGCTTGCCAGGCTCTGCCGTGCGGGCGAGATACTCTCGGTAGCTTGCTGGGTTCTCCGAGAGGGATGGAGGAATTGAACTCGGGTCGGCCATGTTGGATGCTTGTAAGGCAAACGCCCTACCGCTGTGCTATCGCTCCAGCCCAATATGATATGACTTAGACTTTGATACGAAATATAAACAAAAATAATCTGGTAAAAATAGTTATTCAAAAAAATTTTTTTTGCTTTTTGGGTCACAGCTGGCATTGCACAGGGGTTACTCCTGGCTCTGCACTCAGGAATCACTCCTGACGGTGCTCAGGGAACCATATGGGATGCCGGGAATTGAACCCAGGTTGGCAATGTGCAAGGCAAACGCCCTACCCGCTGTGCTATTGCTCCAGCCCCTCAAAATTTTTTTAAAGTAAAATGCATTATGGAGGATACCCAAATGTAATTTACTGACTTTATATCTAAAATTAAACGAATTTTTTAAAAAAAATCTTTGGAACAAAACTCAAAGAATAATGGCAGCAAAAATGTAAACTTAAACAATTTGTGACTATTGAGAGAAATGTAGAACTAAAGTCGTATGCATATGTAACTATGAAGGTCTCTAAGAGTTGGCTTTATGTATATTATACATTGCTTCTTAACACAATTTCAGTTAAAATGTATTCTCATTCATTCATTCATTCATTCATCATCCTGTTATTCGTCGATTGCCTCGAGCAGGCCCCAGTAACGTCTCTTTCATCCTAGCCCTGAGATTATATTCAAGGCTCTTTAGGAGAATGAGACCCATCATTGTTACTGGTATTTGGCATATTTGGT
Organism: Sorex fumeus; assembly: GCF_029834395.1. NCBI lineage: Eukaryota > Metazoa > Chordata > Mammalia > Eulipotyphla > Soricidae > Sorex > Sorex fumeus. The sequence goes on along the minus strand of NW_026606071.1, from coordinate 10,310,341 downwards.
ACGCCACGGGGAGTTTGCCAGACTCTGCCCTGTGGGCAGGCTACATTCGATAGCCTGCAAGTTTGTCCAAAGTAGGAATGAGATAATAAGATATCATAAAAAGATGTCCTGATAAGATGTATTCTCATTATTCCAAATAAAATACTGTTTGAAGAAAATAATCAAAACAAAATATAGAATCTGTAAATGACTTTTTTGAAAACCTTAGGAAATAAGTTATTTTTGAAAATCTTTTGTGAATTGAGGTAACATAGACTATATGTATTTTAAAAGTATATTTTCACACCTCCACCTATTCTACTGAATTTTATCACACTATACATACAACCAAAAGATCAAAATCCATTGTGTGAATTTGTTAAACATCGTCTATGCTTATCAGATTAAAATATCTCTGAGAAAATGTGTAGAATATATATTATTTTTAACCCTAAGACTCTTGGGATATGTTTAAATTTTATCTGAAGTTTGATTAGGAGCTTTAAATTTGTTTTGTCCTGGTACAGGAGAAAAACAATAATTGATTTGTAGTTTCTTAGTCCTCAAACTGTCTCGCTCAGTTTTAATATTTCAGAAACCTAGAATACATTATTAAGAGTTTAGCTTTTATGTTGTTCTTAGGACACAAAGTTCACTAAAAGAGAATTTTAGGTTTTTACTGTACATGTTACTTTTTAAAAAATAAATACAGTTTATGTTTGCATAAAATTAAATCTCTGCATTCTTAAGCATAACACACTAACACCTGAGATGAAGAGACAGGAATGGTAGTATAGTATGTAGGGCATTTGTCTTGCATGTAGCCAACCCAGACTTAATCCTCACACCCCATATAGTTACCTGAGCTTTCCAATGATCCCTGACTGCAGAACTAGGAGTAAACCATGAGCACTACTTGGTGTGGCCCAAAAATAAGCAAACAAAAACAGAGAGAAAGAGACAGAGAGACACAGACAGAGAGAGAAAGACAGATTTTTATGTGAATGATAAATGAATTAATATATAAGGATAATTAATAATATTTAGCAGTAGGGCATTTGCCTTGCAAGCAGCCAACCCGGCCAAGCCGACCTCCACTACCCAACCACCGCCACTCTCCGGGCCACTTTCCACATGCTCGGGCCAAGCCTCACATATGAATGAACATATTCCTAACACATCATAAGACACTTCCTACCCATTTTCCATAATTGCACTATCTGTAGCACTGTCCTCCCGTTGTTCATCAATTTGCTTGAGCAGGCGCCAGTAATGTCTTCATTGTGAGACTTGTTGTTACTGTATTTTGCATATTGAATACACCACAGGAGCTTGCCAGGCTCTGCTGAATTACCACACCATATTTGATAGGGTTCAGGCAATAGGTAACTATATATATATATATATATATATATATATATATATATATATATATATCCGAGAGCCCAGTAAACAGCAAACTTCTGAGAGTATCCTGCCCACATGGCAGAGCCTGGCAAGCTCTCTGTGGTGTCTTTGATATGCAAAAAAACAGTAACAATAATGAGTCTCATTCCCTTGACCCTGAAAGAGCCTCCAATACAGCAGCATTGGGAAAGACTAGTAAGGAGAGGCTGCTAAAATCTCAGGACTGGGAAGAATGGAAACATTACTGGCATTGATAAACAATGAGATGACATTGATGACATATATATTTCTAGTATATTCAACTAGTTTTTTGTCTAATGATAAAAATTAAAATAAATTTTAGGACAACATACTGTTGAGGTAGACTACTGACTTTTAAATATTTGTTTATGAAGGAAAGTTTTATGCTTTATTCTATCTACTTTCTCTAATAATCTAACCTCTTAGTAAAATATGAACATAAATTCTCTGTTACATCATCATCTGGGAATATTTACATGAATTTAGTCCATAGCCTGATTGTATCAATCTTTTCTTTTTTTATATATTTTAAATAGCAGGAAGTTAAATTTTCATTTGTTTTCCTTTTTGCAATATCTAGAGGAACTGATGCATATATACACATATTTAACTAAAAAAGTCCTCAAAAACACTCTATATTAATTCAACATAAGCAAAGATGCAAAGCTGCTCCACTCAATTACAAGACATATAAATACTAGAGAATTCTATATAATATCTCTACATAGTTGTCCTATAAACATATTTTGTGATCAGTCTATCATGTTTCAGGACACAGCGGTAGGGCGTTTGCCTTGTACGCAGCCAACATGGCCGACCTGAGTTCGATTCCTCCACCCCTTTCAGAGAGCCCGGCAAGCTACCGAGAGTATCTCGCCCTCACGGCAGAGCCTGGCAAGCCACCCGTGATGTATTTAATATGCCAAACACAGTAACAACAAAGTCTCCAATGGAGACGTTACTGGGCCCGCTCGAGCAATTAAAAAACCAAGTTTTAAGAAATGTTACAATGCTAGTACAAGTAGTGATTTAATAACCTAAGCAAGGAAATAACTGGTGGTAAATAATTTCATTTCTAATAACACATGAAAACATGTCAAATGATTTTATATAATCAACTTTTGCTCCATAACTATATTTATTTGTTTATGATCATAGGTACATTCATTTCATTTCTTTGGTTTTGCTTGATATTTTTGTACCATACCTGGTGGTGTTCTGCTTAATCTTGACTCTGCACTTAGGAATTACTACTAGTGGTGCTCAAGGTACCATTTGGGAGGTAGATAGACAAATCCAGGACAGTCATGAGCAAGACAAACACACTACGACTCTGACCCCACTTCATTTCTCTTTATGGAGCATAATCATAAATGCAAAAATGAATAATTTTGTGGAACAGAAGTAAATCTAAAAAGCATGCATAATCTGACTTAAAATTGAAGTTTATACCCCACCATGAAATTTTAAAAAAAAAGCCTTGACTGAACTAGCTTATAGCTTTTAGTACTTGGTTTGTGAGGGTGTTAATGATAGCACTTCAGTATTGGGTGAGGATGGAAAACATCTGCTTTAGATAGCCTCCTGAGATATATGATTCAGCCACTTGGAGCTAAGTACCTCTTCTCAACAGATTTCTTAAAGGAAAGCTAAATTGTCTGCAGAATAGTTATGATAAACTAAGATCATTTTGTTCTATCCCAAGTGGAAATCATAAGAGGAATAATTTTGATTTTCTCAGTTATAAAACAAAAGTAAATTATCTTCAAAACTAAATTTTACTTCTATTTTTCCTGAATTTGCTGCAAGTATGGTGTATATACTTTTACTTTTTTTTAATAATTCTTTTCTTTTGCTCTTTGGTTAAAAGATGCCTTGGGGTACAGAGAGGCATAACAGTGGGTAGGGCTCTTACCATGAATGTGTGACCCTGGGTTTTATCCTGGCACACGTAGGATCCTGATCAACACAGAACATGGCCTGACAGACTATGAGGATCACCAGGAATGCTCTCAAAAACCCTGATTTTGAAACCGTAAAAGCACCATAAAAACAGAATCAAACCACGTCCTCTGATTCTAGCATTCAGCAGGCCCACTTAGCAGTTATCTAAGTGAGCACCCTGAAACAATCTGGGAGGATTCCCTAGACCCCCAAAATGTCCTTAGATAAAGGAATTTTTTAGATTTGTCAAAACTGGTACTTTTGTTTTTAGGAGAAAAATCAAAGACTCCAAAAAATCTAGAAGTAAAAACTAATGATTTAAATATAATATTATATATATATACATATATATGTTTGTAAGTTTGTATGAACAAGATTCACTGTGATGTTTACTCACATTTTTCAGACTTTGATGTTCTTTGATAGTACAACTAGTAGGGTGCTTGTCTTACACTTAGCCAACCTATTCCACCTACCACAAATGGTCCCTTGAGCCCTGCCAGTGGTGCTTCCTGAGCACAAAAACACGAGTGACGCCTGAGCCATGCTGGATATGGTTTCTCCCCTAAACAATACTAAACTATTAAAATACAAAATTAAAAGCAAGAGATTCAAACAAGAACAACCAAATGTAAAAAAAAAGTATCTATTAATAAGCATTCTTTTGTGAGAGGATAACCTGACTTCATTGGTGGAGGGAAGTTGACACTGGGGGAGTGGAGTACAGTACGCCTGAAACTTGTAACTATTAATGTCTTGGTGAATCAGATACTTATTATTTTTAATTGAAAATAAAAGTGTTTGTTTTATGAAGGACAGTATAAATGAGCACTGAGAATAACTTTATGTCCAAGTTTGTTTTTTCTGTGTGTGCATATATATATGTGTGTGTGTATGTGTGTCTGTGTGTTTATGTGTGTATGTATATATGTATGTATATATGTGTGTATGTGTGTATTAATGTACGTGTGTATATATGTGTGTGTGTATATATATATTTATAAATGTACACAATGCTGGAGCGATAGCACAGCGGGTAGGGCGTTCGCCTTACAAGCGGCCAACATGGCCGACCCGAGTTCGATTCCTCCGCCCCTCTCGGAGAGCCCGGCAAGCTACCGAGAGTATTCGATATGCCAGACACAGTAACAACAAAGTCTCCAATGGAGACGTTACTGGGCCCGCTCGAGCAAATCGACGATCAACGGGAGGGCCTTTACCTTTACCTTTTACACAATGCTATTAAATAATACCCACTCAAAAACATAAGAAGGGGTCAGAAAGCTAGCACACGGGTTAGGTCTTTGCCTTGCACAGGCTTACACTGATTCTATCCCCACCACCACATATTGTCCTATGAGGTTAGCACCAGAAGAAAGCTCCGATTAGCCCACTGTGTGGTTCACAAACAAATAACTTTCAGAGGAGTGCTCTAAACAAAGATTTTCTCTTAATGGTTCATGAATACAAATATTTCAAGGAAAAATTCACAAGAATTTTGCCTGATTTGTGCATTTAGACACAAATTTGAAACCCAAGCAATATTACATCAGGTAAAATGTTCACCTAAATCATGGACTACTCAATTTTAATCCCTGACATTCTACATGTTCCTGGAGAACCACCAGAAGTAATAACCTGACTATAGAGCCAGGAGTATCCCCTGGTTCTATCATGGAGTGTGACTCCCCCAAACAAACAGAAAATAAATAAATGAAAATGAGGAACCAAAGGTCTAATTATAAAATATCACTTTATGCCACACTAATCCTCAAATTTCCAATAACTTATGCTTTTATGCATTATTTTGAACTAAAGATCTGTATTGGAAAAACTTTCAATTCACCCTATCAAAATATTTAATATATTGGAATATTTCATTTTTTTAGATTCTAGAGTATGTTTCACTTATACTGCAACTATAAATTCCTTTTATGTGGACCATAATCTTCTTTAACACCTTTTATGGTCATAATTCAGATTCACATTTCTGGATAACTTTTTTGGACTAGTCTGTGGATAATCTATCTCAGTAGAAACTGACTTTTTTCCCAAAAAAACATTTTAAAATTTTACGGTTCAGTTAATAGCTATATCAATTTATTGTAAATGACAAGTTAAAATGTTTAATTGATTTCATGGTTAAATGTTAAGCTGTTTTATAATATTCTATATAATTAATAACAAAATAAATATTCGTTTTAAATAATGAAGACACTAAAATGACAAAATTACATTGACAAAATTACATTTACACTTAAAATGGTATTTTACATTTAAAATTGTTTTTAACAAATGTGTTTTTAATTTTAGAATAGTAGAAAAAATACTATATCATGGTATGTTACTATGTTTAAATATTCATGGGCCTAGTGATTTGTGAGGGAAGTTTCCAATAAAATTATATGTAAACAAAACACTGGAATAAAAGCATTTTACATCTAAGGTCTTAGATATAAAAAGGTCCTTAAATTTGTTTTAAATGTATACCATAAATCAATTTTTACTTCACTTTTTCCACTCAGTTTCTTACAATTGAGATTACATTTTCATACAAAAGTAAGTATACAAGATTTGTGAATAATTGTTAGAAGAGAAAGCCAGGGATTTTGCTCAATGGCAAAGTGCTTATCTTGGATATAGGAAACCTGTGTTTGATTCTCGAGACTGCAAAACTGTCTAGTATAAAGAAAATATATTTATTATAAAAAGTTTACAAATAATGTATATGTTCACAAATATTATCTAAATTTACTAAATATATGTCCATTTTTCTATACGCAAGTGCAGATTCGTATCCATGTGCACTTAAACATACTTATTCATAGGGAAAATATGAACAGTGAATTAGTAAACCATATCAACCATGCCTTAATATATCTTATTGCCAGAGCCTAAAACCTTTATTAAATGAATACTTCCATTTAGATCATTCTATGAAATGAAGCCATGGCTTCAGAAAAACCAAAATACTACATCTAGAAATAAATTGAATTTTATTTCCCCAAAATACTTCAATACATTTTGTAACTACTAAAAATTATTTATGATATGGTCTACATAGATATGTTTTGAGGAAAAAAGTAAATGTCAATGCACTTGAGTACATATATATTAGACAAAATTTATTTATGCTATTTATTTATGCTATTGTTATTAAAATACCTTTAAGTTATAATTGGTACATCAAGGAGATATTTGGGCCTAGAAATGTGAGAAAAAAATGTATAACATTCTCTTTATTCAGCCCTATATTTAACTTTATCTACCCAAGAGACCATTTTAAATAAAGAATCACATATTAGCTTCAATGTTTGATGAAATATGATTAATTCACTACAAAAATTTGTATCTGGTTAGTACAAGTCCATGACTTTTGATAAATCAGTAGGTTATAGATGAGGGAGTCTTTGTTATGAATAATGAAGGTCACAATCTATACTACTTTTTCAGCAAAGAAAGAAGGGTATTTAGACCTTTTGCAGCTGTCTGAAATTGTGTAAATGTCATTAATATTAATATGCTTCTCTTACTGTTAGTATTCCTCAGAGAACTTTAATACTAGAGGTCAGTTCCACTGCTCTGTAATGAAATTCAGTACTGTTAAATGTACAACACTTTGTCTTTTTCTTTGCAGCAGCAAAAATGTAAATTTCAAAACCCATACTAAAATTCAAATACCTTTGCTAAAGTAAGACAATTTGTTAAGTGAATTGTCAATTATATTTATATAACCATCAAACATAGGACTTTTTTCTATTTTAAAGAACACTGTCTTCTATTTTATTTCATATGAATTTTTTTTCTATTTTAAAAATAGGTGTGTATCTATATTTTCAAGTTAGAGATTTTTGTTTTCCTCTGATAGATGCCAAAGAGTATAACTACTGAATTATACTGCATTATTTTTAATATAATTACCCTCCCTCTATTGTTTCCATTGACTCTGAATCACATTATGTAGCCAATAATAATAGTGAGGGTATCTAAAATCCACATCCATGGTAAATGTTTTTTTCTTAGTTTTATATTTTCTTTTCTTTTCTTTTCTTTTTTTTTTTTTTTTAGCACTTTAGGTTATTAGGCCACGACCACCTGTACTAAAGGTGTACTTCTGGCTCTGAGCTCAGACATTACTCCTGGAAGTGCTCAATTGATCATATGCAATTACAGGGATCAAAGAAGTGAATCCTAAGCAAAGGAAAGTACTATGCTGTATCTCCAATTTTTCATGAGTAAATTTTGATATGAGGCAAAACCTTATTGTTGTTATTTTTATTTCCTTAATAAATTCACTGATCATTTATAATGCCTACTGATAGATATTGACTGTAAAATCAGTAGTAGAGGTTTACCTAATCAGTAATGCTTATAACAAATTAATAAAAACATAAAGGTACAACTTACATATAAATAGTATGAAATACTGGGGTGTAAATAACTACCAAAATTAATAAAAATAATGAGATTTAACAACACGAACTGTATTTAGCATAATATATTTGTACTTTGAACTATATTCTATTGAGTCTCCAAAGCTGAATACTACATACTCATGTACTTTGCATATATACATGAATGCATTTTGAAAGCAAGATACAGCAAGGAATATGCATACAGAGTGAAATAGACAGAGTTGCATTCAAATTATAACAAATCCCAAATTTTGATTATATATGTAGAATTTTACCAAAGCACATTGTTTAATTAATGAAATGCTGTGCAAGAATGAAATACTATACTAATTGCAAATATACAATAATAAAAAACTTTAATATACATATAGTGAGCATCTGAAAATGAAAACACAGTTTTGAAAAATAAACGCATATCACATCTGTTTTATTCTCCACCCCATGATTGAACATCTTTGACTCACAAAAATAGAAAAAGGAGACCATTTATTCAGCTCCATTTATGAAACTCATAGAAACTCTCAAAACTGATGATTATTGGTGAAAATGACGACAGTTCTCCAGGAAATAAATTATGGTGAAGATAATTGAATATTATCAATTTATTTTTAAAACTGGTAACAGGTAGGTAGTTCAAGAAGAATAGGGGATAAAAATAAACATCTACCTAGGTGAGAGAATGGAATATATTTATATAAAATGTAATCAAACCTTATATATAGATGATCAACTTTATATCATTTTGTTACAAATTATGCAAGGTATTGAATTCATGATAATACTCTTCAATACCGGATATTGAAGATGGGGGGCTGGAGCGATAGCACAGCGGGTAGGGAGTTTGCCTTGCACGCGGCCAACATGGCCGACCCGAGTTCGATTCCTCCGCCCCTCTCGGAGAGCCTGGCAAGCTACCGAGAGTATTCGATATGCCAGACACAGTAACAACAAAGTCTCCAATGGAGACATTACTGGGCCCGCTCGAGCAAATCGATGATCAACTGGAGGGCCTTTACCTTTACCTTTACTCTTCAATAGAAATTACAGAATTTACATGAATTTTTCAAACGGGTCATTCATGTTTATAATCTCCAATATCATGAAGGGCCTTCTTTTTGAGATTAGATGTATATGTCTATAGAATGCTAGAAACATATCCAATTGAAATACACAAGTCACTATCACTGTCACTGTCCTCCGGTTGTTCATCTATTTGCTGGAGCAGGCCCAGTAACGTCTCCATTGTGACATTTGTTACTGTAAATGAGATAAAAAAAATCAATGCCAATTTTAACAAACACTACATACTGGAGATAAACTTATATTTTACTATAATAAATTGAAATATATTCCCATAGCTAATATCAGAAACAACTGATGAACTGCAGAAGTGAATAGATTCTGTGAGCTAAATAAATCTATTGTGGAAAGATATGCTCATGACTTAAGATGCAGTGTATAAAAATTTGTTTTACCCAATTTAATAAGTCTTATGTACTTATTTGATAGTTATCTAAACACCAATATTGTTGGGAATTTGACTATATGTTAATTTATATACATTAGAAAATTAGAGCTCTTAAAATGGCATTTTATTTAAGCACCATTTTCTATTAAAATTGCCCAACCTCAAAGTGAACTAAAAAGATTCTAGAAGGGCTGGAATGATAGCACAGCAGGTAGGACATTTGCCTTGTATGCGGCTGACCTGGGTTCGATTCCCAGCATCCCATATGGTCCCCTGAACACCACCAGAACTAATTCCTGAGTGCAAAGTCAGGAGTCACCCCTGTACATTACCAGGTGTGACCCAAAAGCCAAAAAAAAAAAAAAGGATTCTAGAAGTCAGGTTAACTAATCACTTGTATCACTTGTTTCACTCATCATCCCATTGCTCATCAATTTGCTCGAGCGGGTGCCAGTAAGTCTCCATAAAATAATAAACTAACAATAATAAAGATTATCTCACTTATTCATTAAAGTAAGGTGGACTTTTCTTGAACATAGATAATGAAATGTATTTTTAAAGTTAATTAATAATGATTTTAACATTCCTGCCAAAAAATGTGCAAGGAGCATACATTTGTTAAAGTATTTTTTAATATAAAATAATATGCAGCAGGTTTTGAAATTACCTCTTAATCTATGTATTCTACTTTATTTCAATTTTTATAAATAATGTAATTTACTTATTAAAATGATGTAATTCTTTACAGATCTCTGATTTTAAAATGAATGAGGAAAAATCAGAAAAAATATAATTTCTAAATGAAATATTATATTATTTAACCAATTGGAATAAATTCATGTAATTTTACTAGGACTACCAGAACACGAAAAAGAGCCAAATCCTAACAGATTCAAAGACTACTATAATTCAGATTCTTTACAAGTGAGTAATTAATATTTAATTCCACAAAGTAAAAATTAGAAATGGTCAAACTGCAATATTCCTACACCTGTGAAAATATCACAAATGGAAACATCAACAGATTTGTAAACCATATGTGTCATAAAACAAGTACTGCAAAATTGTTTCAGAATTCTAAGAAAATATAACTTGTGACAAACCCCTACTTATTGTTCAGCTGTGCAATGAAATTTTAAAAATTTGTATTGTCACTTGAATTGTTTTTATGGAGGAATTCAGTTTGTTTTTAACAACTGTTGCTTCTCTTATTCTTTGTATTTTGTACAGTGTGATAATAACTACAAATTTTATTAGTTATTTTTTTGCTTTGTAATATATCACTGACCTCTTATTGTTCATCGATTTGCTCGAGTGGGCACAGTAATGTCTCACAACAAATTATGAGACTTGTTACTGTTTTTGGCATATCAAATACATCATGGAGAGCTTGCCAGGCTTAGCCGTGTGGACGAGATACTCTCAAAAGCTTGCCGAGCTCTCCGAAAGGGGTAGAGGAATTAGACTCCAGGTTGGCCATGTGCAAGGCAGATGCCCTACCTGCTATGTTATCGCTCCAGCCCTTCTAATATAAAATTAGATATAAATTAATTTAAACCCCCCAAGATTTATAACAAAAATCTAAATGTTGATGTTATCATATAACAGAGAAAGAGAAAGCTGTCATTGGTTTTATTTGCACATCTACTGTTTTTATTTTAAAATTTTACTTTGCATTGAAATTTTAATATCTTTATGATTTATGAAATCATAATTTATGAAACTTTGATATCTTCATGATTTAGGTATAGAATGTTTTTAGCACTTCTACCTACCTATGTTCACACTGCACCGCACCCACTGCCCCTATTTATATTTTAAGGAGTATAGAGATTAATGTGTCACTGTCACTGTCACTGTCCTCCCATTGTTCATTGATTTGTTCGAGCGGGCCCAGTAACATCTCCATCATGAGACTTGTTACTGTGCCTGGCATATTGAATATGTCACGGGTAGCTTGACAGGCTTTGCTGTGGGGGTGAGATATTCTTGGTAGCTTGCCGGTCTCTCCAAGAGGGGTGGAGAAATCGAACCAAACTAGGCCAGGCTGTCTGCGTGCAAGGCAAATGCCCTACCACTGTGCTGAATATGTACAAATTTTAATGTCAATGATAAATTTTAAGTTTGTATAATAAGTAGTACACAAATGCTATAAATTCATGGTTGAATGTTTGAAATATTAGACTCTCATTGCTTCTTAAGGTGTTAAACAAGCAGAAATAAAGGATCACATTTTAACAATTTTTTTAATAAAATACATTCATTTAGTAAGATTAAAAAAAGATATCATTTAGTATACTTTTTAATGTCTTGCATAGTTTTCCTGCTTTCATAATTAAACTAACAAGGTCAACTCTAGAACCACTAAGTTTTAGCAAAGTGCAGTATTTTATCTTTGTTCATGGCTGTATATTAAATTCATTGTGTATATATACAACTTCATTAACTGATGCTCTATCATATTGTTTTAATAACCTGGCATTGTAATAAAAACTACAATGAACATTAGTGTGCATGCCTATCTTTGAATTACTATTTGGGGGGGGGGGTAGGTGCCAAGAAGTAGAATCACTACTGATGGTTCTAGTCTATTTGATTTTTATCTCCATCCTATTTTTTAAAGAAACTTAACCAGATGACATTCTCACAATCATTAAAGGAGGAACCTTTTCTCGCAAATCTCTGCCATAGATGCTTTTATTTATTTTTTCCCAGTTTTTGCGATATATACCATGCTCGCTGGCAAGGGATGATGTCTCACTTCTGTTATGATTTGTAAGTGACAGTGCATTCTTGCATATATCAGCTGCCTAACCGTCTGTTCCCGTCAAGAAAGTCTCTCTTCAACTTCATTTCCCATGTTTTGATGAGGCTATTGATTTGTTTTTGTTGAGCTTTGTGAGTGATTTATATATCTTGGTGATTAGTCCCTTATCAAATATCACTTAAAAAAATCATTTAGCTTCCCGTTAGTCATTGATTTGCTCGAGCGGGCTCCAGTAATGTCTCCATTTGTCCCTGTCACGTGCTAGTGTAGCCCAATGGCATCTGTTCGCTCCGGGAACATGAAGGGCCTCAAACCGATCATTCATGATCTTGACGAAGAAGTCTGACCATCTGGTAGGTGGACAGCCACGCGGTCTTTTGACATCCCGTGGAATCCAGTCGGTAACAGCTCTAGTCCAGCGGTCATCTTTAAATCTCATTACGTGACCAGCCCATCTGATTTTCGACACCTTGGCAAATGAGACAGCATCACTGATTCTTGATCGTCAACGGATGTCAGAACTCCAGATTCTTTCTCTCATTTAGTGAAACGTGATATTCAAAGAAAGCTTTCTATTCTTCTTTGAGAGACCTGAGTAGCGTTCTCATCTTGTTTGCTTAGGGCCCAGGTCTCTGAGGCATATGTTAATGCAGGAAGAACAATGGAATCAAAGAGATGTGCCCAGAGCCGGAGGTTCTTCATCCTCTTAGCTATTTCTTCAACGTTCTTGAAGGCATTGCAAGCCGTGCTCTTCCTCCTGCACAGCTCGGGTGCCAGGTCATTTGTCATGTTGACTTCTCGACCTAGGTACACATAGCTGTTGCATTCGGAGATGGTCGTTCCGTTGAGAGCGAATGGGGCATCAGGAACGAGGCTGTTTCTCAAAAACATTGTCTTCGTAAGATTCAGCTGTAGTCCTACCTTTCACACTCACCACTCACGGTCAAAGTCAGCCAGCCAGCATTTGTGCCGCTTGGCTGATGTTTGGTGTTATTAAAACAATTTCATCAGCAAAGCGGAGGTGGTGTAGTTGCCGACCATCTATCTTCACTCCCATTCCTTCCCGTTCCAGTCGTCGCATGATGTTCTCGAGGGTGGCACCGAAGAGTTTCGGTGAAATGGTATCATCCTGCCGCACCCCTCTCTTGACATCATCGATCACTTCTTTGTAGAATGGTGAGATCCTGGTAGTGAATCCGCAATACAGCTCACGGAGGATCCTGATGTATTGGGCTTGAATGCCCTGATTGGCTAGGGCTTCAATGACTGCTTCCGTCTCAACAGAATCAAAGGCCTTCTTTAAATCAATGAACGTTAGACAGAGTGGCATCTTGAACTCCCAAGAAACCTCAATGAGCTTTGTTATCGTGTGGATATGGTCGATGGTGCTGAATCCTTTGTGGAACCCGGCTTGCTCGCATGGTTGTCCTTCATCTAGTGTTCTGCCAATCCTATTTAGGATGACTCGAGTGAACAACTTGTAGATGACAGACAATAGGCAGATCGGGCGATAGTTGCCAATGTCATGGATGTCTCCCTTCTTGAATAGTAGTACGGTCCTGCTGGTTTTCCATTGGGACGGAACCTTGCATTCAGACAGGTAGCGAGTGAAGAGCCGAGCCAGTGTATTGATGAGTACTGACGGCAGGTTCTTCAGGTGTTCAGGTCTGACCTTGTCTGGGCCGGGTGCTGTTTGTTTCTTTACTGACGAAATGGCATGTCGTATTTCGGAAGGGAGAACGTTGGGAACGACATATCCATCCTGTGGAATTTGATATGTCGGCAAGTGGACATGGCTATAGAAGAGATTTGAGTAGAAGTCATGGATAATCTTCTCCATTGCCGTTCTGGAGGATGTGATGGATCCATCAGGATGTCGGAGGGCAGTCATCTTGGTCTTGTAGTTGGCGAAAGACAGGCAGGCGTAACGAACACTTTTCCCAGCTTCTGCCGCATCTACCAGTACTTCTGCTCTTCTCTCTTTGAGGTCTTCCTTGATCGCATCTCTGCACTGCTTTGCGAGCTCGGAAGTTAGCTTGGGGTTGCCTGAGGCATGTGCCAAACCATGCTGGCAAATTAGCTCAAGAGTTTTCGAAGACAGGCGTTTTTTTGTGGCTATCTCTCTCTTGGCATTCCTCGCACATTCATGGAGGTGCTGAACCAGTCAATCGTATATCAAATATATACTGTGCAAATGTTTTCTTTTTACTCATTGATGTGTTTCAATTTTAGTCCCTGTTTTGTTTGCACACAAAATTTTTTAATCAGTTGTAGTTGTATTTGTTTATTCTATTTCATTTTATTTTTTGTTATCTTTGTGAATGGAGTCAATTCACTGGACAACAGTGATGCCCTCAACCTGTAGAGTTTTAACTAGGTTTTCAATAATTTATTTATGATTTGGGTCTGACCTCAAGGCCTGCAGTATTTAGGACACAGTGGAGCATTTTTAGTGAAGTAACCACACAATATAGTGGTTAAATAGTGCTTAAAAAAGTTCTTTTTTTTTTTCTTGCAGGGAGGTACATTGGGGTCATCCCTTCTGAAAAATCTAAAACTGTTAAGGTTGATTTACACCACATTTTCTTTACGCATCTATCTTGGGTTGTAATACCACTGTTCTCTGATTAGTTACCTGTATATTTGAAAGAACTTCCTTTTACATTGTATGTGAGTCCACAAGAAGACTAATAAATAGAACATGATTTTTATGTTGTTTAACACTTATATCGTTTAACTTATAAATAGTATAAATTTAACAGTTACATTTCGTAACTGTAAGAGAAGCTAAAATAGGGCACATGGATAATTAAGATGACCAATCATATACCTAGCTAAACTCTGGTGTGGTTATATAACTGTATATGTAACTTTATATAACTGGATGCTGTCTATAAAATTAAATTTACCATTTTATCAATATTTTGTATATTTTATCTATTTCCATTTCCATCAAATTTCTCTGCCATAATAAAGTTAATGAGCATTAAAAAGTAAATACTTTGGTTTTATTAGTAGACAGTTGCTGCTTATAGTCTAATCCAATTTCTACTACCAACTTTTACCAATTTATACTAGCTTAAAAATAACAATAAAATAAGTACTGTTATATTAATGTTTTTGAGCTGCTATAATCTCATCCAGGGAAGTGGAATAAAATATCTTAGTTCTACTTATCAACATACTTCTAAAAAATTACACAAATAAAACTATGTGATACCTATTTAATTTTATGAGAACAAAACAACAAACAAACACTGTCCTCCCGTCATTCATCGATTTGCTCAAGCGGGCCCAGTAACGTCTCCATTTTGAGACTTGTTGTTACTGTGTTTGGCATATTGAATACCTCATGGGTAGCTTGTCAGGCTTTGCCATGCGGGCACGATACTCTCGGTAGCTTGCTGGGCTCTCCAAGAGGGGCAGAGGAATCGAACCTGGCTCGGCCGGGCTGGCTGAGTGCAAGACAAACACTCTACCACTGTGCTATCGCTCCAGCCTTATGTTTAATGAATATTTTAATATTTTCTTTAGTGATTTGAATAACTTAATCAAGCCTTTCAAATTACTTCTCTAAGAATTTATACACAAGTCCAGATAAATATCAATAATCTGGAAAGTACTTAAAAGAACAACTTTTACCAAAAAAAATGGGATGAATATGGACGATAGTTCAATGCAATTGAATAACCTATAATTGACATCACAGACTAAAGATAAAATGTATACTTACCATTCTTTCTATATGAATCTAAGAAAAAAATTATACTTGTAAAGCAATTTTTTTCTAATTAAATTTAATTTTTATTGATATATTTGTTTTGTTTCTGATGAAAGGATTGTAAGAATATGAGCCACCTACAAGGATATATACCTAATGGAATGATTTACTTCTCATGTGTCTATTAGTTACTATCTGTTCACGTATTTAAAAGAAATTTGTATTCCTTAATTGCCTCATTAGAGTAGCAGTATTCATCATAGTAGTCATAAAATTAATTTTAGTATTTTTCTTTATGTTCTTAATTTTTATAGAAAATATTCAATTTTCAGAAAACTTTATAATTTTAAATAAAAAGTAATTGAGTATTTTAACAATGTTATAAAAAGAAATATGATTTAAATATTTCTATCAATGTATTCAAATGTTAAAAGTACTTTTTAAGTACAAAAAACATATTTAATTAGTAAATATGTAGTAATAGTTATCATTAATAACTTTTCTGATATTTTATTAAGAGCTTCTCTGAGCTTCTTGATAAATGAAAACAAGCAAAATGAATAGTAACAAGTTTATGCAAACACTGAATGTATTTTCAGTTTTATACTTAGACTTTTTTAATATTTATTGTTAATAGTTCAAAGTTAAGTATTTAATTTAATAATAGTTTTTAAACTAATATAAAAATTTTCCCACTCCTCATTAGTCTAGACAGCTAATGACGTTTTAGAAATAATAGGTCATCGGATTGGTTTGCTTGGTTTGTTTCATGGTTGTTGAAATTAATATTGCAGCATAAAATATATTAAGTTGAAGATGGCATAAAATTAATTACAATAAAATAATTTAAAATCATTTAAATATTTTTGCAATGAGACATCACTTGTATCACTTGTTTTCCCATTGCTTATTGATTTGCTCAAATGGGCACCAGTAATATCTGCATTCGTCCCCATCAAGTGCTAGTGTAGCCAAATGGTGTCTGCTTGCTCCAGGAACATGAAGAGCATCAAACTATTCATTCAGAGTCTTGACAAAGAGGTCCGACCATCTCGTAGGTGGGAGACCAGGTGTTCTTTTGACATCCCGTGGTGGAATCCAGTCATTAATGGCTCTAGTCCAGCAGTCGTTTCCAAATCACATTATGTGTCCAGTCCATCTGATTTTCGACGCCTTGGCAAATGAGAAAGCATTCCTTGATCCTGGATCATCAAGGGAGGTCGGAACTCTGAATTCTTTCTCTCACTTGAGTGAATCATGATACGCCAAATGTAGCTCTTTTGATTCCTCTTTGGGAGACTCAAAGAGTGTTCTCATCCTGTTTTCGTAGGGCCCAGGTCTCTGAGGCAAATGTTAGTGCAGGAAAAATGGTGGAGTTGGAAAGATGTGCCTGGAGCCAGAGGTTCTTCATCCTCTCAACCACTTCTTCAAGGCTCTTGAAGACATTCTATGTCCTTCTCTTCCTCCTGCATAGTTTGGCACTAAGTCATATGTCATGTTGAGTTATCAACCTAGGTACACATAACTGCTGCATTCTGAGATGTTCATTTCATTTAAAATCATGATAAACAATAAACTTGCATTAAGATATCTGTGTGTTAATTTTTTGTTTTTTTTTTTGTTTGTGTTTTACTGTGTTGGGGCTTACTCCTGACTTTGTGCTCAGAATCATTACTGGCAGGTCTTAGGGGACAGAGAATTGAAACCTTGTGCTCCATGTACAAGAAAGGGGCCATTTATTAATAATTTCTTAATTTTACACTGAATTCAAATAATCTAATTCTAAATTCGGGCTTCTACTTCTAAATATTACCTAGTTTCCTTGCTTTTAAATATAAAAGTGCTTGTTGTGATTGAACAAAGAGATAGTCTTTTATGAATAAGTTAATCGGAGTGATAGCATAGTGGTAAGGCATTTGCCTTGTGCACAGCCAGCCTGGCCCAGCCGGGTTCATTTCCTCTGACCCTCTCAGAGAACCTGGCAAGCTACCGAGAGTATTCAATGTGCCAAACACAGTAACAAGAAGTCTCACAATAGAGATGTTACTGGGCCCCGCTCGAGCAAATCAATGAACAATGGGAGGACAATGACAGTGACAGATTCAGACATTTGTTCTTTTTTTTAATTTCATGTACATTTGAATTGCTTGCAATCCTACTATTTTCCTCTAACTTATGTTTTTTACATTAATTTCATTTTAAATGTTCTGTAAGAAGAACATGAGTTGCTCAAGTTTAACTATTTATATAAATTTTTAATAGCTTTAGTTGAAAATATACTTAGCTCTTAAAAGAGCATAATAATTATGCTTATTTGACTGGAAATTTTGAAACAAATAAAGTATTCAGCACATCACATGTAAAAGGCTGGAATAATTAATGAATGTTTATTATACTCTAATATTTCTATTATATGTCTTTAACATTTCAAACAGACACAAACTGATGAAATTTTATAAAGATGTCATTACACAAATACCAGCTGTTAAATTATTAAATTCCATTTAAAATATAGAACAAATTGCACAAAATAATTACAATATTAATGACATGAATTTCTTTGAAAATTTTAAATGTGTGGATTATCTTTTAGAATCAGATATTAAAGATGTTAAGACACTTGCCTTGAACATGGCTGATCTTAGTTCTATCCATAGTAGGGCATTCAGTTCCAGACGCACAAGTAGGAGTAATTCCTAAGAATTCCCACAACAAAAAACAAACATAACTTAATCAGGTATTAATGAGTGTGCATTGATTATTAGCTTCTTTTGGGAATATAAATATTTTGCATTAGAATTGTCTTTAGTTCAGCCATATGCCAGGTGACTGTTGAAAATTATTAACTCAAGACTTTATATAATATATAATATATACATAGCACTGTAGCACTGTCCTCCCGTTGTTCATCAATTTGCTTGAGCAGAACCCAGTAATGTCTCACAAATTGTGAGACTTGCTGTTACTGTTTTTGGCATATTGAATACTTTATGGGGAGCTTGCCAGGCTTAGCCTTGCAGGCAAGATACTCTCAGTTGCTTGATGGACTCTCCGAGAGGGGCAGAGGAATTGACCTGGGTCAGTCACATGCAAGGCAAATGCCTTATCTACTGTGCTATCTTTCCAGTCATAGTATATATATATATAATAGAATCACCATGAGATACATAGCTGCAAAGTTGCTTGGGTTACAAAGATGTTTGATTGGGTTTCAGTCATACAATGTTCCATTAGCCTATATCTCCAATCACCAATGTCCCAGCACTATAGTATTAACTCATGAGGTATCAGATAATCAGTAAGACTATCAAGAGAAAGTCACGAGAAATTATATATTAAACAGTAAAGAGGAAATTTCGTTTTTAAATGGATTTTTTTTGTAAATATGGGTATGTTGTAATGAAACTCACAGAATCTCAGTGAATTTTTTCATGATAAAAGCAAAAAATTCAAGTTAAAAAGTCAACAGATGTCCAGAGAAACAGTAAAGTGGGTATGGCTCTTAACTTGCAGGTAGTCAACCCAGATTTGCTGTCTGGGACTGGTTATAGCCTAGGTTCACCAGGAACAACCTCTGAGCACAAAGTTAGGAGTAAATTCTGGGCACTGCTGGGTGTGGTCCCATAACAGAAACACAACAAAAGCTAGGACAAATATTTTGAGAGTCAGGAATACTATTTTTGTTTTGTTTTATTTTTTTTATTGGGTCATACCTGGTGAAACTAGGAGGTTATTCCTGGCTTGTATTGAGCAACCACTCCTGCCAGTTGTCAGGGGAATGCATGGGAAGCTGGGGACTCCAGCTGAATTAGCTGCAGGCAAAGCATATGTGTTACCCACTCCCTAGTAATATTTTTCTTTAATAAACATCACCAATAATATATAACTTATGTAGAAATCTAATAACAGTATTACTAATAACAGCATTACTCTAACAGTAACAGCATTACTAACAAAATCAGGTATAAAAATTCTAAACATTTTTAATAAATAATAGTTAATGATAGATGTGTAAAGAATAATTTTGTGAAGTGTGGCTTGTTTCAGGTATAATATTTATTAATACATTAATCAATAAATTTACTCAAAATAGAAATTAAAATGAAAGGAAGAACTTAAAATATAAAAATAAAGGTGACAATCAAAATAGATAAAAGAAATTGTAACAAAAACCATCCAGTCATAATATAAGAAAAATAATTTTTAACAAAATATAAATAAAAACGAAATTTCTTAAACCAAAAAAGAATATCTATAAAAACCTCTGACATTTTACTATTTATGGTACAGTTTATCACCCATTACACAATTAACATTTTAATATTCAGGAGTTTATAACTTGATACCTCAATAAGCTCTCATTGCCTACTTGTTCAATTCAGAAAAAGTGAAAATAATCCTGAAATAACTGGCCATACCAATATGTTGATGAGTATGTGAAAAATGTTGAGGAAAGTGAAAATCTTATGTGTAAATTATGGCAATATGTATAAATTGTGGCAATAGATAGTGAAATAATTATAAATAATTTTATCTTGTATAAAGTTAGATAAAAGGAATGACTTAAATAAAATTATTCTTTATAAAAGTGTATAAAATTAGATTTTATTTTATAAAAGATAAATATATATTCATTATATGATTCAGCTGCTTTATTCAGTTATTTCACAAGCTAAATGCAAAAATAAATCTTGACAGAGAATTGAATATTTGACAACTTGTTTATGTTACTAAACTTAGAAAAAACAAAACCCAAGATAAAAAAATTATCAACCAACATAATATATAGACAAATAAACTGGTATATTCTTGTAATGAATGCCTAATAACCAATATAAAATAATATATATTGGTACATGTTATTATCAGATGATTTTTCAAACACTTATCTTGAGTGAGAGTCAAAATCAAAAACAAAAACCGCTGGGAAGGGCTGCCTCTACCACCATCCCATGAGGCCCCGTGTTTCTCATCACTGCAGGCCCTTACCTGCCTGTCCATAGGTCTCTGGAAGATGGTGGCTACCGAGCCATCAGGGGGAACAGGCCAAGGCACAAAACCTATTCCCACCTAGGGTGGCCCGGCGCTGAAAACCTAAATCTGGACACTTTTCTGCCAAAATCCGGTGGCTTCCGAGATATGGTTCTGAGTCTTTTGGATCATGGACATTAAGCAGCAGCTTGATCAGGTGCCAGAGAGACCATTTGAGGGCGGTGACTCAGGATCTCGTAGAAGCAGAGGGGGAAGGGCCTCCTCTGCCCCCACCCTTGAGGCCTCGAGTTTTTCATCACTGCAGGCCTCTACCTGGCTGTCCATAGGCCTCTAGGAGATGGTGGCGCCTGAGCCGCCAGGGGGAACCGGACAAAGCACAAAACCTGTTCCCACCCGGGGTGGCCTGGCACCAGAAACCTAAGTCCAGATTCTCTGGCTCCTTATCAAGCTGCTGCTTAATGCTCATGATCCCAGAGAGTCAGAAACAAATCTCAGAACCCAGCGACTTTCGGCAGAAATCCCACCAGATTTGATTATTAAAACTTCAGAATTCCAAAATTGCATGGCTGCTATTATGGCTGCATGACATCATATGCAATTCATAATCAGCAATAGAAAATATATTGTCTAATGTTGCCTTTTCAGCAGATTTGAGCATTGGGATAAAATCCCAAATAATAAAGGTGGGTCTAGTGTTGAAAAATTGAATGTTATCAAAGTAGAGAGAGAGTAATGAGGAAATCGTCTGCCACACAGGTAAGGGGAGGATGTAGGATGGGGGGTATTCTGGTGTTTGGGGTGGTGAAAAATGTGCACTGGTGAAGGGACGGGTATTTCATCATTGTATGACTGAGACTAAAACCTAAAACTCTGTAACTGCTCACAGCAATTCAAAAAATAAAAATAAATAAATAAAGAGAAAAAAATCAAAAACAATATACTCAGCAAGATTCTTAATAAGCATGTAGCAAACACAAAATAATTGACCTTAGGTAGATCAGTGTTTGCATTGGGAAGATTAAAAGTAGGTATAAGGAGAAAGTCTGGATAGAGGAATTGCATTGAAGTACTAAGAAACATTTATGATGATGAATATGTTCATTAATTTGACTGGTCAGCTTCTTTACAGGTATATAGTAATTTAGGTGCAAATAAAACTAAACATCTTTATAACACTAGCTTAGATTTGAGATACAAGAGGTAAGTCACTTTCTTTACATACTGTTGTGCATGTGACTTACTCTATTTGGATTCCTGTGACAACATTTGGACCCTGAACACCTTCAGTAGTGTTTCCTGAGCACAGAACGAGGAGTAAGCCCTGAGTACAGTCAGAGTATTGTGGTTTTAAAAAACTCTTACTGTCACTGTCCTCCGTTGTTCATCGATTTGCTCGAGAAGGCCCTGTAACGTCTCCATTGTGATACTTGTTAACTGCGTTTGGCATATCAAATATGTCACAGGTAACTTGCCAGGCTTTGCCGTGTGGGGGACATACTCTCAGTAGCTTGCTGGGCTCTCTGAGAGGGGCGGAGGAATCGAACTGGGGTCGGCCATGTTGTCTGTGTGCAAGACAAACGCCCTACCCACTGTGCTATTGCTCCAGCCCTCAAAAAACTGAAAATAAATAAATGTGCTAGCTTGCATTTTTAATTATAGCACAATATACCCATATAAAATAAGAAAATCTATCCACTCTCACAAGGAGGCAAAGAAGTACTCAGAAAAAAAAGGCTTTATTGAAAGTGACATTGCCCAGAATAAAAGAAGCAACAAAGGGAACAGGACCCAAGTTTTCTTAGAGGAGAGTTTTAATGATTTCTTTTTTTTAAGTTGGGAATAAGGTGGGTGGAGCACATCCTGTAGCATGCAGGTGCTCTTCCAGGGTCAGTGTATTGAGATTGTTCTCTAGGATGCCAGAGATCCTTCCTTATACTTCCTGCATGTACAGCAAGCACTTTACTCTTAGAGCTAGCTTGAGCCCTCACTGGGATTTTATATGACCATCTTTGATTGTCCAAAGCAGAAGGCATATTTATAAACAGAAGAGCTTTGTCTTCTAGAAACTTGAGTTATTAAACTATAGCTCTTTATACATCTGATGGTTGCATAATCATCATAAACTCTCATGGTACATGTAGGTGTTTCATTTACCTTACTAAACTTTACTTATATATTAACTTAGAGCATAATTCGAAAAAGCTAGTCATGAATATGAATATCTTTGTAAATGCAAAAACCACATTCTGATACCTTCTGAAGCATGTTGGTAAAATAGAAAAAATAATGAAAGAAAGGAGAAAAAGAAGGAAGGAAGGAAGGAAGGAAGGAAGGAAGGAAGGAAGGAAGGACTTGAGTGAGACTATATTATGCCAGCTATTTCATACCCTATCTTAAAATCAGAATACTGAAGAAAGGGAATAATATGGATTTATTGATTTGACAAACAACAATTGCAAAAAAAAGGATAATAAAGATAAAATCATGCTTCACTGGTTAAAATCAAAGGTTTGCAGGCAGGAATTTTAGCCATTGCTCTTAACCTTGTACTTTTAAAGTTATTATTTTTCTCTAAACCTCATTTTATTAATAAGTAAAGCTGTATTATGAAAGTGCTTTAATAATTTCTATTGAGAATGGAAACAACCACTTAACTAGAACCTGCATGCCCCAATAAATTTAAATGGTTCAAATATTATTGAAATTTATGAAATTCATAAAAGACATGACTTGGTCTTTCTTTAACAATTAAAAATGTTAAGGCAGGGAAGTAGAGATATAGCCAAGTCTTTAGATGGTTTGTTCATTCAGAAATAAGCCAACCAATACTCCATGTATTGCAGACATTAAAATATCTGACCAAATAGGAAATTGGGTAAAGTACATATTAAACACTTTTAAAATAACATTCAGCTTATTTTAACTGGACAGACTATTATTTTATTTCACTTATTAAGTTTGGCTTTATGTATTTCAAATTATTTTAATTTTCCAATCAGAACAGCAAGCACGAGATCTCAAGCTTGAAACTGGTTACACTATGAGGTAAAAAGTTAAACTTTCATAATTAGTAGTTTCTTAATAAATGTTACCATAATCCCTATCTATTATCTATTAAAATTACTGCAAAATCCTTTTGGGATGGTAATATCTATTGTTGCTAAGCACTTAACTTGACCTAGGGGCCATACGTTATACCTGGCGTGGAACTGAACTATGGACAGTCATGGAGTAAGGCAAGAACCTTAATTTTGGTGTTATCTCTCTAGGCCCAAATTCATCTTTTTAAAAGAATGCTCTTAAACCTATCCATTGATATTCAAATTCACTAGGACAAGAGTTTTATATGCATGTGTTATGGAAAATGCTGGTTACGTATGAGTGTATTATAGCATTTTAAAACTCAAATTTTAAACCAACTTTATAGAAAAGTAAAGTAAAGTAAAGTAAAGTAAAGGCCCTCCTGTTGATCATCGATTTGCTCAAGTAGGCCCAGTAACATCTCCATTGGAGACTTTGTTGTTACTGTGTCTGGCATATCGAATACGTCACGAGGAGCTTGCCAGGCATAAAACACATAATTGGATACCCTGGTGGATGTTTTCTGTAACTGATTTATTATATATTTATTACTACACAGAATTCAATTATAACGTTTTTTAAAGTTTCCTTAGAACTATTGAACTTTTAGACTTGTCTTAAAGGGTTTTAGACTGTTTAAGCCACTGATTCAACCTGGAAACTTGTACTTGGTAAAACAAAAGAAAATGAGGTTAAAATATTTTTCATGTTTTACAGTTTCATCCTCTTTCTCATTGTAGGTAGCTCTTAAGCAATATTGTTATTTATATTTGCTTCTGGTAAGTCTTTAAGTCTAATTTTATTTAGTTTATGTCATTAAACATAAATTAAAAACAACTTCACTCTATCATGCTTACAACTAGAAGAAGAAAAAAACCATCTAATCTTATACATAGACTAGCCATTCTTTTGAAATCCACTGCTCTTATCACCAAATATGTACAAAATTCAAATAACAAAGATCATTTCACCAACCTCTATTGAGAAGAGAAACCCACTTATTTATTCATTTATTTATTATTTTTACTTTTTCTTTTCTTAAATAATTTTTTATTAATGAATCACCATGAGGTATAGTTACCGACTTACAAACTATCATGCTTGTGTTTCAGAAATACAATGATCGAGCACCCATCCCTCCACCAGTGCCCATTCGCCAACACCAGTGATCCCAGTAGCCCTCCCACCACCTCCACCTCGTCCCCCCCACCCCACTCCGCCTATGTGGCAGGGCATTCCCTTTTGCTTTCTCTCTCCTTTGGGGTGTTGTGGTTTGTAACAGAGGTATTAACTGGCCATCATAAAAACCCACTTATTAAGTGTATGAAAGTTCTAGACTCCTCAGTAACTATACTGGATAAAATAAAATCCTTATAAATATTGTTTGTTAAAATCTGTTTGAGTTACCATGGATGGTCTTGGTCAACATGATGAACTCGACAGTCTCTCACCCTGTTCGTTCCATTCTAAACCATGGGTCCCGATGTGAAGTTCTTCAGCTGATCTTCTCGGTCCTATCTTGGCATTAAAATCACCCATGATGATCTTGTAGAAGGTGTGGTCTTCTTTATAGAACTTCTCCAGCTCCATGTAGAACTTCTCGATTTCTCTTTCATCATAATGAGATGTTGGTGCGTAGACAACGAAGATAGAAACTGCAGGCAGTGAGCCACATCTATTCAAATGTAAACGTCTGATTCCGATTGTTAGGCATTTGAATGAATCAATGCTCTTGGCCAAGTTTGTGTTGACAAGGACACCAACGCCTCCAACACCTCTTTCATCGCATGTTCCGAGGAACAATTCTTCCCCAGTGTCGAAAACGGCACGGTGAGATTCGTGCCTTCTTGTCTTGGTCAGACCAATGATGTCGTACTTGATCATTCGCGCTTGTACCATCAGGTCCTCGATGGATGTATCTGATGCTAGCAGTTAAGAAGTTCACAGTTCCAGAAGGCAGAATCTAAATGATGGACATGGGAGTCTCCCGGTGGACGATTCCACAATGAAATAGACCACATCATATTCAATCCACGGTATTGCCTGACCGATGTCGCTGTTGTCCCAAAATTTTGAACGGGATCGACCACCGTCTCCTTCGTGCAAAATTCTACTTCACAGAGTGGGGAGAAAGGGCTGCAAAGTTCAAAAAGAGAACTCCCAGAATGACCACCAACTGGGAACTCTTTAGCACTATTGCGGCAACATGGGAAGATGCCATTGTTGACAACATTGACGTGGAATACGATCGACCAGTTCAGCACCACCATGAATGTGCGAGGAACGCCAAGAGAGAGATAGCCACAAAAAAACGCCTGTCTTCGAAAACTCTTGAGCTAATTCGCCAGCATGGTTTGGCGCATGCCTCAGGTAACCCCAAGCTAACTTCTGAGCTCAAAAAGCAGTGCAGAGATGCGATCAAGGAAGACCTCAAAGAGAGAAGAGCAGAAGTACTGGTAGATGCGGCAGAAGCTGGGAAAAGTGTTCGTTACGCCTGCCTGTCCTTCGCCAACTACAGGACCAAGATGACTGCCCTCCGATGTCCTGATGGATCCATCACATCCTCCAGAACGGCAATGGAGAAGATTATCCATGACTTCTACTCAAATCTCTTCGATAGCCATGTCCACTTGCCGACATACCAAATTCCACAGGATGGATATGTTGTTCCCAACGTTCTCCCTTCCGAAATCCGACACGCCATTTCGTCAGTAAAGAAACAAACAGCACCCGGCACAGACAAGGTCAGACCTGAACACCTGAAGAACCTGCCGTCAGTACTCATCAATACACTGGCTCGGCTCTTCACACGCTACCTGTCTGAATGCAAGGTTCCATCCCAATGGAAAACCAGCAGGACCGTACTACTGTTCAAGAAGGGAGACATCCATGACATTGGCAACTATCACCCGATCTGCCTTTTGTCTGTCATCTAAAAGTTGTTCTCTTGAGTCATCCTAAATAGGATTGGCAGAACACTAGATGAAGGACAACCATGCAAGCAAGCCGGGTTCCACAAAGGATTCAGCACCATCGACCATATCCACACAATAACCAAACTCATTGAGATTTCTCGGGAGTTCAAGATGCCGCTCTGTTTAACATTCATTGATTTAAAGAAGGCCTTTGATTCTGTTGAGATGGAAGCGGTCATTGAAGCCCTAGCCAATCAGAGCCCTCCCGTTGATCGTCGATTTGCTCGAGCGGGCCCAGTAACGTCTCCATTGGAGACTTTGTTGTTACTGTGTCTGGCATATCGAATACTCTCGGTAGCTTGCCGGGCTCTCCGAGAGGGGCGGAGGAATCGAACTCGGGTCGGCCATGTTGGCCGCTTGTAAGGCAAACGCCCTACCGCTGTGCTATAGCCAATCAGAGCATTCAAGCCCAATACATCCGGATCCTCCGTGAGCTGTATTGCGGATTCACTACCAGGATCTCACTATTCTACAAAGAAGTGATCGTTGATGTCAAGAGAGGGGTGCGGCAGGGTGATACCATTTCACCGAAACTCTTCATTGCCACCCTCAAGAACATCATGCGACGACTGGAATGGGAAGGAATGGGAGTGAAGATCGATGGTCGGCAATTACACCACCTCCGCTTTGCTGATGACATTATTTTAATAACACCAAACATCAACCAAGCGGCACAAATGCTGGCTGACCTTGACCGTGAGTGTGGAAAAGTAGGACTACAGCTGAATCTTACTAAGACAATGTTTATGAGAAACAGCCTCGTTCCTGATGCCCCATTCGCTCTCAACAGAACGACCATCTCCGGATGCAACAGCTATGTGTACCTAGGTCGAGAGGTCAACATGACAAATGACCTTGCACCTGAGCTGCGCAGGAGGAAGAGAGCGGCTTGGAACGCCTTCAAGAACGTCGAAGAAATAGCTAAGAGGATGAAGAACCTCCGGGTCCGGGCACATCTCTTTGATTCCACTGTTCTTCCTGCATTAACATATGCCTCAGAGACCTGGGCCCTACGCAAACAGGATGAGAACACTATTCAGGTCTCCCAAAGAAGAATAGGAAGAGCTATGCTTGGAATATCACGTTTCACTCAAATGAGAGAAGAAATCCGGAGTTCCGACATCTGTCTACGATCAAGAATCAGGGACGCTGTCTCATTTGCCAAGTTGTCAAAAATCAGATGGGCTGGTCACGTAATGAGATTTAAAGACGACCGCTGAACTAGAGCTGTTACTGACTGGATTCCACGGGATGTCAAAAGACCACCTGGCCTCCCACCTACCAGATGGTCAGACTTCTTCGTCAAGATCATGAACGATTGGTTTGAGGCTCTTCATGTTCCCAGAGCGAACAGATGCCGTTGGGCTACACTAGCACGCGACAGGGACAAATGGAGACATTACTGGCGCCTGCTGGAGCAAATCGACGACTAATGGGAAGTTAAGTGATAAGTGATTAAAATCTGTTTGATGCATGTATGCATATATTTTAATATCAAAATCATGTTATGTACCTATTAAGTAGTGAATTCACATAAAAGAGGAGATAGTAGAAATGCTCTTGGTCACTTAAATTACTGTATATTTAAAATTATGCCCCCAAAATTTATATTTGTAGATTTTTGTACATATGTCTAATTGTAGGTTGGCATCACTTTTGTCTTTCATTTCTCTTTTTCAAAACCTAAAATTTATTTGAAATTTATAGTGGTACTGGAAATCCTATTACAATTATCTATATATCATCTTTCTATAATCTATATTCTAACGTATTTCTATGGTTTCTAGATAATTTAAATAAAACATCCAAGAGTAAAGTGATTTTTCCATGTTATTATATGAAAATTTTACATATAATATTTTGTACATGACAAAATAAATATTCCTATTTACAATAACAAATTCTTTCTGTACAGAAGAGATATTTAAATTTCATTCAAGTTAAGATCCACTCTAAGAAACCTCTGCTTTTAATAACTTAAAATAGTGCTTTTTACTAACGTTTCTTTGGATATTCCTTGCATTTTTCTATATTTGATGGTGCATCAAGATTTTGTTCAAATAACACAGGTTATATAGTTCTGAAATGAATCCTGGAGTGTACAAAAATATGTCTATCTATATTGTAATTGGAATAACAGATGGGCCTCTATTTCTTATTTTGCCTAAATTCAGTGATTTTTTTAAAAAGTTTATGTGATAAATAGTTTGTTATAAATACAGAAACATAAAATAACTCAAATTCATTAGACAATTGGCTTATACCATAATGAATCTCTGAATTAACATTCATTTTGGAAACCTAAATGGTTTAACTTATTGCTACCCGAGTTCCTTATTTCATGCACTATAAAATTCACAAAATATTGAGCTTCATGGGCTATGAAATAAAATCCTATAAAAATGTCTTGGAATGTGTAATTATCTGTTAGATGGAGCATTTTTACCAAACCCATAATAAAAAATACATTTAAATTTTTCTTTTAGAATCACTTGGTATTCAAAAACAGGAGGAACTAATTGGAAAAGAGATAAGCCCATTATGATGTGCAAATAAAACAAATAAATGGCTATAACAAGGTCCCATCCACATATGTGTATCTGATACCAAGGTTTTCTTAAACTACCTTTATGCATGCAGAAAATATCCAGAAAATTAGTAAGCAGGTTTAATTACAGAAAATAATGCAAAACTACTCTAATAACGAGTCTAAATCTGATTCTTGACAGTTTTACTTCTTATATTACCTCCTTTTCAAAATGGACTAGTATTTAAATGTGTCTTTCAGTGAGTTATAAAAATTGCTTCCTCACTCACCCATTGTCACCTCTAACTTCCTCACTATTTTGAGTCTCTCTGCCTCCATTATCTCTTTCACCTCTTTATCTAACTCGATTATAAATTTAAAACTACATTAAACTTAGAAGGGGAAACCAGAATTTCGTAAGATCTTGATTTAGTCTGTTTCACTACCAATTTTATGTATATAAAACTAAATCAAATTTTATTTTACTCTTGTCATTATCTAATTTCAGAAAATTGAACCAAATTAGTGATGGTTTTCTTACATAATTACTTAACACTTTCATAATTATAGCACATTTTTTTCTTTTGCACGTTTTCATGTATACTCTAGGTCTTCTGTCTAGATAGTCAACAGGATATTTCATTTGAGGTTAAACTGGTTGAAAGATTAGATGATTTTTCTCTTATGATAAAATAATCAGCTCTTAACTTCAGCATTCATTGCAAAAAATTCTACTAAAAGTTTTATTTTTATTATTATTTTAATTATTTTTAATTATTTTTTATTTATTATTTATTATTGTTTTATTTTTATTTATTTTTAATTTTATTTTTATTATTATTATTTTATTTTTCACCTGGAATGTCTGTGTGAAAATGAAACATAACTTAAAGAGAAGAGGAACTTCTAAATATCTTTAAAGGGAATTATGATTTAATCCTTTCAGGGATACCTGCTTATGCTACTATACTTATATTGACTCTAAATCAAACAAAATAAAAAATAGCTAAACTATAGAGGTTTATTTCCAATACCCTCATCCAACATATGAGTGTGATGAAGCTTTAATATGACGTTGATGGGTTCAAGTAGAATTATGTAAAGTAATGTAATAGAAAGAGAATACTGGACAGGATCCACTTTTTGTTTATTCTGTGTCGGGGCCACATTTAGCTGTGCTCAGGGCTTGCTCCTTGCTCTGTACTCAGGGATCACTCTTATGGGATAAGGAAAACATATGGAGTGTCAAAGATTAGATATAAATTAGCCATATGCAAAGCAAATGTCTGATCTATTCTATTACATATCTTGCGCTAAGGAACTATTGATTGTCTCTGACAATTTAGCTCCCAAATTTTATCCAAGAGCAAAATTCGATGATAGCATTTTTCTTTTTTAAGATGGAAACTCTGTTACTGAAGGTGAAGTCTAACTCTAACTGATAATAATACTTTTTGTTTCTTTTTTAGCAAAATGCTAAACAACATAATAAAGTGACTGAATTTGCAAGCATAGAAAATATCAGTGACAAAAAATTATGTAACTAGAAATAATATTCAAAATTTATCTAGCCATTACATAAAAATATTAAATGGTATGTTTTTTTATTCACTTGTACCTTATTATAATATAAATAGTTAATGAAATCGAATGACCAAGACAAAGAATTTTAAGACATGATTTGAAATGTCAAAATTTCAAATGAGGATT
This sequence comes from Sorex fumeus, assembly GCF_029834395.1. Taxonomy (NCBI): domain Eukaryota; kingdom Metazoa; phylum Chordata; class Mammalia; order Eulipotyphla; family Soricidae; genus Sorex; species Sorex fumeus. Next base: position 10,279,334 of record NW_026606071.1, on the reverse strand, counting down.
ATCATGTAAATCTAACATGGTGAATGAATTAAAGTAAATTCTTTAATGTATTTTATTCTTATATATTTTATTTAATCATTAGTTATTTTGAATGTGTATATGCTTATTGGCTGTATTTTTGCTGAAAATTAATATTTTTGAGTATTTTTCTAATGAAGCAGTGCCATTTTACTTTTTCACCTTGTATCAGTTGGATTGATATCATGAACTTCTGCCCAGTTGGTGAGTTAAATAACTTCTAGACTTGAAATAGAATCAATTTTTTCCATAATCGGGTCCTTTTTAAATGATTATGTATCCTATATTTTAATATATTTTTAAAACAATTATATTCATATACTTAATAAGAAAATTTGTACAACTAATGGTCTAGATTTCATTTTCTGTTTTGTTTTGTTTTGGACAGTTTCTAGCTCTACTCAGAGCTTATTCTTGGCTCTGTGGTCGGGGATGATTACCAGTGAGTGGTACTCTAGGTACAATATGAGGTGCCAGAATTGGAACAGAGGTTCACTACATGAAAGGCTAATTACCTTATCCACTATACTATTTTCCAGCCTCAAAATTTCATTTTTTAAAAGAGGCACTCTTTCTAACATATATATGACAAGAAAATTCCCCCAGGATTTCTCCAAGATTTTTCTTCTGGCTTCTAAGCCTGGTTGGATCATGGCTACATTTGGGCCATGTGTAGTGTTAGGGAGAATTACCAAATATTAAGCAGATCTAGTTGTCTTTGTCAAGTTGATACCTCAGATATGAGTCTTTTCAACTTTGCTCATATCTCATGAGGTCACTGGACTTCCCAGTCTGTTTTTTTCTGCTACATGTGTACCCTTAACTTTCACCAGAATTATCTAGCCATTTGTAACTTATCAGATAAAACTACCAATTTATCTTTTTTATATAAGATTCTCTTTGGGCTGGAGCAATAGCACAGCTGGTAGGGCATTTGCCTTGCTCACAGACAATTTCTCTGCCCTTCTCGAAGAGCCCGGCAAGCTACCGAAAGTATCCCACCCACACTGCAAAGCCTGGCAAGCTCCCCATGACATATTCGATATGCCAAAAACAGTAACAAGAAGTCTCACAACAGAGATGTTACTGGTGCCCACTCAAGAAAATCGATGAACAACGGGAGGACAGTGCTACAGTGCTACCCCAAATGAGTATATAGGGCTATATAGGCTTAACGGGGTTAAGGTATATATATATGTATCTTTCATGCAACTTAGCCTGGTTCAATTACTGACAACATATATGGTCCTCTTTGAACTGCCAGGGGTCATTACCAACCAGAGTCAAGAATAACTACAGAACAACACCTGGTGTAACCCAAACCCCTTTCATATCAGTTTTAATTATATCAGGTGCCTTACCAATACTGATGAATAATGTGTTTCTTAAAACAACACATAATTCCTATATTACTTGAAATGAAAATAATATCAACATTGCCAGTGCTGCATATGCCTTTAGTAATAAATGTAATGTCCTTAGTAAATTCCTATTCCACAGTTTTCCCCCTTTTTATTGATTCATCATGAGATACAGTGCACATTCTCCACCACCAAAATTCCCCCCCTCTACCCTCCATTCCACCGTTTTCTCTGCAGAGATCTTTCCATACCCTAATTATTAAAATTTTAGAATTCCTAGAGCGCACAGCCATTCATTTTATCCATAATAAGCAATGCAAAACAAATTGTCTAGCACTGCCTTTTTGTCAGGTATAAGTGGTGGTGGGACTTGTGTTGAAATGCCGAATGTAAAACCAAAGTAGAGTGATAGTATTGTGCAAATTGCCTGCCACACAAGCAGAGAAAACGGTGGAATGGAGGGTATGTGTTTCTGGATCATGGATGTGTGGGAGCTTAAGTAGCTGGTGGCTGTTTGTGGACATCATCTCAGAGTCCCACTGGGGAGGGGGAAAGGATAAGGGATGGTTTCTCCCCTGTCCCATGAGCTCTGGAGCTTTCTGACACTGACAACCATACCTCAAGCTTCTGTTGAGTTCTAGAAGATGGTGGCCGCTGGGGTTCCTAGGGGGAAAGTGGAGGGACAGCACCTGTTCCCTTCTTGAGTGGCCTAGCAAAAGTGGCCTATTGAAAATCAGGAGGCATCTCTATAGCAGGCTGCTCAGTTCTGAGATTCGTGTGTGTGTCTCCAGTTTCAAAAGGACAAAATTCTTGTGGAACTATGGATTCCACCAAAATATCATTTTTTATTTTTTATGTCTGTGGGGACCACACCCGGTGTTGCTCAGGGCTTCCTTCTGGCTACTTGCTCAGGGATCACTCTTGGTGGTTTTGAGGCACCATACGGGATGCAAAAGATCTAACCTGGGGCAGCTGCATAGAAGGCAAGCACTCTTATCATTATACTATCACTCAGAAACAAAAATGTCATTTAAAAATTAATTTGTCATTCTCCTTAATTCTCTTGGTCATTTCAACTTTCTCTGTGTTAGCATTATGTTGTTCTTTAACTTCCTTCCTCTACTTACTTTGTGTCATGGAACAGTAATAATGGGATCAGAATGGGGAACTAATTTTAGCTTCATATAATAGTAGTACTTTTAGTTTAGTCATTAAAATATGCTATTTTATACTCTTATACTTTTAGAAAATATTATTGACATTCTCCAGTAACACTCTCCCTACAGATCCACCTTTTTGAGGTTTGTTCATTATCCATTTAGATTAACAAGCTAAATACTGTTCAAAGTATTTAGTTAAGTTAAAAAAAAAAGTACTCTATGATGTTTCCATCAGTATAATCAGATGTATCATCAGATATTTTTAATTTTTATTTTTATTTATTTACTGGGTTCGAATTCAGGACGTTCAGATTATGAGAATGACATGCTGCCTACTGCGCTAAGGAGGAGCCATAGCACAGAGGTAGGAAGTTGGCCTTGTGCGCAGCCAGCCCCGGTGAGCCGCGTTTGATTCATATGCCCCTTTCAGAGAGCCTGGCAAGCTACCGAGAGTATATCGCTTCCACGGCAAAGCCTGGCAAGCTACCTGTGACGTATTGAATACGCCAAACACAGTAACAGGAAGTCTCAAAAATGTAGATGTTTCTGGGCCCGCTCAAGCAAATCGATGAACAACAGGAGTACAGTGTTTGTTTGTTTGTTTGTTTGTTTGTTTGTTTACTGGATGGGGGCTGCACTAATTGGTGGTGACTCTTAGTCCTGGCTTTTTTTAATTTGCTAAGAATCATTTTCTTTGGTGCATGAGGGACAGTATGTGGTGTCAGGGATTGAGCCAGGTACACTGTGTGCAAGGAAGCTCTATAATATCCATATTATCAATTCTTCCCTGTTTTTTTTGTATTTTTAAATATATGGTTATTTATGTTTAATAAAGACACCATGATTTACAAAACTATTTATAATAGAAGTGCTTTAGGCATACAGTGTTGTAACACGAATACCACCACCAGTGTCCCCTGAATCACTGCCCCATTTTGCAGGCATAGAATAAATTCATTGCATATTGTTTGCTCCAATAAAATTTTTTTAAATGGTCAATGGAATAATCAGAAAATAAATCAACAAAGGTCAGTTTTTAGTGATTAATTGCTATATGATTTTAACCTATGTAAGTAAGAAAATTTGAATCATATAATACAATATAGTACACTGCCTATTCTCATTTGCATAACTAAGTTTTCATTTCTAGCATCTAAAATGTATGGTATTAAATTTTATTTTGTATTTGGACCTCACTGTGGTAATTATTATATCTTCTCTGTGACAAATGAGGCTTCTTTTTTATTTTTTATTTTGAGAAGAAAGATACACTCAGAATTATGGGGGCTAATACAAGCAATGAGCTCTAGGGTTTCTCCTGGTTGTTCTTAGAGATCTTCCATAGCTAACAGTAATAATAATAATACAATAATAATATAATATGATATATTTATGTTAATCTATACTATATTAATAAGTTTTTAATTTTATTATATTTTAGCTTTTAAATTTCATGTTTAGGTTATGATACATTCAAATATTTGGCTTATATTTAGTTACTTTACACTCATCCTCTATCTCATTTGAAAATGCATTTTTGTTCTTTATTTTTTATTCTAGAGTCGTTCAATATCTGATAGGAGCCAAGACTAACACATTCATTTCATAATGAACCAAAAAATTCATAAAGTCATTCTTTAATATCCTCAGAAGACTCAAGATGTGCTTGTTTTGCTTTGAAAAATATCAATAATAACACAAGAATAGGGGATTCTAATCAATTTTTCTAGCTAGCTGGCTATCACTACAAGTGAGTCTAGCTAGATAGGCCAACAAAATGAATTTGAATAATGGTGACATATGATCAATTTCCAGAAACACTTATTAGATATGAAAAACAGGATTCTTACTTGGATATGAAGTTCCACTATATCAAATTTAGCTACTAAAATTGAAATACAGATTTTAACTTACAAAAAGAACAGCTTTCAAAAAATATTACATAAGAAATCTAATATAAAGATTAGAGAAATTATGAAATAAAATTTGTTGAAAGATATAACATTATAAGTGGCAATAGTTTGTTTTCATTGTATTATTTTTTTATTTTTAACTTACAACAGTATGTTATGTACAGAATTTACTTTCAAAAGCAATTTATAGGAGGGTAGATGCATGTCAAAAGTAGACTATGGACTGAACATGTTTGCCATTCAATGCCTCTTTTGCAGACCACAACACCCAAAGCGAGAGAGAGAACACAGGGGATTGCCCTGCCACAGAGGCAGGGGGGATGGGGGATGGGGGTAGGGGGGATATTATCTATGGTGGTGGAAAATGGGCACTGGTGGAGGGATGGGTATCTGATCATTGTATAATCGAAACTCAAGCACAAAAAATAGTAAATCTACAACTGTACCTCATGGTGTTTCACTAATAAAAAAAATTAAAAAAATATATCAAAAAAAAAGGAATTTATGGCTAACACTCGATTTTAATTTCCTACCAAAAATAATTCTAAATCAAACACTAGAGTAAACATTCTTAGCATTTAAGAGTTAAATAGTTTGTATGATGATTATTGTATTTTGAAGCAGAAAAATAGTATGTTCATTATTTCACAGACTTAATTCTCTCTGTGATTAAAATTCTAATAGTAGAAAATGAGGTATTAAGTGATTCTAACTCTTGAAGTGATAATGCACTCATTTTACACACAGATTAAGTTACTAACTTGGGGACAGTCTATTAGGTACTATCATGGATCCAAGATGAACACACCTATCCCAATTACTACAGCATATGTTTAGAAGCTCTGTATGCAGAGCTCGTTAATTTCATAGACCTTCTTGCCCAGTAATTGCAGTTGTTAAATTATGCCAATATCTTCTTGGGTATTTCACTTGTTACTTGGATGGTATATACGTTTGGTTTTAAAGCTGTGCTAACATCCACGTCCTCTGTAGAGATATAAAACAAAACATTTTTTTTAAGTGGAGAAGATTTTCCAAAGTGGTAGTAAGAGACACAGAAAGTGACCCAACTCTCAACCAACTGGGTGATTGATTCAATTCAATTCATGTTGCTGCTGCTCAGGCCCTACATTGCCAGGGATTATTAAAGTTACCCCAGTGATAGTAGAGGGCCTCCAATGTTGTAACTATTTTCAGGGGACCATGTGGTGCCAGGGAACTAGGTTCAGCCGCATGCAGTCTTTTTACTTATTTTAGGTTTGGATCAGACATGGCAGTGCTCAGAGACTATTCCAGGTTCTGTGTGCAGTTGATCCTCTGCGGTACTCCAGGGACCGCATGCTATTCTGGAGGTCAATCCTGGGGCTATCTGCTGTCAAAGCAAGTGATAATGGTTTTGAAGTGATAATATACTCAAACACAGATAAGTTAGTAACTTGGGGCCAGTCCACTATGTAACATTTTGGATCCAAGATGAACACATTTATGCCAGTTACTGTAATATATTTTTAGACCCCACACTTTGTTCCCCACACTATCTCTCAAGCTCCTTTATATTAATTTCACATTTTGTAATTAGTCTGAGCAATTTTTAATCAGTCAATGAATTTACAGTATATACTGACTCAGGTTTGAGATTTTATAATATTTAAAAATTGAAGTCAAATATCTCATGTACAAGAATAGCAAATATTTAGTCTTTCTGTTCAATTTCTCATATTTGAATATTTCTCAATATTTTTATGTTTTGTGGAAGCACTATCAGTGCTCAGAGCTTATCTCTGCCTTTGTGCTCAGGGGTGATTCCTGAAAATATCAAGGAACCATATAGGATGCTGAGAATCAAATTTGTGTCTGTTGAGTGCAAAATAAGAAATCTAGCCATTGTACAATCACACTGAGTCATTTCTAGGGACCTGAAGATCTGAATAAATAGTTAACTTTACTTTCCAGTCAGAACTGATTAGAGTACTAAAATCTGATTTCAAATTTATAGATGCCCAATGAGGTCATTTAATTTGTAGTACTCTCTTATATAGGCTTCTATTCTCAAATTCAACACAACAATATTTCTTCTTCCTTATTAATATTTCAGTTTTAATTGATCAGAATATGTAACATTGTTAACAATAATGATAATTTAAACTCTATAATAAATACACAAACTTCACTATTTGCATCCTAGTTGACTTAGTAGACATTTAACAAGCTGACTTTAAAATCAATAAAGTATTATAAGGATATCAGGATATACAAAAAAATATTGTACAAAAGAACTAAGGTAGAACTGTCACTTTCATTTCAAAACTGACTGCAAAAACTAGACACTGTAGTACTGGCACAATAGACATATAAACAAATGGTATATATTTGCATTCTAAAGAAATTCCAAAAATTTATGGGCAACTGATTTTTATCAAGAAATTCAAAAGTACCCAATTGGGGAAAAACCAGATGTTTTGGAAACAGTTGAATAGCCACATGCTAAGGAATAAAGTTAGAGTTTTACTTCACACCACTTACAAAAAAGTAACTTAAATATAAAATCCCTATACGTAAAATTTTTAAGCTTTATTAAAACAATAAGTTTTACAAAGTTTTTCATAATACAGCTGTTTCAGGCATTCATTGTTCCAATGCCAATAACATGTCCAATTTGATCTTTCTTTCACAGTTGTTTCCAGTTTTCCACTTATCCCCAAAATGTGCCTTTTCCAGACAAGTAATTTATTTTATATTGTCACTGTCACTGTCCTCCCATTGTTCATCGATTTGCTCGAGCGGGCCCAGTAACATTGTGAGACTTGTTGTTACTGTGTTTGGCATATAAATTATGACACTACTAGCTTGCCAGGCTTTGCCGTGTGGGCGAGATACTCTCAGTAGCTTATCCAGCTCCCTAAGAGTGCTGAGGAATCGAACTCGGGTCGGCTGTGTTGGCCACGTACAAGGCAAATGCCCTACCTGCAATGCTATGTTTCAAAAAATGGTATTTAAATTATCAAACAATAGTTCGGTAAAATTAAGTTTGAGAAAAATTTTATAACTCACAAAGGAGTTATTAAAGTCATTGTCTGAGAATTTATTGAGCTATGGATTGCTAACCGGTCCTTCCTTGTTACTCTTTTTACTTAATGAACTCAGTTAGCTTCTATGCTACTTTCCCTTCTAATTTTCTGTGCTCAGCTGAGAGTATTGTAGATTCTAAAGATTTTTTTCCAGGACCCCTGTACCTGGGATTCTCATTGGCTTGGTATTTTTGTACATATTAGTTGTGAATTGCTGAGGTTGGTCATTTATAGGAAGGCAACTGTGGGGGTGGGGGTGTGGTTGCGACTCTGGGCAGTCAACCCACTCTCCAGGGTTCTACAGAGTTTTGAGCCAGGTGTACCCATGAGTTTCATCAGCTTGACTTGTATCTTTTCTGAGATTAGTTATAAAGCTTTGATGTTGGGGCTTTACATATGGGTAGGGTAGTTGTGGGGTGTCTATATTTAAGTAATTACGTTATAAAACTTTAATATTAAATAGTTGATCTGTTTTTGTAATTCAGAATTTAGTGTTGTCTTGAACTCATCACTCTCTCTTTTCCCCCTAATTATCTAAACATTTTTTTAAAAAAACTAAATATATCTACATAAAAATACATATATATGTATATCATGTTACCAAAAAATAAGTTGATCTCGTGACCTTGTATTCAACAAAGAAGTTTTAGTTCTGATTCCAAGAGCATCTAAGGATTTTTCCAAGGAAGATATCCAATTGTGCTAAATTAATCTAAAAGGTTTACATCATTATTTTTAAGGAAGTATTAACAAGCCACAGTGCACCGTGACTTTACAAACATCTGATAGAAACAACCAGTAAGGTAGGGAATTGTAACAATTATTTCTTCTAGACAATTAAAAGAGCTTCATCGAGGCATATGTACATAATTGATTATGGGGACTCAGTCACGGTTGAACACATGGGAGCTGGAGAGATAGTACAATGGGCAAGACATTTGCCTTATACATAGTTAGCATTGATTCATCTCAAGGACTCTGAGTCCTGCCAGGAATGATCTCTGAGCAAAGTTGGGGGTGGCCAAAAAACAAATAAAAGACACATTATGTCTGTTTTGTAGGCCCTGATAAAAATATAAGTTTAGTCAATTTTATATACATCCTTTATTTGAACAGAAGTTGATATGTTGATCAATTGAAAAAGCATGATATTATCAGATATTTGCAGTAATTTAACCTTGTATTTTTTTAAATAGAAATAATTCAGTATAGACTATTATAGAGTTGACATTGACTTTATAATACATAGTAACTGGGGAGTAATAAAAGGAATTAGAAATAAAAAATAGTTTCTTTTATTTGCATGTGTTTATTTTTTATTTTTATTTTTTGAGGCATTTTAGGCACCTTTATTTTTTTTCTTTTTCCCTTTTTATTTTATTTATTTATTTATTTTAATTTTATTTAATCATCATGAGATAGTTACAAGCTTTCATGTTTGGTTACAATCACACAATGATCAAACACCCATCCCTCCACCAGTGCACATTCCCCACCACCAATATCCCCGGTAGATGCCCCCCCCTTTCCCACCCTTCCCCTCCTTCATGGCAGACAATTTCCCCCATACTCTCTCTCTACTTTTGGGCACTATGGTTTGCAATGCAGATACTGAGAAGTTATCATGTTTGTTCCATTATCTACTTTCAGCACACATCTCCCATCTCAACTGGTTCTTCCAGCCATCATTTTTTTAGTGATCCCTTCTCTATTCCAGCTGCCTTCTCCCCTTTGCTCATGAGGCAGGCTTCCAGCTATGGAGCAATCTTCCTGTCCCATGTATCTACTATCCTTAGGTAGGCACCTTTTTCTTTTTTTTTCCTTAAATTTTTATTAGTGAAACACCATGAGGTACAGTTGTAGACTTACAAATTTTTGTGCTTGGGTTTCAGTTATACAATGATCGAATACCCATCCCTCCACCAGTGCCCATTCTCCACCACCACCAGTCCCAGTATCCCTCCCACCCCCTTCCCCCCACCCCACCCTACCACTGTGGCAGGGATTTCCCTTTTGTTATCTCTCTCCTTTTGAGTGCTGTGTTTTGCAAAAGAGACACTGAGTGGCAATCTTGTTCAGACTATAGTCTACTCTCATCACGCATTTCCCATCCTGAGAGGAACCTCCCAACACCCTTTATTTGGTGCTCTCTTCTCTATATGAGCTGCCTTTTCCCCTAGCGTGTGCGGCTATCCTCAAAGCCATGGAGTAATCCTCCTGGTACTTATCTCAACTATTCTTGGGTGTTAGTCTCCTATTTTGTTACTTTATATTCCCCAGATGAATGCAATCTTTCTATGTCTATCCCTCTCTTTCTGACTCATTTCATTTAGCATGATACTTTCCATGTAGTACCACTTATATGTAAATTTCATGACTTCATCCTTTCTAACAGCTACATATTATTCCATTGTGTAGATGTACCAAAGCTTCTTTAACCAGTCATCTGTTCTTGGGCAAAACCTTCCATGACATTGAAGCTAATGGTGTCTTCAAAGATGTCATGCCACTGGCTAAGCAAGTGAAAACAGATATAGACAAATGGGACTATCTTAAACTAAGAAGCTTCTGCATCTCAAAAGAAACAGTGACCAAAATACAAAGACAGTTCACAGAATGGGAAAGAATATTCACCAAATACACATCCGACAAGGGGCTGATATCAAGGATATACAAAGTACTGGTTGAATTCCACAAGAAGAAAACATCCAACCCTATCAGAAAATGGGGTGATGTAATGAACAGAAACTTCATCAAAGATGAAATTCGAATGGCTAAAAGACACATGAGAAAATGCTCTACATTATTAATTATCAGGAATATGCAGATCAAAACAATAATGAGATATCATTTCACACCACAGAGACTGGATCACATCCAAAAGAACAAAAACAACTGGTGCTGGCGCGGATGTGGTGAGAAAGGGACCCTCCTTCACTGCTGGTGCAAATGCCGACTGGTTCAGCCCTTCTGGAAAACAGTATGGACTATTCTCAAAAAACTAGAAATTGAGCTCCCATTTGACCTAGCAATTCCACTCCTGGGAATATACCTCGGAGAGGCAAAAAAGTATAGTCGAAGCGACATATGCAGTTGTCTGTTCATTGCAGCACTGTTTACAATAGCTAACATGTGTTTAGTTTAAGACAAAATTAAAGGAATAGATTTATGGTCAAGAATACCGTAGATATACATTATTAAGTTCAGCATTATGGTATAGACTTCCATTGACAATATAATTGATTGTGTTTCTTCTAAGTAAATTTTAATAAGTTATAAATGCTAAGTTTATTTATTTGAGGTTTTTTTGTTTTATTTTATGTCTTGCTTAGTAACTAAGATTTAATTAAATTTCAGCTTGAATTTTTCTTCTTTTCAAACTGCAGTAATTTAGTTTGAATTACTTCAAATTTGCTAAAATTTGCTTTGCTGTTTTTTTTTTTTGGGGTGGGGAGGCGGGTGTTGCGTGAATAATCCTTTGGTCAGAGGCACAGAGACAAGACATGTGAGAGAAATGTAGAGAGCATGAAGGGCCAAAGCATCAACCTAACTTGAGGCAAAGAGTAACTGCCAGAGGCCTCCTTTTATTCTATTTTTCATCAGTTACATCCTAATAACTTCATCACAGACATAGAATCACTAAAACGAGAGTACAAACAGTTATAGGATGAGCATTCATCAAAAGAACATCAGAGTATACACTGTCTTGTCAAAGCTATGTTGTCAAAGCTATATTGTAATGATTTAAAAAATCAGAGGAAGATATGGAGCTGGACATGTAGGCTCTACAGATTACGTCTCTCACATTCTTGTGGCTGGTTGCACATGGGACAAAGAAAAGGCTCATACTGATTTTTGAAGGTCAATTCAGATTATGGATGTGTAAGAGGTGGGGAAACTGCTGCTTTGTACTGCCAAGATAATGTATGACCAGGCAGGTGTATGAAATCATGCTGTACTTCTCCAAATCACCAAACTCACAAGTTTAGCGTGCCCATTTAATGTAAAAGTGGGGCCTTAGTTCTGCTTTCTGCTTGCAGGGCAGCGTCCAGAGACTCGTCCTAATGTCCTGGTTTAGTACCAACAGAGGAGTAAGGAATAACAGCATACCTGGCATTTCTCAGGATTTACTCTTGACTCTGTATTCAGAGATCACTCTTTCTGTATTCAGGGGACTATAGAGGGTCCCTGAGATATAACCCAGGTCAGCTGTGAGGAAGATCAGTGTTCAAAATGCTGTACTGTAGCTCAGCTCCCCCCCCCCCCACCAATTTTTATTTTTAAGTAAAATTATTTTATTTTGGGTCTATGCAGACGAAAAAGTAGGCAAGGACAGAGAAAGATGTTCAGGACAGAATGTGAAGAGAATGCTGAGGGTAAAACATAAAATAAAGGAATTGCACATCCCAGATTGGGAAGAACACCTCACTGTTGGGGTTTCAGTAGCCGGCCTGGGACTTTGACTAAATCCCCTGCCCCTGAAAGAAAGAGCTGCCCCTGTTTACAGGGGCCCGGGGGCTTGCTTCAGCACTCCACACATGTAGGCACTCTGGTTGAAGACGATGGATGTTAACAGTTATCATCTTCCTGAGCTAATACAACTGACCCTGAAAGAGGGAGATGTAAATCATCATCTATATTGAGCCTGACAAGGTAAACGTGATACATGTAGTTTGCCCCTGAAATATGTGTATAAAAACCTCTGAGTGAGAGCTAATAAACGGATTGTTCCTTGACCACCAGATTTTGTGCCTCTGCTGGTTCTTTCTTGGTGGCGGCGGGAGTCCTCGGTGCGCAGAGGGCCAGGGCAGAGGCTTCTCCCCTTCCCACTCCCTCTCCTATAGGGAATAAATCCGGCGACCAGGAGGATCATGCTCTAGAGTGCCGGGATCGACTGGCCTGGACCCCGACACCTCAATATGTGTTCAACCGTTACTTTTATATTCAAAGTGTTTATAGACATACTGTATTCTTTATCTGAGAATTTTTATGATGAACAGCAGTCTCCAGTGTCTCTCTTCCATAGCTCCCCAAAGAAAGTCAAATTTATTTCTTAAATATATTTATTTATACAATATATTTATTCTATGTTTATTTTTGGTATTATTTAAATATTAAATATTTTTTATAATATATTAACCATATCTCTCTACTTTCCAATCCTCTAAACTCATATGGTTCCCTTTTATTTGCATATTATGTTATATTAAGAACATTATCATGACTAGACACGCTTTCAAATTTTAGTTCTGTACTATATCAGCTATTTTCAGGCTGTAGAACCTGGATTAGCAAGTCTAATACTACCTTAAAATTTTTTAAATATTCAAATTTTCAGGTGGTGTCATTGCTCTAAGAGAAGAAAATCTGGAGGTGAATCCAGCTATCAATGTTTTACTTAAACCTCAAAATAGTTCTTACAGCATTATGATGTGATTAATTTTTGTATTCTATACTACTCTTATCCTGAAACTTTTTGAAGATGAAAGCTCCCAGATTTCTAGCATCTGGGCCTAACATTTGCTCGAGCAGGCCCAGTAACTTCTCCATTATGAGACTTCTTGTTACTGTGTTTGTCATATTGAATACTGTAGGTAGCTTGCCAGGCTGTCTGAGAGGGGCGTAGGAATCGAACCTGGCTCTGCCAGGCTGGCTGTGCACAAGGCAAACGCCCTGAGCGCAGAGCCAGAACGAAGCCCTGAGCATCGCTGGGTGGGGCCTTTGCTTCTTCATCTCTGGCTCATGAACCCAGCAGAGGAACTTCAAAAATTTTTGTTTTAAGTTTATAATTTATCATTAATAGCTATTTGTCTAGTGTACTTGCTTTTTAATGTGTGTGGGTGTGGGTGTGGGTGTGGGTGTGTGTACACACACACATACTTGGATAGTAAAGATTTTGGGGGTGAAAGGGGCTTATGAATGGAAGAAGTTTGAGAAGCCAGGATATTTGAGGAATACATCAAGTATACCAATGCCGCTCATTTGAGTAAGTTCCTGATTCTGGGCCAAGGAGAAGACTTTAAGGGACAACAGTGCTTACAGTAGGTGTGGGCCCCTTCTGCCTCTCTGACACCCAGATTTGCTAATCATTCTCTTTATATTTTTTTCAGTGATCCCTGTCCCCACCACCACCACTATTAGGATCCACTTTAGAACTGTATCTCGCCTAAATAAATGGTTATCATTTGCCTTCAGTCTCTTTGAGTTTGGGCCAGTATCATAGATTCTTTTTGTTATTACGTTGATCGTTTGGGGTGCATAGGTAGCATTCTTGGGGGATGGCCAGCTGTTTGAGATTGTTTGGTATTTCCACTTATATAGTGATGTGTGTTTGACAGGAATTCCCAAAATATTCTCATTGTATTTATTTAAGAGTTTGGAATTTTGTAAGTTTCCTGTTCTTCATCAAATTTGAGCCACTTGAATTCATTAGGATTCTTGCCCGAATCTACTATTCTTGTGATAGTTGCAAAATGCTGATTATCTAATTCTCTGGAGTGATAACACAGCGATAGGGTGTTTGCCTTGCGCGCAGCCAGCCCGGCTGAGCCGGGTTTCATTCCTCTGCCCCTCTGAGAGAGCCAGGCAAGCTACCGAGAGTATCTCGCCTGCACGACAAAGCCTGGCAAGCTACCCGTGACATATTCGATATGCCAAATACAGTAACAAGAAGTCTCATGATGGAGACATTACTGGGCCGGCTCAGGCAAATCGATGAGTAATGGGAGGACCATGACCGTGACTAGTTTTATATACAAATTTCAGAATTGAAATTGTTTAATAAACCCAAACCCTCAGGCAATGCAGTGAACTTTCTGAGCAGGTAAATACATTAATCACTTAATCACTTTTTCATTTTCATTTCATCATCCTGTTATTCGTCGATTGCCTCGAGCAGGCCCCAGTAACATCTCTTTTATCCTAGCCCTGAGATTATATTCAAGGCTCTTTAGGAGAATGAGACCCATCATTGTTACTGGTATTTGGCATATTTGGTACGCCACGGGGTGTTTGCCAGACTCTGCCCTGTGGGCAGGCTACATTCGATAGCCTGCAAGTTTGTCCAAAGTAGGAATGAGATCATAAGATGTCATAAAAAGATGTCCTGATAAGATGTCGCGTGGCCACATTGGCCGCGCGGTTCTGGGAGCTGGATTTTATAGTCTCTGAGTCTTGGCCGTTGATGGGATTACACGGCGCCAGGGGGCCAGGTGGTGGGTGTGACCCCCGCCTACTGGAATTTGGAGGATCTGGGTGGAGGATGCTCGACTCCAATCCGAATAGGCTGGGAGATCTCGGCCCCGGAACCCGCATGGATTTGTCCCTCTGCCAGTACCTTCATGTGTGTGGAGAGTGGTCTCAGCATGGTGGTAGCTGGTCCTGGAGGTCTTTGGCTGCCGGAGCCCTGGTCGGGGTGGGGAGGAAAACACAACCCGCTCCCCTCCAAGGGACCCCGGCGAGGAACAGCCAGGCGTGGGGGCAGAAGACTCAGAACTTTCTGAGCAGGTATATACATTAATCACTTAATCACTTAATCCCCGTTATTCATCAATTTACTCGAGCAGTTGCCAGTAACGTCTCCATTCATCCCGGTTGTGGCCTGGCGTAGCCCAGTGGCATCTGTTCGTTCTAGGAACATGCAGAGCCTCAAACTGATCATTCAGGGTCTTGACGAAGAAGTCTGACCATCTCGTAGGTGGGCATCCACGCGATCTTTTGATGTCCTGTGGAATCCAATCAGTAATGGCTCTAGTCCAGCAGTTGTCTGTAAACCTCATTGCATGTCCAGTCCATCTTATTTTTGATGCCTTGGCAAATGAGACAGCGTCACTGATTCTTGAGTGTTGACGAAGATCAGAACTCAGGATTCTATCTCTCATTTGAGTGAATCGTGATATTCCAAGCATAGCTCTTTCGATTCCTCTTTGAGAGACCCGAATAGCGTTCTCATCCTATTTTAGTAGGGCCCAGGTCTCTGAGGCATATGTTAATACAGGAAGAACAGTGGAATCGAAGAGATGTGCTCGTAGCTGGAGGTTCTTTGTCCTCTTAGTTATTTCTTCAACACTCTTGAAGGCATTCCAAGCTGCTCTCTTCCTCCTGCGCAACTCAGGTGCCAGGTCATTCATCATGTTGATTTCTGGACCTAGGTATATATCACTGTTGCATTCGGAGATGGTGGTTCGATTGAGAGCGAATGGAACGTCAGGAACAAGGCTGTTTCTCATAAACATTGTCTTCGTAAGATTCAGCTGTAGTCCGACCTTTCCACATTCACTGTCAAAGTCGTTCAGCATTTGTGTCGCTTGGCTGACGTTTGGTGTTATTAGAATGATGTCATCAGCAAAGAGGAGGTGGTGTAGTTGCTGACCATCTATCTTCACTCCCATGCTTTCCCATTCCCATCGTCACATGATGTTCTCAAGGGTGGCACTGAAGAGTTTTGGTGAAATGGTATCACCCTGCTGAACCCCTCTCTTGACATGGATAATTACTTCTTTGTAGAATGGTGAGATCTTAGTAGTGAATCCGTAATAGAGCTCACGAAGGATCCTGATGTATTGAGTTTGTACGCCGTGATTGGCTAGGGCTTCTATGAGTGCTTCCGTCTCAACAGAATCAAAGGCCTTCTTTAAATCAATGAACGTTAGACAGAGCGGCATCTTGAACTCTTGAGAAACCTCAATGAGCTTATTAATCGTGTGGATATGGTCGATGGCACTGAATCCTTTTCGGAATCCGGCTTGTCCACATGGTTGTCCTTCATCTAGTGTTCTGCTATTCCTATTCAGGATGACTCTAGTGAACAGTTTGTAGATGACAGACAATAGGCAGATTGGGCAATAGTTGCCAATGTCATGGATGTCTCCCTTCTTGAACAGTAGTACGGTCCTGCTGGTTTTCGATTGGGATGGAACCTTGTATTCAGACAGGCAGCATGTGAAGAGCTGAGCCAGTGTATTGATGAGTACTGATGCCAGGTTCTTCAGGTGTTTAGGTCTGATCTTGTCTGGGCCAGGTGCTCTTTGTTTCTGTACTAACGAGATGGCATGTTGGATTTCGGAAGGGAGAACATTGGGAATGACATATCCATCATGAGGTATGTGGTATGTGGGCAAGTGGACGTGGCTATTAAAGAGATCTGAATAGAAGTCATGAATAATCTTCTCCATTGCCCTTCTGGAAGATGCGATAGTTCCATCATCATGTTGGAGGGCAGTCATCTTGGTTTTGTAGTTGGTGAAGGACAGGAGGGCATTACGAATGCTTTTCCCAGCTTCTGCCGCATCTACCAGTACTGCTGCTCTCCTGCTTTTGAGGTCATCCTTGATGGTTTCTCTGCACTGTTTTGCCAGTTCGGATGTTCACTTGTGGTTGCCTGAGGCATGTGCCAAGCCACGTTGGCGAATAAGTTCAAGAGTGTTCTAAGAAAGGCGGTTTTTTGTGGTTATCTCTCTCGGCATTCCTCGCACAATCATGGAGGTGCTGAATCTTTCGATCGTATTCCTCATCAATGTTGTCAATGACGCATCTTCCCACGTTGCCGCAACAGAGCCAAAGAGCTCCCAGTTGGTGGTCGTTCTGGTAGTCCTCTTCTTAAACCTTGCATTCTTTTCTCCTTGTTCTGTGAGGTAGAATTTTGCACGCAGAAGATGGTGGTCTGATCCCGTTTGGAATTTTGGGACAACAGGAACATCAGTTAGGCAAAACTGCCGATTGAATATGATGTGGTCTATTTCATTGTGGACCTGTCAACCGGGAGACTCTCATATCCAACGTTTAGATTCAGCCTTTTGGAACTGTGATTTACCATGGAAGGTCTTGTTTGACATGATGAACTCAGACAGTCTGTCACCCTGTTTGTTCCATTCTAGGCCATGGGTCCTGATGTGGAGTTCATCGGCTGATCTTCTTGGTCCTATCTTGGCATTAAAATCACCGACAATGATCTTGTAGAAGGTGTGATCTTCTTTATAGAACTTCTCCAGCTCCATGTAGAACTTCTCAATTTCCCTTTCACCATAACTGGATGTTGGTGCATAGACAACAAAGACAGAAACTGCTGGCAGTGAGCCATATCTATTCAAGTGTAATCGTCCGATTCGTGTTGTTAGGCATTCGAATGAATCAATGCTCATGGCTAAGTTTGTATTGACAAGGATATCGACACCACTCTTTTATCATATGTTCCAAGGAACAGTTCTTCTCCAGTGTCGAAAACGGTGTGATGTGATTGATGTCTTC
The DNA here is from genome assembly GCF_029834395.1 of Sorex fumeus. NCBI lineage: Eukaryota > Metazoa > Chordata > Mammalia > Eulipotyphla > Soricidae > Sorex > Sorex fumeus. Next base: position 10,261,569 of record NW_026606071.1, on the reverse strand, counting down.
TTGGTTTGGTCAGACCAATGATGTCGTACTTGATCTTTAGCGCTTGTACCATCAGGTCCTCAATGGATGCATCATATGCCAGCGTACGAGCATTAAAAGTACAGACAATCAGTTTTGTCTTTCTTCGTTTTGGCAGCCTATTTCTGCCTTGGGATTTTATCAGCCTCTCCTTCCACATCCTTCTCAACTCTGCTGTACTCAGGATCAGGGGAATGAGATCCATTTTTTTTTACTGGATTTGGCATATCAATTTGGTCTATTTGGCATAGACCACGGATAGCTTGCCAGGCTCTGCCATGTGGGTGGGATATTTAAGGTACTTTGAAAACTTTAGAGAAATGTAAATAAAAAGCTTGGAATAAATAAAAAAATAAATAAAAAGCTTCCGGGAGCTTGGTGTGATAATCTCTGGATCCTGGCCGTTGTTGGGGTTACATGGCAGTTGGTGGGTGTAACTGTCTAGCTACTGACAGGTCCAGTCCCAAACTGTGCAGGCTTGGAGATCTCAGCCCCAGGTCCCACACACCTGAGTTCCTCTGCCAGTTCTTTTATGCATGAGGCTCATCCAAGTGTGTGGAGAATGGTCCCAGCATGGCCTTGGCTGGGGCCTGGAGGTCTTCAGCTGTTGAGCCCTGGTGAGAACAGTCAAGCACAGGGTAGGAAACTCTGCCTTGTGCTCTCCCGGGAGCTTGGTGTGATAATCTCTGGATCCTGGCCATTGTAAATACATTATACCATCTAAATTTTATTTTCTTAAGAGAAATTTTGTTAAAGTACCTGGTATGCCAAAATCTGAAATGACTACATTCTAAAGAAAAAAATTAGATTGCGTTTCAACGACTATATTTCATACATCCATTGTGTGATGGAAATTCCATTGTGCCTTTTTTTCTACCAAGTTTTCCCTGGGTGAGATCCTATATCTCGATTTACTTTGTTATTGTCATAAGGGAAACTTATAAGGATTCAGTGACAAAGCTAATAGAAATAAATGCTTTGATATATTGCTCTACAAATGGATAGATACAAATGTCTTAAGTCATTATGTCTTTTTACGTGGAAATAACATGACACCTGTTATTTCATCTCCAATAAAAACTTGGTATAATATTTTGCTAATCTAGTGTTCAGACACACATTTCTTTTAAAAATATTTTATGAGAGCAAAAAAATTGGACCTAGCTTAAGCCATTGAAATCAGTTGTAGGCATTGTGTCCATACATCTTGAGTACTGTTTGGTAGGCACCATAAACTAAACTAAACTAAACTAAACTAAGCACTGCCATGTAGCACTGTCCTCCCGTTGTTCATGATTTGCTCAAGTGGGCCCAGTAACGTCTCCATTGTGAGACTTGGTGTTACTGTGTTTGGCATATTGAATTCGTCACAGGGAGCTTGCCAGGCTTTGTCTTGCTCGTGGCCAACCCGGCCAACCCAGGTTCAATTAATTCCTCCTCGTCTCTCGGAGAGCCTGGCAAGGTACCGCGAGTATCTCGCCCGCATGGCAAAGCCTGGCAAGCTCCTGTGACATATTCATATGCCAAACACAGTAACAGCGAGCCTCACAATGGAGACGTTACTGGGCCCACTTGTGCAAATTTATGAACAATGGGGAGGACAGTGCTATATTACCTTTATCCTTAATGGAAGCTTGAGCCTTCACTTCAAACTAAACTAAACTAAACTAAAATGGAATAGAATAAAATAAAATAAAATAGGCAAGCTCAAATGTAACTTGGAGAAGGACAGGGCATTTTAAGGAAAAAGTGCTTCCATGGTTCTGTCATAATTGATACATAAAGTAGGCTTTCTTAAATAGTTTGTATGTCCATAACTCAGTGGAACATTAGAAAAATTAATATATACATATATATTCATCATTCAGTCTCTAGAAGTGTTATGCTGTTGTTTGTTAAAATTTTTGCTATTAATTGAATATTATAAAATTTTGGCATCTATATGTTTCACTAACTGGATCAATATTAAGTATTTTACCTACTCAAATATTTCAACTGATGATTTTTATTATTAATGTCTTAATTGCTAATATTATTATATAAGTATTGTACAACATGACAAATTTGATTCAGCTTATTTAGCTTAATTTGGGAATATATGTCTAAGAAGCATTAACTTGCAAAAAAATTTTGGGCTTTCAAATTTGAAGTCAAGATTAAATTTGCAAAACACCTACATATGCTGTATTTTCACAACACTATTGATCAGTCATAAAGATTTAAAAATCCTTTTCTATACTTATTCCAAAATATATTCATTTAATTTTATTTCTTATGAAAACATTTTTCACAATTTCCATTGATATTTATTAAATATTTGCATGCATTAAAAAGGTGACATTTTTATTAATAAGACTGTTCTTGGTAGGTCTCAAAAATTGTTCTTAAATGATAGCTTTGTAAGAATACCTTGACAGCATCAAAAATGTCATACATTATACTCTCGTCACATCAATGCAGTCTGTTTATTGGATGCCATGTCAACAACTCTGCACAACAAGCACTTTCTGTCTAGTAAAACCTGATAAGTCCCTTGTATAGTCTAGCAATATAGTTAGAACTTCATTGAATTTCTTAAAACATTCTCCCCAACTGTAGTGCAATATTATCACTAGTTGTGTTGATGCTTATTAAAAAATATATTGAGTTTTGTTGCTTACATTTTTAATTTTGTAATTTTTTTCTATTGAAATTCTGTTCCAAGAATTTTCTTTGAATATTTACTTTGGCATCTATAAGCACAGTTTTGAAATGAGCATTAAACTGTTAGTAACCACAAAGAAAATATTTAAAAATGAGAATATGTCATCTATTAGTCAATTCAATAATTGCTGCATTCTGTAAATATATGTCAACATGTCAGATATTTTCAGTACATGAAATTCAGAATACATGATATATACTTTATTTCACTGTGTGTTCTTTTCATTGCAGTAACAAAACTGTGTTCTTGTCAAAAACGTGTAATTCATTTCCTTCTGTCATCCTAGCAACCCGGAGGCTGAATTACATAAATAAGAATCACCTGGCAATCTTGAGACTTTCTCCTGATTTTTAGAGAAGTAAAATGAAAATTTCTACAACTTTTTTGGAACTATAATTGTATCATATTCAGGAATGCAATAACCAACAGTAACTAGGATGCTTGGATTACTGACATAAGCAAAAGCAAGCGACTATTAATAATTTCAAATGAACCAAGAAACAGATGGAGTCATTAAAACTTCAAGAATTTGCCAAATATTATTAATTTATTTGATATCAATTATAAAACTACTGATTATGCACTTTTTTTTCAGTGTTATTAGACATGATGTAGAATACAAGAAAAATTTCCCTCGATGAAGTTGTGAGAAAACATGACACTGCTATAGTGGTGTAACTCATAAAGCCAAGATGTTTCCACAGAAAGAATTCCATTTTTATTACTGTTCACTATACTGAGGTAAAGAAACAACAAATAAATTTCAATGCTTCGAGTCATGTTTCTAGGAATTATTAATGATAATAAAGCATGAATTTTAGTATTACTAAAAGATTTTCTCCTTTATTTTAAATTATAGAGGCAAGTTTTTATTTCAAAAAGTTGTTTGCATTACATATTCGAAAGCTAGTATTTTGCAACAACTGTCATTAACTCATTTATTTATATTTGATACCTTCAAGTTACATAGGAAATGAATGAGGGTTCTTCCTGATATTGTATAGCATTAGAATAGTAGGTATTCTTAATGTTATCGTTTCCTAGAACTCTTAAGAATATTGTTTCTTAGTGTTATTAAGAATCTCATTTATTGTTGTCCAAGTATAAGCATTGTTTACATGATTTAGATATTTTGTTAATTTTCATATCTTGTCCAAAGAAAATTTAATTCTTCTTTCAAAAAGACATTCATTTACAAATTACCAAACAAACATTTTATTACTACAGTTTAGGTAATATGGTAAAATAATGAAGAAGTTCATGGTCTTTACATACAAAGGTACTGTACCCCACCACAAATTTATTTTTATCAAGGTAAAATCTTAATTTGTAGGTTTATAAATGTATATATGTTCTAAGTGTTCAATCTAAATCACAGCATGATTACCAATTATGTGGTAATATTTCATCACAGTCGATTAAACCCTTTCAGACTATGATGCTACATTAATAAGATCAATTCTGCTGTCAGAATACAATATTTAGGGCCCAGAGAGCTAGGACAATGGGTAGGGTACTTGCTGGCATGCAGCACAGTTGGGTTCAATCTCTAATACCAAATAAGTTCTCCTAAACCCCCCTGAACAGAGCAGAATAGAATCAGGAGGTTAGCTTGGACTGAAAAGGGAAAAGGAAAATAAAATGAATAAAAGGTTATGTTTTCATGGAACATCTTGGTTTACTTCTCCAGATGCTATAATTCTCTGATTAATGATATTGTTAGAACTTATCTTTCTTCTAATGTATTTGGCTACACATGATATTATCCATGTGTATCTACATTGAACAAAAGAAAGACCTCATATTTTTAAATAGCCAAGTAGTATTCCATTGTGTTTGTACACAACTTTTTTTCTGCTTTTTATTTTATTTTTTTAAATTTTTTAATTAATTTATTATTATTATTTTTAATAGTGAGACATCATGAGGTACAGTTGCAGACTTATACATTTTTGTGCTTGGGTTTCAATTATACAATGATCAAACACCCATCCCTCCACCAGTGCGCGTTTCCCACCACCACGGATCCCAGTATCCCTCCCACCCCCCAGCCCCCATCCTACCCTGCCTCTGTGGCAGGGCATTTCCCTCTCTCTCCTTTTGAGTGCTGTGGTTTGCAAAAGAGGCATTGAGTGGCAATCATGTTTGGTTGATAGTCTACTTTCAGCATGCTTCTCCCATCCTGGGCGGATCCTCGCAACACCCTTTATTTGGTGTTCCCTTCTCTTTCTGAGCTCCCTTTTTCCCTAACATGTGTGGTTGTCCTCCGGGTCATTGAGTAAAATTCCTGGTACTAATCTCTGCCATTCTTGGGTGTTAGTTTCCTATTTTGTTACTTTATGCACAACTTTTTCTTAGCATTTTTAAAAATTTATCAAGATTCTGTGATTTACATATAAATTAATTCAACACTTTTTTTACCCACTCATTATTGTTAGACACTGAAATTTTTTTCTAGAAGGTTTTTTTTAAAAACAATGATGAAATGAACATAGAAGTGCATCTGGGCTGGAGCAATAGCACAGCGGTAGGGCATTTGCCTTGCACAGGACCGGCCCGGCAGAGCGGGGTTCTGTAAAATCTTATCACACTGAAGGTTTTATGTTAGCGTGCTTTCTGTATGACTCTATCTCACCACCCGAGTTCAGTGCTGTTGAGCCTCTGTGTGTGGCCGGGATAAGGACTGCTGTTGGCCGGGGGCAAATGAAGGAAGAAATGAGCGCTAGGCTGGTTGATATCAATTGTAGTTTATTCCGATCCTCTTCACTCCTGTCTCTCCTCTGCCTCCTTCTATCCTGGGCCCCAATCTGGAACCCTTTCTCCTTCTGGCGCTGTCTCTGGATCTCTGGAGCCCAAGCTCTCTCACTTCTGACTCTTCCCCCTCCTAGCTTACATTCTTAGTTTACATAGCAATCACATAGGGTGGTGAAACAAAGGTTGGTTGAACATGACAAATCAACAAAGAGAGGTAAGACCATTCCTCCAGGAGATTAACTCAAGGATAAAATCTCATCTAAAGAGATTACTCCTCATTGCTAGGAGATCCACTCAAGGGTGGGATCTCAACGAGGGTGTGTTCTTTCCTCAGCTAGCAATCTACTTAAATAGTTGAAGTAAATCTACTTCTAATATTTCTAGCAATGTCATTCTGTATGAGAACAGTAAGAGATATAAACTTACAGTTTGGTTCTTCCTGAGAACATCTCACTATACATTCCGTAGTTCTCAGGCCAGGTTAGTCTTCCTAGCCCCAGCAGGTCCTAGTCTCATTATTACTTACTTTTGTATCACGCCAGAATTTGTTCTTCATCATGCCCTCAACTTTTAGTTGAGTATCATGGTGCTTAGGCCTAGCCCATTTTGATGCCAGGGTAGCTCATAGCTTGCCCTGTGTCCATTCAGTTCCTCTGGGGGACACTGCTTTTGGGGTGCTAGGAACTAAGGGAAACTGAGTCAAGAAAGCAGATGCCCAGGAGTAAATATTATTCGGAGTCAATCAACTCCCAAGTATAATATATTACAAAGCATAATATTAACTGTCTTCCTGTGTCCATACAGAAAGGACATTGCTTTAAGGTAAACTATGCAAAAGACACGATTTACAAGTTCAGTGTTCTTAGAAGGATCTACTCTTACAAGCTAATAGAATCTGATTAGGGAGAAAAGGTGATTAACTGTTTGGCGATGAGAACGTAGAGAAATAGTTACAAATAAACAAAAGAATGGGAGTGACTCGGGAGCACTGGGATGGGTATGACCCGATAAACTTAAGCTACCTGAGGAAGGATAATACCGAGTTATCCTATAGAGTTCGTTTCCTCTGCCCCTCTTGGAGAGTCCTGCAAGCTACCGAGAGTATCTCGCCCGCATGGCAAAACCTGGCAAGCTACCCATGACATATTCAATATGCCAAACACAGTAACAACAAGTCTATTCAATATGCCAAACACAGTAACAAAATGGAGACATTACTGGGCCTGCTTGAGAAAATTGATGAACAACTGGAAGATAGTGGACATTGGACAGTGGACATCTTTTTAAATCAGTATTATCACTTATCCATGTAGATATATGAAATAAGTACATTGTAATGTAATTGCTGATTATTTGGTAGATATTTTATAGTATTTTGAGAAATCTCAAAAAAGTTCTCATTCTAAATTGACCAATTTATATCACAACCATGAATCATTACCCCAAACAAGAAGCAAAGATACATTTTAAAAACCAGTAGTGCTACAAATGAATACATCTGATGAACATAGAACAAAATACCTTAAAAATATGTCTTAGCAAAAGTCCCTCGTTGGGACCCTGCTTTTGGGGTGCTAGGAAGTAAGGGCAATGAAGGCTTAAGTCGAGAGAGCAGATGCCCAGGAGTGAATATTAACTGTCTTCTTCTGTCCATACGAAAAGGACATTGCTCTGAATTAACTATGCAAAGGACTTAAGAAGAGAAAAGCAATATTTATAAGTTAACAGAGTCTGATTAGTAGATAAAGGTGATGACCTGACCAGTTGAGGAAGCAGAGCACAAAGAGGTTACAGACAAACACAGAGAAATGGGAGCACTGCGATGGGAATAACCCAATAAACCCAACCTCCCTCTGGAAAGCTCCTCCCTGTTTCCTGAAAGGACAAACCAGTGTTATCCTAATTTGGTATTTATAAAAAGTGAGCATGTTTTTAATTTTAGGCATCCAAAGTCAAATATCTTTAGGCAAATAAAAGTAAACAGGAAAAACACTTTTCAAAAAATCTGATTAGATTTGCCTTGTGTTAACGTTTATGCTAATAATCTATCTAATGTGTGAAGTTGCAAAGGTTCTGACAAAGAAATTTCATTGTGTTAGGATTTTTTACTTAGTTTATTTATTAGTTATGTTAACATAATTTAGTTATATATTGTCATTATAGATTGAGAATACCTTCTTTGCTCTGTATGCACAATCAACCCTTTTGAAAAGAAAATTATTATCAAAACATGTGCAGTCATACAGTTATCAAAATGTAATAAATGATATGTTATTGGCAACAGTTTTGTGTAAGGTTTCTATTTCAAAATACTATATTAAGTGGAAAAATCCTTGTATGTAATTTTAGTTAAATTTATCATACATTAAATTTTATAGAGTTCATTGTTTATTATAAATATATACTGCTTCTTCTATTTTCTATAAATTTTTATTCTATGGTCATAATTGAATTTGATTCTGTACTTTGTTCTTTGTACTTTTGCATTTTGTATTTTGTTCCCTTTCTTAATGTTTTCCTTATTTTCATATTTCCTTATTTCCTTATTTTCATTATTTCTTCCTTATTCTCTCTTTACACATTTTATCCATAAAATCATTAGCACAGAATACAGAATAAAAATGTCATGCTTCTAATAAATATACTTTTAGTAAGAATAAAGAAGTAAAACACAAAAAGGACAGTTAAGCAGCAAGACGTTGTGAGTGATTATACAGAAATTGTAAATGCATTAGAAAACTTTTAAACTTTTGTATTTTCTTAAATTAACTTCACCACTCTAACATCTTGTTTCACATAGAGTTATAACCACAGTTTTATAAAACATCTATTATAGTCAGCATACAGTATATGCTAAGTTGTGCTAAAACACTCTTAAAGCTACTCATACCATTGAACTGCACAGCATTCTTGAGGTAAATTTTAGTGTGGTTTGTATTTTGAGAGACAATATGTTTAGAAGTATGATAGCAGATTGTGCAAATATAGTATTGCTTACAATACATAACAGTACCTATCATTCCTCTTTTGTAAATGAGGTAAAAATTTTTATGAATTTTGTGATTGCTATATACAATTTTCTAAAATTAAAACACACTTAAGTAGAGAAATAAAAGACATAGCTGATTGCTATGTAAGCCAGAACTAGATTGAAAGCAATTTTACAAGTTTACAACATTTATGTTATCTTAAGTGAAGATAGTTCCTTTCTCCAAACCATGTATTTTTAATATGTAACTTCTTTTATCCTTTTGGCCTTTGTATTATTGCAATGCACATATGGGTATACCAGGAAAAGAATGGCTAAGTGTTATTTCAACTAATCTTAACTCTCAACAATTTTTCAGAAAAATAAACAATATGTTATTAAAAAAATAAAGATTAAAACAAGACTGTACACAATATTTAAAAAATAATCCAATACTAGATATTATTATATTCATATAATTTAACCAATGCATTCTAGTGTCAAAGTATATTAAAAATAAAATCTTCTAAGCCTTATTTTGGAAATACTTTTGAAATTATCATCCAGAATATGGATCACTGTATTAATTAAGCTAAATCATTCAAATGAGTAGTTGCAAAAAAGAAAGCTAACAGGACTTCTAGATGCCATAAACATGACTGAATTTCTTAAGTCAAAGCGTTCAATTTTTGAGAATATTTATAGAAATGCAATGATAAAATTGAATTGAAAATTATAGTTTTTTACTGCCTGTGTACAAATATTTTAAGGTAAAATGTTTAAAAGCCATTTAACAAAGTTATTGCTAATTTCACTTTTATATAAAGGTGTCACAAATTCTGTGAAATTTTTTATTTGTTGATATGAAGTGGGGCTGGAGCGATAGTACAGCGGAAGGGTGTTTGCCTTGCACGGGGCCGGCTCAACCGAGCCAGGTCCGATACCTCCTCCCCTCTCGGTAGCTTGCCGGGCTCTCCCACACAGCAAATCCTGGCAAGCTACTCACGATGTATTCGATATGCCAAACACAGTAACAACAAGTCTCGCAATGGAGATGTTACTGGGCCCACTCAAGAAAATCGATGAACAATGGGAGGACAGTGCTACAGTGCTACAGTTGATATGAAGTGCCAATGTATCACTATCTAGAAATTAAAATATTAGAAACAAAAATCCCAAAGTACTTTAACTGCAGTTCTAAGTATAACAAAATATGAAATAACACACATGTCTAGCTACAAATGAGTAAATTTAGAAATTGTGTGTATATATATATACACACACATGTACATATATACATACATACATACACAAATAAAATAATATGCAGATAATATGCAGCTGTAATAAGAGATAAAACTATGCAGTTTGCTACAACATTAATGGAATCAGGGAGCATCAATTTTAACAAAAAAAAAAGTCAGAAGAAAAAAAATAAGGACTGATCTCACTTACTTGTAGAGTCAAACTAAGAGCATAGTACACAACTGAATAGTGATGAAACCTTGACACTAGGATACAGAACCAACTGCCAAATACAGTATGGTTTGGTGGAAGAAATAAGAATGGAGTAGTATAGACATGAAAACAGTGCAGGAGGATTGTGGGAACTTTGGTGGAAGGTGGGGGTTGTAGAAATTTTTATAGCAATACTATAAAATTTAACACTCTTCTGACTTCCTAAACCATAAGAAAATTTTAAAAAATAAACAAATGTAAAAGCAAATTGTCAATGTATGAAAAAAGCTGTAGTTTTTTTTTTAAATAAAACATATAAGATTGGATCAGCAGTACAACTAGAAGGTAGAGCACCTATCTTGCATGCAGCAACAACTCAGATAGGATCACTGGCAGTTCTTACACTCACTTGTGTCCATCAACTACGATCCCTGAGCACAGAGCTAGGAGTAGAAGAGGATCAACACCAAGTTTACCCTGTAAAGCCAAACAAAATGAAAAGAAACTTCCAATGAAAATAATTTGATGTACTTAAAAACCATAGTTAACCTTCATATTTACAGAAAAATATATAACCTATATAATTTTATACTAATTATATATTTAAGTTTAATAATACCTCTACTACTATTACTGTTTCACCTACAATGGTTCTTTTATTCTTTCTCACTACATATGGTTTAAGAAGTCAAAGATTAGTACATAGAAATTACTTTTCTTTACCTTCAATTATTATTTAAACATATATGCAAAAGTTAGTTTTTTTTATGTGACCACAACAGTTTTCTGCAATGTCGGTTTTTTTCATACATTAAAATATGGTCATTTCAACAAGCCCATATCCACAGCTCCCAAAGCATATTTGTCCAAGCTACAGCTCAGCATAAAATTTCTGTTTTATAGTAAGTATATCTAAGTATAATTGTGAGCATACTAAAAGGTGGATAAAGATAGGCAGGGAAAGAAAATAGGAATTACCAGCCTAATTTTTCTGAGTCCTAGGAGAACAAAGCAGACTTACCTAAAAAAAGAAATACAAATGGCCAAAAGGCACATGAAAAAATGCTCCACATTGCTAACCATCAGGGAGATGTTGATGGGAATGCCCACTAGACCAGCCTTTCTGGAAAACAATATGGACAGTCCTTCAAAAACTAGAAATTGAGCTTCCATATGACCCCTCAATACCACATCTGGGAATACATCCCGAGGATGCAAAAAAGCACAGTAAAAATGACATCTATGCCTATATGTTCATTGCAGCACTGTTCACAATAGCCAAAATCTGGAAACAACCCATGTCCTAGAACAGATGACTGATTAAAGAAACTTTGATACATCTACACAATGGAAAGCTATGCAGCTGTCAAGAGAGATTAAGTCATGAACTTTGTTTATAAATGGATAGACCTGGAGAGTATCACACTAAGTTAAATGAGCCAGAAAGAGAGGAACAGACATAGTAGGACTGCACTCATTTGTGGAGTATAAGACAACATAACATGAGACTGACACCTAAGGACAGTAGATACATGGGACAGATAAATTGCTCCATAGCTGGAAGCCTGCCTCATGAGCAAAGGGGAGAAGACAGCTGGAATAGAGAAGGGATCACTAAGAAAAAGATGGCTGGAGGAATCGGCTGGGATGGGAGATGTGTGCAGAAAGTAGATAAAGGAACAAACATGATAACCTCTCAGCGTCTGTATTGCAAACCATAATGCCCAAAAGTAGAGAGAGATTATGGGGAATCATATCTGCCATGATGGGTCTCATTCTCCTAAACCTGAAAGAGCCTTGAATATGGCACTTTCTTAAAAATCTCAGCGCAGGATGAAGGAGATGTTACTGGGGCCTGCTCGAGGCAATCTACGAACAACAGGATGGTCATGATCGTCACGATCATATCTGCCATAGAGGGAAAGGGAGGATGAGAAAGGCGGGGGGGTTATACCAGGGAATGTGCTCTGGTGGAGGGATGGGTATTTGATCATTGTGTGATTGTAACCCAAACATGAAAGCTTATAACTATCTCACGGTTCTTCAATAAATTAATTCAAAAAAAGAAAAGAAAAACCTAAATGTTGAAGATGGCTCTGCTCTATAACTCTACCTGAGTTGATTTCGAGAGGGTCACTAAAGGGAAGCATATGCTGACACTCTCCCATAAGAGGTGTATGGAGGCATAGTCTATGCTCAAACGAGGCTTGTCAAGGTCAGCTCACCATATATGACGATTGCTGTCCAAATAATAAAAATCAAAATTCAATTCCTCTGAAAAATAATTTTACTGGATTTTTGTTTTCTGTGTAGGCTGAGGAATTAATGTTTGTTTAAAGTACATGCTTTCCCTAGTACATTGACTTACATACTTGGAGTTAGCTAACAGCACTATAGGTGTTGCTAATTTTACGTTGGGGTTAAAGCTCAATAATTCCATTGTAAATTAACCAAAGGAAATGGCGAATATGCACTCTACTTTCTCATCCTATCATTTTTCCATGTTGTTCCAATGACCAGGGGTCTTATGTTTGCTTGACTAGTATTTTAACTACTGTGCAAACTGGCTATTTACCTTTTAGTTCTGGTCCTAGCATATACCTAACACAATTAGCTTGTGTTTTTAGGAATATCAGAAAGCAGAGCTGCCAGGACTGTGCTTAGTGAATGTAGTTACAGTGGATATAAAACTTGCATCCTTATGTTTGCAGAGTGTACAATCTTAGACAATGAGCTATTTCTGTGCTTCCATTAATTCTTTTTAGATTTCTCATGTACTATTGTAGACGGTAAAGAAAATAAAGGACACAATGCCAAATTCAAAATGTTTTATGCTGCAACCTTATTATATTCACATCTACCATAAAGAAAAAAAACAGAAGTAGATCTAACATAAGAAAAGAGCTATTATAGTCATAGTTTAATACAGAAGTATAATATAATGTAGCAGTGTCCTCGATTTGCTAGAGCAGACAACAGTAATGTGTCCATTGTGAGACTTCTTGTTATTGTTTTTGGCATATCAAATAAGCCACAGGGAGCTTGCCAGGCTCTGTCATGCGAGGGGATACTCTCGGTAGCTTGCCAGGCTCACCAAGAGGGTTGCAGGAATAGAACCCGGGTCGGCCTCATGCAAGGCAAATGCCCTATCCTCTATGCTATAGCTCCAGCCCTATAATACAATGAAATAAAATTATTATGTATGTGAACAAAGGGTATAGGTTAATTATTTCAAAATCACATTTATAAAATATTAAAAATACATTTGTAATTATCTAAAACAATTCGTTTAATTTATATTACTTTATTTCTCTAATAAAAGATTTTCTTATTTTTAAAAAGAAAGATGTGGTATTCTCTGTTCTATCCTTATTTTCTCTTCAAATGTTTTCTGGCAAATATCCCAGTCTGTTATCCTAAACTAATCCCAGATGCCACATCAGGAGAAGCAAACTTGGGTATATAAAACTTTAAGAAGGAAACACCGTTCTGTTCCACTCCATAAATACTTTAGAAGCTGACATCTAATGTGTCAACAAAATTCCATGAGAAAAAGGCAATCCCAAGAAACCTCTAGAAGAAATACAGATGACAATAATAAACATACTGTAACCACGCTGCTCAGAACATTTGCATTAATTGCACATTCTAGAACTTTGACAGTATTCATAAACTCTATGGATTTTTTCTTATTTTATTTATTTTATATCAGAAACACATTTTTAAAATTTTATATTTCAAGTCATTTAGTTAAAAGTGATAGCACAGTGGTAGGGCATTTGCCTTGTACACAGCCAACATGGTGTACCCGAGTTCGATTCCTCCGCCCCTCTCGGAGAGCCTGGCAAGCTACCGAGAGTATCTCGCCTGCACGGCAGAGCCTGGAAACTACCCGTGACGTATTCGATATGCCAAACACAGTAACAACGAGCCTCACAATGGAGACGTTACTGGGACCGCTCGAGCAAATCGATGAACAACGGGAGAGCCTTATTACCAAGAAAACAGATGGTGGTGACCCTCATAGCAAGAAATGTATAGGGGCAAATTTTGTATGAATAGGTTTAAACAAAAATGCCTGACAAACATGTTTCTTAAACTGATTTTTTTTCTTTCAACTGTACAGTGAATTTCTATAGAAGCAATAACTATAAATGACATAAGTAGAGTCTCTTGATTTGATAATATCTTCTAATGAAAATTACAGAATTCTAAATATTAATGAGCACCTACTATTCTTTTTAATTTTTTAATTAATAGACTTTGGTTCACATGTTTATAGTAGTATTAATGTTTATGGTTTTTATATACAGCACTAGAGTATCAAAGACCCTCCACCTGTGATCCAATATTAATTCTTACTTAACCTCTTCACCTTTATTCTCCCTAATACTTTGTCCTTTCTGCCTCTGTTTGGTAATATCAGCTTGGGAATCGAAGATCAGGGATTAAAAATTGATGTCCCTTTGTTCTAGCTTTTCTATATGAGTTAAGTATTCTAGTATCTCTTATCTTTCCCATGATTTTTATCACTAAAAATTATACTCTCCAGGTCTCAGTAAGGTGCAAGATTTCACCATTTCTTATGGCTTCATCAATTCCATTGTGTATATAAAACACAATTTCTATTAAAATTTTGATTGATGTTCTGTGATGATTTACAATACTATTGTTAGTTTTACGTACACACGGTTCTAATACAAAATCCATAACCAATGTACCCACAATCCCCTCCCACAAAGTTTTAAGTTCCAGCTCACACCTGTCTGAGTCAATTGTGTGACTCAATTCTCCGATTCTGTTGTCATTCACCCTTTGTTGCTTCCTTACTATTTATCTAATAGACTGTATTCATCATGGTATCTTCTAGTTCTATCAATGTTGCTTCAGATTGCATGCTTTTATTCTAATAGTTAAGTCACATTCCATTGTGTGTTATCATATCAAGGCAAGAAGTGGTGTCATTGAGTCATTTGGAAGTTCTACTCCTATTTTTTTAAGAGATCTCCATTTTCTTTACATAGAGGCTAAACTAGATGACATTCCCACCAACAGTGAATGATAATTTCTTTCTCACCACAACTCCTCAAAACTGGCTTTTTCCCAGACTTTTGATATGTGCCTTTTAACTGGTGTAAAGTGATAGCTCAGTGTTTTTTGATTTGCATTCCTCTAATCATGAATGATGATGATTACCTTTTCATATGCCTGTTGACCATTTGGATTTCTTTTTCAGAAAGTATCTCTCTGCTCATCTCTTTATGTTCTTGACAAATAGGGTAATTGAATATTTTTTGTTAATGGGCTTTATCATTTGTAAGAATTTTTTTTTTACCCATTCATCCGTGACTTGATGTTTCTATTGTTTTCATATCCTGGATATTTAAATGTTACAGTGAGCATAGGTATACACATATCTTCTCAAACTAATGGTTTTGTGTTTCAGTGTATATGCAAAGGGGTAAAATCATTGGGTCATGAAGCAACTTTATTTTTCACACTTTTAAACACTCAGGAACAATTCCTGAATGCAGTCAGGCGTAACCCTAGAGCATAGTTGTATGTGGCTAGAAACCAAAAAACAACAAACAAACAAACAAATCCAAGAAATCCACATGTTGTTTTCTGTGGAGGCTGAACTAGAGGTATTGACACAAACAATTTGGGTCTTCTTTTACCACATCTCTTTCTTTTCCAATAATTTTGATAAATGGTATTTTTGATGCTGAGAGATGATGTCTTATTGTGTTTATTTATTTAAATTTCCCTAAATATAAGAGACAATAAACACTTTTTATATGCTAACTGTTCATCCTTCTGTAGTCTTGTATGATATATTTTTATTTCTTTTACAAATTTTGATGTGATTACTAATCTTGTTGATTAGATGTTGAGTTTTTTCTGTATATTTGATATTAGACTTTTGGCTGATGCATTCGGTGAAATATTTTCTCCTATTTGGTTGAATATTTTTTAATGTTAGATACGATTTCTTTTGCTATTTAAAAACTTTCTGATGATGTATTCTCATGTGCTCATTTTTATATTGGTTTCATGTTTATGGAGACAATTTATTTAAAAAATTTCAAATGTTCATGTAGTGGAACTCTACCTATGTTTTTGTTAATAAATGTTGTTAATTCTGGTTTGATCTCAAGGCCTTTACTCAACTTTGTATGAACTTTCATATATGGTGGTGATAGTGATGGAGTTTAATTTTTGTTTACAACTGTCCACTATTTCTAATACCACTTGTCTCTAAGGCATCTTCATTTTTTGTCATTTTTCATGATTCCTTTTAATATTGTTCAGTTACTTAATAATTTTATATTTTAAATTATATCTAAACTATCATGATTTATATACTAAGCATATCTATGACCTCTTTTTCAAACTGAAACAAATTTAGTTATTATGATAAAAAGAAATAAGAATAGTAATTATAAAGATTGATTTGAAGTGGAAGATTGTTTGTAGTAGATCATGTTATGAAATAGTTCAGATAAGCTGTGATTATAGTTCTCTAGGTGTGAGAAATGACATTTCAGTAAGAGCAGCATCATCCAAGATAGAGAAAAAGAGATAGACTTAGAGTATTTGACAGATGCAGCTATTATACATCAAGAACCCTATTATTAGACACAATTTTTAGATATTATTGTGAGTCAGTATTAGACACAAGATGCCAATGTTGAGAACAAATAGAGAATTCTATTTTTAAAACATTAAAACTTTTTCTAAATCACTAATTCTTTGGAATTAACTCTTGTAAATCTTGAAACCAATACAATATTGAAGAAAATTAGCAAATAAGCTATAATACATAGACTTCAACTTTGTTTTTCACATAAATTTTGAAATGACTTTGTACTGAGTCTTATTCTGGTAATAAAACTTCCTCTTTTCATCTGTGAAACTCCAGTGCATACCTTTTGACAGTTAAACATTGCTCCTACCCTTTATGTAGGAGAAGCTAACTGATGTTGGTAATTATTTTGGGAAAAAGTTTTTATACTGCCCACGTACTTTTCCAAAACTAGTTGGTGGAATATTCAAATTTTACATATTGATTGCTTCAAATTCCTCAGTCATTTGAGTTTTAGAGGAAATTTCAGAAAGAATAAAATGGAGTAAAAAAAGTTACTAAAAACAAAAGACCTTGGGGGTATGGTGCCGCAAGCAGGTTAATCTGTAACTGTGAGCCGAGGGCATCAGCAGCCTGATGACACTTTCAGACTTCCAGATACCCCAAAATTGCTGCCGTGCCTTTGGCCAGCCCCAAAAAACTTGGGGCAAAGTTTACCAAGAAAGTAAACAGCCAAAAGTTAGGTATGTGGGAAATCCGGCTCAACTATATAATTGGAGGCAAGGCCTCTCTGGTTCCTGATTGAACTGCTTAATGGCCATGATCCCAGAAACTTAGAAACAAATCTTGGAAACCAGCAGCTTTAGGTATTAATGTGTCCGGTCCCTGCAGTAGGTTACCGGTGCTGGGCCAACCCAGATGGAAATAGGTCTCGTGCCTTGGCCTGTTCCCCCTGGTGGCCCAGTGGCCGCCATTCTGCAGAGGCCACTGGTAGTCAGGTTTGGGCCCCCAGTAACTAGACACACAGGGCCTCATGGGATGGGGGTGGAGCCGGGCTTGTCCTCCCCACCCCAAAGACCCCAAGTCATCGCCCACAAATGGCCTCTCTGGCTCCTGATCCAGCAGCTTAATGGCCATGATCCCAGAGACTCAGAAACAAATCTCAAAACCTAGTGGCTTTTTGCAGAAATGCGTCCAGACCCCACAGTACATTACTGTCGCTGGGCCACTCGAGGGAGGAAAGGGTGTTGTCACCCCACCTGCTCCCTCTTGGTGGCTCGGTGGTCTTTATCCTCCAGAAGCCTTTGGACAGTCAGGCTTGAGCCTGCAGTGATGAAACTTGTTGGGCCTCATGGGATGGGGAGAGCCGGGCCTGTCCTCCCCTCCCCAACAAGACCCCAAGTCATCGCCCACGAATGGCCTCTCTGGCTCCTGATCAAGCTGCTTAACAGCCTTGATCCCAGAGACTCAGAAACAAATCTCGAAACCCAGCAGCTTTTGGCAGAAATGTGTCAGGACCCTGAAGTAGGTCACTGTTGCCAGGCCACCCCATGGGGGGAAGGGTGTTGTCCCTCCTCCTGTTTCCCCCTGGCGGTTCGGTGGCTGTCATCCTCCAGAGGCCATTGGACAGTCAAGATTGGGTCCACAGTGACGAAACTTGTTGGGCTTCACAGGATGGGGCGGAGCCTGGCCTGTCCTCCCCACCCCAAGGAGACCCCAAATCAAGCAGCTCAACAGCCATGATCCCAGAGACTCAGGAACAAATCTCGAAACCCAGTGACTTTTGGCAGAAATACCTCCAGATTTAAGGGTTAAAATTTTGGAATTTCAAAATCACATGGCCCTACTGCAGCCATGTGACATCATATGTTATTCATAACCAGCAATAGAACACAAATTGTCTATTGTTGCCTTTTCAGCATA
The DNA here is from genome assembly GCF_029834395.1 of Sorex fumeus. Classification (NCBI taxonomy): domain Eukaryota; kingdom Metazoa; phylum Chordata; class Mammalia; order Eulipotyphla; family Soricidae; genus Sorex; species Sorex fumeus. The sequence continues at coordinate 10,243,158 of NW_026606071.1, read as the reverse complement.
TCTGAGTGTTGGGGTAAAATCTCAAATAATAATGGTGGGTCTGGTGTCAAAATATTGAATGTGATCAAAGTAGAGAGTAAGTAACGTGGAAATCTTCTGGTGGGGGGAGGCTGTGGATGGGGGTATACTAGGGTTTTTGGTGGTGGAGAATGGGCACCGGTGAAGGTACGGGTGTTTCATTGTATGACCGAGACTTAGACCCAAAAGCTTTGTAACTGCTCTCACGGTGATTCAATAAATAAAATTATAAAAAATGAAGAAAAAAAAGTAAGGTGGAGTTCATGAACAATTCAATCAGCTAATCAGTGACTGAATAAATAGCAGTACTTCTACAAAAAAAAAAGACTTAGGCAATGTGCAATGTGATAATCAGAGCAGATGCTATACATATGAGTCAAGTTGGTAGAAAGCATTTGATTCAAGTATGTCAAAACATGCATTTGGAAATAAAAAAATAACAACAAATGCATTCTTCACAGGAACCACTAAAGAAAATAAGCTTTTCTTACACTCTGGTATTATCCTAGTAAAATATGTTTCACAATTATGGCAGCTAGAAGTAGGTGGCTATCAATTGGTTTTGTTGATGTCACCAAATTTATGGTAACATAGGAACTAAATGTAGAATGCTAATATCACTCACTCATATATCATTGTATATATAATATATGTATAATTCACGTACGCTAGCATCAGATGCATCCATCGAGGACCTGATGGTACAAGCGCGAATGATCAAGTACGACATCATTGGTCTGACCGAGACAAGAAGGCACGAATCTCACCATGCCGTTTTCGACACTGGAGAAGAATTGTTCCTCGGAACATGCGATAAAAGAGGTGTTGGAGGCGTCGGTGTCCTTGTCAACACAAACTTGGCCAAGAGCATTGATTCATTCGAATGCCTAACAACCCGAATCGGACTTTTACATTTGAATAGATGTGGCTCACTGCCTGCAGTTTCTATCTTCGTTGTCTACGCACCAACATCTCATTATGATGAAAGAGAAATCGAGAAGTTCTACATGGAGCTAGAGAAGTTCTATAAAGAAGACCACACCTTCTACAAGATCATTGTGGGTGATTTTAATGCCAAGATAGGACCGAGAAGATCAGCTGAAGAACTTCACATCAGGACCCATGGCCGAGAATGGAACGAACAGGGTGAGAGACTGTCTGAGTTCATCATGTCGACCAAGACCATTCATGGTAACTCACAGTTCCAGAAGGGAGAATCTAAACGATGGACATGGGAGTCTCCCGGTGGACGATTCCACAACGAAATAGACCACATCATATTCAATCGACGGTTTTGCCTGACTGATGTCGCTGTTGTCCCAAAATTTCGAACGGGATCGGACCACTGTCTCCTTCGTGCAAAATTCTACTTCACAGAGCGGGGAGAAAGGGCTGCAAAGTTCAAAAAGAGAACTCCCAGAATGACCACCAACTGGGAACTCTTTGGTACTATTGCGGCAACATGGGAAGATGCCATTGTTGACAACATTGACGAGGAATACGATCGACTGGTTCAGCACCTCCATGAATGTGCGAGGAACGCCAAGAGAGAGATAGCCACAAAAAGTCGCCTATCTTCGAAAACTCTTGAGCTAATTCGCCAGCGTGGTTTGGCGCATGCCTCAGGCAACCGCAAGCTAACGTCCGAGCTTGCAAAGCAGTGCAGAGATGCGATCAAGGAAGACCTCAAAGAGAGAAGAGCAGAAGTACTGGTAGATGCGGCAGAAGCCGGGAAAAGTATTCGTAATGCCTGCCTGTCCTTCGCCAACTATAAGACCAAGATGACTGCCCTCCGACGTCCTGATGGATCCATCACATCCTCCAGAATGGCAATGGAGAAGATTATCCATGACTTCTACTCAAATCTCTTCGATAGCCATGTCCACTTGCCGACATACCAAATTCCACAGAATGGGTATGTCGTTCCTAACGTACTCCCTTCCGAAATCCGACACGCCATTTCGTTGGTAAAGAAGCAAACAGCACCCGGCCCAGACAAGGTCAGACCTGAACACCTGAAGAACCTGCCGTCAGTACTCATCAATACACTGGCTCGGCTCTTCACTCGCTACCTGTCTGAATGCAAGGTTCCGTCCCAATGGAAAGCCAGCAGGACCGTACTACTGTTCAAGAAGGGAGACATCCATGACATTGGCAACTATCGCCCGATCTGCCTATTGTCTGTCATCTACAAGCTGTTCACTCGAGTCATCCTGAATAGGATTGGCAGAACACTAGATGAAGGACAACCATGCGAGCAAGCAGGGTTCCGCAAAGGATTCAGCACCATCAACCATATCCACACGGTAACCAAGCTCATTGAGGTTTCTCGGGAGTTCAAGATGCCGCTCTGCTTAACGTTCATTGATTTAAAGAAGGCCTTTGATTCTGTTGAGACGGAAGCGGTCATTGAAGCCCTAGCCAGTCAGGGCATTCAAGCCCAATACATCAGGATCCTCCGTGAGCTGTATTGCGGATTCACTACCAGGATCTCACCATTCTACAAAGAAGTGATCGTTGATGTCAAGAGAGGGGTGCGGCAGGGTGATACCATTTCACCGAAACTCTTCAGTGCCACCCTCGAGAACATCATGCGACGACTGGAATGGGAAGGAATGGGAGTGAAGATAGATGGTCGGCAACTACACCACCTCCGCTTTGCTGATGACATTATTTTAATAACACCAAACATCAGCCAAGCGGCACAAATGCTGGCCGACTTTGACCGTGAGTGTGGAAAGGTAGGACTACAGCTGAATCTTACGAAGACAATGTTTATGAGAAACAGCCTTGTTCCTGACACCCCATTCGCTCTCAATGGAACGACCATCTCCGAATGCAACAGCTATGTGTACCTAGGTCGAGAGGTCAACATGAGAAATGACCTGGCACCCGAGCTGCGCAGGAGGAAGAGAGCGGCTTGGAACGCCTTCAAGAACGTCGAAGAAATAGCTAAGAGGACGAAGAACCTCCGGCTCCGGGCACATCTTTTTGATTGCACTGTTCTTCCTGCATTAACATATGCCTCAGAGACCTGGGCCCTACGCAAACAAGATGAGAACGCCATTCAGGTCTCCCAAAGAAGAATAGAAAGAGCTATGCTTGAAATATCACGTTTCACTCAAATGAGAGAACGAATCCGGAGTTCTGACATCCGTCGACGATCAAGGATCAGGGACGCTGTCTCATATGCAAAGGTGTCGAAAATCAGATGGGCTGGTCACGTAATGAGATTTAAAGACGACCGTTGGACTAGAGCTGTTACTGATTGGATTCCACGGGATGTCAAGAGACCGCGTGGCCGCCCACCTACCAGATGTTCAGATTTCTTTGTCAAGATCATGAACGATCGGTTTGAGGCCCTCCATGTTCCCAGAGCGAAGAGATGCCATTGGGCTACACTAGCACGCGACAGGGACAAATGGAGACGTTACTGGCGCCCGCTCGAGCAAATCGATGACTAACGGGAAGTTAAGTGATTAAGTGAAGTGAAGTGAATTCACATAAATGTCTATATATATGAGTCAGTAAAACCATATGGATATCACTTTCTCACTTGACTTCCCGTTAATCGTCGATTTGCTCGAGCGGGTGCCAGTAACGTCTCCATTTGTCCCTGTTGCGTGCTAGTGTAGCCCAATGACATCTGTTCGCTCTAGGAACACGAAGAGCCTCGGACCAATCGTTCATGATCTTGATGAAGAAGTCTGACCGTCTGGTAGGTGGGCGGCCACGTGGTCTTTTGACATCCCGTGTAATCCAGTCAATAACAGCTCTAGTCCAGCGGTCATCTTTAAATATCAGTACATGACCAGCCCATCTGATTTTTGACACCTTGGCAAACGAGACAGCATCCTGTTTATGGATATATTATATATATTCTATACATAATTTTATTCAGTATAAAATTTACACTAAAAGTATGAAATTAGAATATACCACATCAGTTCATAGACATTAGACATTTTAAATTTATTTTCAATTTCTTGAAAAATTTTCACATCTTAATAGTTTTATTTATATTTAATATTTTATTGAGTTAGATATTGATTTTAAATAATTTTATTAACATACTTTACTCTTTAAAACGTACATTAGTGAATTATACACATATTCCTCTGCAGAGTCTGTATTCACTTTTCTAAATTGTATCAAACATCAGTTTGTCATAAAATTTTGAAAATAGTACATCGATTACAACTCTTGACTAGACTTTTAAAGAATTCTTAATTTTTTAGTGGAAACAATATAATATTCCTTATTAATGTATATGTATAAATTTTAAAGTGCAATTTTATAGAGAAGAAACAGATGAAGAGGTCAGGTAGTTATAAGCTAATGAGAAATAAATTGCTATAATCAGTGACCTAACATTGCCTGAAGGATTTCTTTCTAGGGTAATAGATTCAGTTGGCAAAGGGTCTTAATGTTACCATTTGAAAGTCTTGTTTGGCATTTGTAATATTTTTCTAAAGCTTGATTACATCACAGACAAGTTAATCCATTACAAAGTACTTGCCTGAAGTGATTTGATTTTAATGTTTCATGAGTAGCCAGTTGTATGGGACTAGAAGTGTAATTGGCTTACCAGTAGAATGACTCTTTTTTTATTTCATTCTTTAATATAATAGATTTTACCCTGATCTTTTGGAAAATATTCTCTTCTTCATTTTCATTTTGATTTCCTAATTTTAATTTTATCTGTTATTTTTGAAAAAATAAGCTATGTGTCTATTAATTTAAATACTTTCTTGCAATTTTAAATGATAATTTATTGTAAAAATAATCAATAGGTTATTTTATTGCTTTTTAGTCACTAATCTTACATAGTTATTTCATTTTAGGAGTAATTTATCTACAGACTAAAATTTTTAGAAAAGGAAAACTAAGAATATTCCTAAAAATCTGTAAGAAAATAAATTTCAGTGTAATTGTAAACACTGGGGCTGAAGCATTAGTACAGTGGTAGGGCATTTGCCTTGCACTCAGCCGACTCAGCCGACCCAGGTTCGGTTCCTCCGCTCCTCCTGGAGAGCTTGGCAAGCTATGGAGAGTATCTCAACTGCATGGCAATGTGACCTATTTGATATGCTAAGCACAGTAACAAGTCTCACAGTGGAGACATTACTCGGCAGCTGAAGTAAATTGATGAACAATGGGATGACAATGCTACAGTGCAGAGCTACAGTAAACATTACTAAACATGATATATTTCTATCTCTCCCCCATTACTCACATCTTTTTCCTACTTTTGGATTTTGCCCTACTATTTGTTTGACTAACAGTTGATCTGTAAGTGTGATTCAATTCTGAATTCCCTTGTCCTGTATACTGGTAATCAATGTTGAGAAAGCAATTGCTTTGTCAGCCTGTACCTATATGAAAAAGATGTAGAACAGAGTTGTCAAATGACTTGCAGTCTACCTATGGTCTTGGGGTACTTTGGAATAGGCTAATGGACTATTGGCCTAATGTGGTTGGGGCCCTGGTAGGCTTTTCTCTTAGGAGTTAGGTAAAGGAGGCTGAGATATGAGTACAATGCACAATGAAAGAGAAACTAATTGGTGGCCTTCTGAGCTACCACAGCCTGAGATGCCATGCTACCTTCTCCACTGTACTTGTGGGGAAGGGGCTGCATTGGTGTAGATCCTGGGTTGCAGATCCTGGGTTACAGTTCAACTTCCCTTCATACTTTTAAAACTACAGGTGTCCCTTCTTTCCCAGGCACTTATTTGTACTTCTTGGCCCAAAGGGGCCCTTCCAGTTTACTGTCACTGCTTATTTAGCATGCCACTCAGGAGACCACGCCCCATGAAGGCCATATCCCCTGCAGCAGCTGTACAGTTTTTGACTTTTAGATATGCTGTAAGGTCAGCTCGGTCATATCTGGGTGAATCCCCTTGAGTTTTGTAAAGGTCAAGATGACTACAGGCCTCTGTACTGCTCTCTAGCATCTCTAATAACATCTATCTCTCATCTATAGTCCCGTCTGTAGTCTGAGAAGCAACCATTCATTTGTAAGAACCAAAAATATCAAATGTATTGCTATCACATTTATAACAACATGGGTAATATCTATTTACTAGATCCATAATTATAGGAAATATACATGTACACATAATGCAATTATTTATAAGTATTCCCATGTTATATAATATGTACAAGAATATATTTTATATTATCTTTCTATATTTTCTACTTGTATGGAATTTTTTGCATATATTTTTCTAACAATTTCCATTTAAAATTTGTGCTGCTTTAATGTCTATTTCTTATATTATTACTCTAGAACATTGTACTATTTTTAGAAGATATATTATCCTTCTTGTATTGTTTGCCATAGTTTTTTTCACTAAATTTAAGAACAAAAATATGAAATTTCACATAAATAATTGACTGAATTTTTGTTGTCGATGTAACTTTGCACATCAGGACTGCTATGGACCTCCACCAGAGTTTCCTCTGGCTGGACATTATAAGACACTTAATACCCATCTTCCAAGATTACTGAACCATATTTGATGGAGTTCAAATATGGTTTGAACCATGGGAACAACTGCAAGGGCGATTAAAGGCTGACCTAAAAGCCTCTATCCCTCTCAGAGAGTCTGGCAAGCTACTGAGAATATCCCTCCCGCACGACAGAGCCTGGCAAGCTATCCACACAATCCAGTAAATATAATGGGTATCATTCCCCTGACCCTGAAAGAGCCACCAATACAGCAGCGTTAATGATGAGGAAGGAGGGGCTGATAAAATCTCAAGGCCAAACTAGGCTGCCAAAACAGAGAAGGACAAAAACGACTGTCTGTACTTTCAATGCACGTACGCTGGCATCAGATGCATTCATCGAGGGCCTGATGGTACAAGCATGAAAGATCAAGTACGACATCATTGGTCTGACTGAGATGAGAAGGCATCAATCACATCACTCCTTTTTCGACTTTGGAGAACTGTTCCTTGGAACATGCAACAAAAGAGGCATCGGTGGTGTCGGTGTCCTTGTCAACACAAACTTGGCCATGAGCATTGATTCATTCAAATGCCTAACAACCTGAATCAGACTATTACACTTGAATATATGTGGCTCACTGCTACGGTCTCTCTCTTCATTGTCTATACACCAACATCCAATGATGATGAAGGAGAAGTTGAGAAGTTCTACATGGAGCTGGAGAAGTTCTATAAAGAAGACCACACCTTCAAGAACATTGTCGGTGATTTTAATGCGAAGGTAGGACCGAGAAGATCAGTGAAAGAGATCCACATCAAGACCCATGGCCTAGAATGGAATGAACAGGGTAAGAGACTATCTGAGTTCATCATGTCGACCAAGACCATCCATGGTAACTCATATTTCCAGAAGGCTGAATCTAAACATTGGACATGGGAGTCTCCTGGTGGACAGTTCCAGAATGAAATTCACCACATCATATTCAATCGATGGTTTTGCCTAACTGATGTAGCTGCTGTCTCAAAATTCCAAACAGGATCAGAACACCAGCTCCTTTGTGCAAAATTCTACTTCTTGGAATGGGGAGAAAAGTCTACAAAGTTTAAGAAGAGAAATTCCAGAATGACCACCAACTGGAAGCTCTTTGGTACTATTGTGGCAACATGGGAAGATGCCGTTTTTGACAACAATGATGAAGAATATGATCTACTGGTTCAGCAGCAACATGACTGTGTGAGGAATGCCAAGAGAGATAGCCAAAAAAGGCGCCTGTTTTTCAGAACTCTCTAGCTCATTTACCAACGTGCCTTGGCGCATGCCTCAGGCAACCGTAAGCGAAGGTCCAAGCTTGCAAAGCAGTGCAGTGAAGCAATCAAGGAAAACCTCAAAGAGAAAAGAGTAGCGGTGCTGGCAGATGCGGCAGAAGCTGGGTAAAAGCACTTGCAACGTCCGCCTTTCCTTCACCAACTACAAGACCAAGATGACTGCCCTCCAGTGTCCTTATGGATCTATCACATCTTCCAGAAGGACAATGGAGAATATTATCCATGACTTCTACTCAGATCTCTTCAATAACCATGTCCACCTGCCCACATACCAAATTCCACAGGATGGATATGTCATTCCCAATGTTCTCCCTTCCGAAATTCGACATGGCATTTTGTTGGTAAAGAAGTGAACAGCACCCGCCCCAGACAAGTTCAAACCTGAACACCTGAAGAATCTGCCCTCAGTACTCATCAATTCACTGACTTGCCTCTTCACATGCTACCTGACAAATGCAAGATTCTGTGCCAATGGAAAACCAGCACGACTATACTACTATACAAGAAGGGTGACATCCACAACATTGGCAACTATTGCGTGATCTGCCTGTTGCCTGTCATCTACAAGCTATTCACTCGAATCATCCTGCCTAGTGGCAGAACACTAGCTGAAATACAACCATGCGAACAATCCAGTTTCTGAAAAGGACTCAGCACAATTGACCATATCCACACGATAACCAAGCTCATTGAAGTTTCTCAGGAGTTCAAGTTGCTATGCTGTCTAACGTTCATTGATTTTAAAAAAGGCCTTTGATTCCTTTGAGACTGAAGCAGTCATTGAAGCCCTAGCCAAACAGGACGATAAAACTCAATACATCAGGATCCTCCATGAACTGTACTATGTATTCACTACCAGGATCTCACCATTCTACAAGGAAGTGATCATCCATGTCAAGAGGAGGGTTCAGCAGGGTGATACCATTTCACCGAAACTCTTCAGTGCCACCCTTGAGAACATCATACGATGACTGGAATATGAAGGAATGGGAATGAAGATAGACGGTCGGCAACTACACCACCTCTGCTTCGCTGATGGCATTGTTTTAATAACACCAAACATTAGCCAAGCGGCACAAATGCTGGCTGACTTCGACCATGAGTGTGGAAAAGTCGGACTACAGCTGAATCTTATGAAGACAATGTCTATGAGAAACAGTCTAGTTCCACTTGTTCTCAATGAAAGGAACATTTGCTAGTGCAGCAGTTATGTGTACCTAGGTTGAATAGTCAACATGACAAATGACTTGGCACCTGAGATGCGCAGGAGGAAGAGAGTGACTTGAAATTCCTTCAAGAGTGTCGAAAAAATAGCTAGGAGGACAAAGAACCTCTGGCTTCAGGTACATCTCTTCGATTCCACTGTTCTTCCTCCATTAACATATGCCTCAGAGACCTGTGACCTATGAAAACAGGACAAGAATGCTATTTGGGTCTCCCAAAGAGGGATTGAAAGAGTTATGCTTGGAGTATCACGCTTCACTCAAGTGAGTGTAAGAATCTCGAGTTCTGATCTCTATCGGCAATCAAGAATCAGGGATGCTTTCTCTTTTGCCCAGTCATTTAAAATCAAATGGGCTCAAAACATAATGACATTTGGAGACAACTGCTGCACTCGAGCCATTACCAGCTGGATTCCACGGAATGTCAAAAGATCGTGTGGCTGCCCACCTACGAGATGGTCAGACTTCTTTGTCAAGACCCTAAATGATCAGTTTGAGGCTCTTTGTGTTCCTAGAATGAGCAGACACCATTGGACTACACTAGCACGTGATAGGGACGAATGAAGATGTTTCTGGAGCTCGCGCAAGCAAATTGACGACTAAAGGGATGTCAAGGGATCAAGTTGTAACTTGCACGATTTAGACTGAGACCAGATTTATAAAGAACATTTTCTTTTAAATCTGTTTCTTTATTTTGGACCAAATTCTGCTATATTTAGGGTTTCTAGCTTTGCATTTAGGGATTATTTCTCCCTAGGCTAGCGATAGCACAGCGGTAGGACATTTGCCTTGCATGCAGCCAACATGGCCGACCCGAGTTCGATTCCTCCACCCCTCTCGGAGAGCCCCACAAGCTACCGAGAGTATCTCGCCCGCACGGCAGAGCCTGGCAAGCTCCCCGTGACGTATTTGATATGCCAGACACAGTAACAACAAAGTCTCCAATGGAGACGTTACTGGGCCCGCTCAAGCAAATCGATGATCAACGGGAGGGCCTTTATTATTATTATTATTTTTTAGGCTAGGCTCAGGGGATCATTTGCCATCTAGGGGACAAAACCTGGATTTGTTGTTTACAGTGCATGCTTCCTACCCACAGTATTATCATTCCTACCATAAACAACAAATTGATAGTAAATAAATATAGAATGTATCTAGTTTGTGCTTTTTTTAAATTAATCACTGTGGGATACAATTACAGACTTACACACTTTAGTAATCATTTCAGTCATATAATCATTGAGTACCTATGCCTCCACCAGTGCCCATTCTCTGCCACCAATATTGCTAGAATGCCTCCTGCCACCCCACCCCCCAAATACCCCTGCCTCTGTGGCAGTCATATCCCCTTTTATTCTCTCTATCCTTTTGGGTGTTATGACTTTATGTATGGGTACTAAGTGGCCATCATATTCAGTCCATAGTCTATTTTCAGAACACATCGCCTATCCTGAGCGAGCCCTCCAAGCATCCTTTACTTGGTGGTCCCTGATCTATCTGTTTCCTTTTGTCCCAGCATGTGAGACCAGCTTCCAAGACATGGAGCAATCCTCCTGGCCCTTATTCTATTATCCCTAGATATAAGTCTCCCAGCTGGAGCGATAGCACAGCTGTTGGGCGTTTGCCTTACAAGTGGCCAACATGGCCGACCCGAGTTCAATTCCTCCTCCCCTCTCGGAGAGCCCGGCAAGCTACCAAGGGTATCTCGCCCGCAGGGCAGTGCCTGGCAAGCTACCGGTGACGTATTTGATATGCCAAACACAGTAACAAGTCTCATGATGGAGACGTTACTGGGCCTGCTCGAGCAAATCAATGAACAACGGGAGGACCATGACCGTGATAAGTCTCCCATTAGGTAACTTTATATTCCACAAAAGAGTGCAGTCATTCTATGTCTGTCCCTCTCTCTCTGACTGATTTCTTTTAGCATGATACTCTACATGTCGATCCACTTATATGCAAATTTCATGACTTCATCTTTTATAACAGCTGCAGAGTATTCCATTGCGTAGATTTACCAGTTTCTTTAACTGGTCATCAGTTCTCAGGCACTCAGGTTGTTTCCAGATTCTAACTATTGTAAATAGTGCTGCAATAAACATACAAGAGCAGAAATCATTTCTACTGTACTTTTTTGCATCTCTAGGATAGATTCCCAGAAGTGGTATTAATGGATCAAATGGGAGCTCAATTTCTAATTTTTTTGAGAAATGTCCATATTGTTTTCCAAAAGGACTGAAACAGTAGGCATTCCCACCAGCTGTGAAGGAGAGTCTCCTTCTCCCCACATTCATGCCAACACCTGTTGCCTTTGTTCTTTTGGATGTGTGCCAGGCACTGTGGGTGAAATGATATCTTATTGTTGTTTTGCTCTGTATCTCCCTGATGATTAGTGATAAAGAGCACTTTTTCATGTGCCTTTTTTCCATTTGGGTTTCTTCTTTGAGAATGTTTCTGTTCATTTAATTGTTCCATTTTCTGATATAATTGGATGTTTGTCTCTTGTAGAGTTCAACCAGAACCTTGTATATCTTTGATATAATATGCTATCAGATGGGTAGGGGGTGAATATTTTTTCCCATTATGTAGATTATCTTTGTATTCTGGTCACTGTTTCTTTTGATGTACGGAAGCTTCTAAGTTTAAGATAGTCTCATTTGTTTATCTCTGTTTTCACTAGCTTGGGAAGTGGCATTTCATCTCTGAAGATACTTTTAACATCAATGTCATGGAGGGTTTTGCTTATCTTGCTTCAGTGTACATTATGGATTCTGGTCCGATGTTGAGGACTTTAATACATTTTGATCTGACTTTTATGCATGGTGTTAGGTAGAGGTCTGAGCCCATGTTTTTGCATGTAGCTGGCCAGTTCTGCCAGCACAATTTGTTAAAGAGGATTTCCTTGTTCTACTTCACATTTATAGCTCCATTATCAAATATTATGTGATAATATATTTAAGGGTGTGTGCAAGGATATTCTACCCTGTTCTATTGGTCTGCAGCTCTGCATTTGTTCCAGTACAATGCTGTTTTAATTATTACTGCTTTGTAGTAGAGTTTGAGGTTGAGAAGGAGCTGCCTCCCATCTTCTTTTTCCCAAGAATTGCTTTAGCTCTTTGTGGGGGTTTGTTGTTCTATATGAATTTCAGGAGAGTTTGATCCATTTCTTTGAAGAATTTCGTGGGTATCTTTATAGGATTCTCATTGAATCCATATAATGCTTTGGGGATTAATGCCATTTTGATAATGTTAATTCACCCAATCCATGAGCAGAGGATGTGTATATATTTCCTTGTCTCCTCTTTTATTTCTTGAAATAGTGTTTTTTAGTTTTCTTTATACAGGTCCTTTACCTCCTTACTGAAGTTGATTCTGAGGTATTTGATTTTCTGATGCATGATTGTGAACATGATTTTTTTTTCCATATCGTTTTCTTTTCTCTCATTATTTGTGTATAGGAAACCCAGGGACTTTTGGATATTGGTTTTATAGCCTGCAGCTTTACTATACAAGTCTATTGTTTCTAGGAGCTTCTGGTAGAGGCTTGAAGGTTGTCTAATTATAGTATAGCATCTTCAAAGACTGGGAGCTTGTTTTTTTTTCCTTTTCTAACTTGATACCCTTAATATCTTTCTCTTGCCTAACTGCTATTGCAAGTACTTGCAGTACTATATTAAATAGAAGTGGTGATAGTGGGCATCCTTGTCTTGTCCCTGATCTTAGACGGATGGCTCTTAGTTTTCCCCATTGAGGATAATGCTTGCTATAGGCTTGTGGTATAGGGCTTTCTCTATATTGAGGAAAGTTTCTTCAATGAACATTTTGCTGAGAATTTTCATCATAAACTTGTGCTAGGTCTTGTCAAATGTTTTCTTTGCATCTATTGATATGATCACATGTTTTTTTATCTTTTCTTTTGTTGATATGATGGATAATGTTAACTGACTTCCAAATGTTAATCTATCATTGCATCTCCGGGATGAATCTCCCCCTTGGTTGTGTTGTATGATCTTTTGTATGAGTTGTTAGATTCTATTTCCTATTGTTTTGTTAAGGATCTTCATATCAATTATTGTCAGGGATGATATCATCCTGTATTTTTTTTGTGGTGTCTCTGTTTGCTTTTGATATTAGGGTGCTATGTGCCTCATAGAAACTATATGGGAATGTTTTTGTTTCTTCAATTTCCTGGAAAAGCTTGAAAAAAACTGGCAGTAGTTCCTCTTTAATTTGGAAGAATTCTATAGTAAATCTATTTGGTCCTGGGCTTTTTTGTTAGGGGAGACTTTTGAATACAGTTTCAATTTCCTTGATAGTAGTAGCTCTGTTCAGGTATTCAAAACAAAATCTTCCAAATTTTTTTGCTTCAGTCTTGAAAGGTTATAGGAATTCAGGAATTTTTCTATTTCTTCTAGGCTCTCTTTTTTCGTAGCATACAGACTTTCAGAGTAATCTCTGATTATCTTTTGAATTTCTTTGGTTTTTATTGAGATGTCACCCTTTTCATTTCTAATTCGGTTTATTATGGTTCTCATTTTTTCTTTGAGAGTCGTGCTAGTGGTTTATCAATCTTGTTTATTTTCTCAAAGAAACAGCTCTTGGTTTCTCATTGGATATTTCAGATTTTTTTTTTTTGGTTTTCCATGTCATTAATTTCTGCTCTAAGTTTTATTGTTTATTTCCTTCTGCCTGGTTTGGGTTCCTTTTTTTTTGGACCTTTTCAAAGATCTTGAGCTGTGAAGTCAAGCACAAGTGGTCTCTTTCTTTCTTCCTGAGAAATTCTTGTAGAGCTGTAACTGTTCCTGGTAACATGTCCCACAGACTCTGATAGCTCATGTCTTCATTCTCATTTGTTTCCAGGTATCTTTTGACTTTTCCTTGATTTCCTCCCTGACCCACTTGTTATTCAAAATTGAGTTGTTTAATTTCCAGGTATTTGATTTGATCCTCTTCATCCGTGTGTAATTAACTTCTATCTTCAGTGTATGGTGGACTGAAAAGATAGTTGATACAATTCCTATCTTCCTGATTCTATTGAGTTATGTTTTGTGACTTAGCACATGGTTGATCTTGGAAAATGATCCCTGTGCACTGGAAAATAATGTGTATTCAGTTTTGAAGGATGGAAGGCCTTGCATATATCTATTAGTCCTCTCTTCTTTATTTCTTCCTTCAAATCCAGAACTTCCTTGCTGAGTTTTAATCTTGCTGATCTATCTGGAATCGATAAGGCAGTGTTGAAGTCTCCAGATACTGTTGTGTTGCTACCAATGTCCTCCTTGAAGTCTATTAACAGTTGTTTTTTAGTATATAGCTGGTGCCACATTGGGCCATATATGTTTATGGGTGTTATTTCTTCCTAATATACATATCACTTGATTAATAAATATGGCCTTCTTTGTCCCTTGTAATCTTTCTTCAGCCTGAAATCTATGTTGTCGATACTAGTATGTCCATTTCATTTTTTATGAGGGAGTTGTTGGCATGCAGGATTGTGTTCCATCCTTTAACTTTGAGTCTTTGTTTGCTCTGACTGTTCAGATGTGTTTCTTGTAGGCAGCAGAATTTTGGGTTCAGTTTTTAAATCCATTTTGCCACTCTGTGTCTCTCAATCGGTACCTTTACACCATTGACATAGAGAGAAATTATTGTCATGAGGTTTTGTGCCATTTTTCTGTAGAGGTTTGTTGTGCTTGTAGGGGATTTTTTGTCTTACAGTAGCTCTTTAGTCCTTCTCTTAGGGCTGGTCTTGAGTCTATAAAGTTCCTGAGCTGTTGTTATATATGAAATAGTGTATCATTCCTTCAAGTTTGAGTGAAAGTTTCAGTGGATAAAGTATTCTTAGTGAGGGGTTCATTTCATTGACTTTTTCCACTATATCTCACCACTGTTTTCAGACTTGGAAGGTTTCCTCTGATAAGTATTCTGTAAATCTAAGGGGTGCTCCTTTGTATATGATTTCCTTTTTTGACCTTGCTGTTTGCAGTATTTTGTCTCTATCTGTGGTATCCATCATTCTGATTATGATATGTGTTGGAGTCTTTTTATTAGCGCCTCTTTTATCTGGTACTTTCTGGGCTCCTTGGATATGGGACCCTGCATTTCCAGCTGTGGGAACTTCTCAGTAATGATATCTTTAACTGTTAATTTTTCATTGGGGTTGCCTCCCTGTCCTTCTGGTACTCCCATGATTCTTTTTTTTTTAATTTTTATTAGTGAAACACCATGAGGTACAGTTGTAGGCGTATAAATTTTTGTGCTTGGGTTTCAGCTATTTATTTAATAGCTGAAATTTATTAATATAATAAATAATAGCGACTATTTATTTATTTTTCTCTAAGTTTTCAGGGTACCGTTAAATATCCCACCCACATGGCAGAGCCTGGCAAGCTATCCGTGGTCTATGCCAAATAGACGAAATTGATATGCCAAATCCAGTAATAAATGGATCTCATTCCCCTAACCCTGAATATGGCAGAGTCGAGAAGGATATGGAAGGAAAGGCTGATAAAATACCAAGGCAAAAATAGGCTTCCAAACGAAGAAAAACAAAAATGATTCTCTGTACTTTTAATGCTCATACGCTGGCAATTGCTGCATCCATTGAAGACCTTATGATACAAGCACGAAAGATCAAGTACGACATCATTGGTCTGACCTAAACGAGAAGACATCAATCACATCTTGCTGTTTTTGACACTGGAGAAGAACTGTTCCTTGGAACATGTGATAAAAGAGGCGTCGGTGGTGTCGGTATCCTTGTCAACACAAACTTAGCCACGAGCATTGATTCATTCGAATGCCTAACAACCCGAATCGGACGATTACACTTGAATAGATGTGGCACACTACCGGCAGTTTCTATCTTTGTTGTCTATGCACCAACATCCAGTTATGGTGAAAGAGAAACTGAGAAGTTCTACATGGAGCTGGAGAAGTTCTATAAAGAAGATCACACCTTCTACAAGATCATTGTCGTGATTTTAATGCCAAGATAGGACCAAGAAGATCAGTCGATGAACTCCACATCAGGACCCATGGCCTAGAGTGGAACGAACAGGGTGATAGACTGTCTGAGTTCATCATGTCAACCAAAACCTTCCATGGTAACTCACAGTTCCAAAAGGCTGAATCTAAACGTTGGACATGGGAGTCTCCCGATGGACAGTTCCACAATGAAATAGAACACATCATATTCAATCGGCGGTTTTGCCTAACCGATGTTGCTGTTGTCCCAAAATTCCAAATGGGATCAGACCACCATCTTCTTCATGCAAAATTCTACCTCACAGAACAAGGAGAAAAGAATGCAAGGTTTAAGAAGAGGACTACCAGAACGACCACCAACTGGGAGCTCTTTGGCTCTGTTGTGGCAACGTGGGAAGATGCGTCATTGACAACATTGATGAGGAATACGATCGAATGATTCAGCACCACCATGATTGTGCGAGGAATGCCAAGAGAGAGATAACCACAAAAAACCACCTTTCTTAGAACACTCTTGAACTTATTCGCCAATGTGGCTTGGCACATGCCTCAGGCAACCACAAGCGAACATCCGAACTGGCAAAACAGTGCAGAGAAGCCATCAAGGATGACCTCAAAAACAGGAGAGCAGCAGTACTGGTAGATGCGGCAGAAGCTGGGAAAAGCATTCGTAATGCCCTCCTGTCCTTCACCAACTACAAAACCAAGATGACTGCCCTGCGACATCATGATGGAACTATCACATCTTCCAGAAGGGCAATGGAGAAGATTATTCATGACTTCTATTCAGATCTCTTTAATAGCCACGTCCAATTGTCCACATACCACATACCTCATTATGGATATGTCATTCCCAATGTTCTTCCTTCCGAAATCCAACATGCCATCTCGTTAGTACAGAAACAAAGAGCACCTGGCACAGACAAGATCAGACCTGAACACCTGAAGAACTTACCATCAGTACTCATCAATACATTGGCTCGGCTCTTCACACGCTACCTGTCTGAATGCAAGTTTCCATCCCAATGGAAAATCAGCAGGACTGTACTACTATACAAGAAGGGAGACATCCACGACATTGGCAACTATCGCACAATCTGCCTATTGTCTGTCGTCTACAAACTGTTCACTCGAGTCATCCTGAATAGGATTAGCAGAACACTAGATGAAGGACAACCATGTGAACAAGCCGGATTCCGAAAAGGATTCAGTGCCATCGACCATATCCACATTATTACCAAGCTCATTGAGGTTTCTCGGGAGTTCAAGATGCCGCTCTGTCTAACGTTCATTGATTTAAAGAAGGCCTTTGATTCCGTTGAGACAGAAGCGGTCGTGGAAGCCCTAGCCAATCAGGGCTTACAAACTCAATACATCAGGATCCTTTGTGAGCTCTATTGCAGATTCACTACCAAGATCTCACCATTCTACAAAGAAGTAATCATCCATATCAAGAGAGGGGTTCGGCAGGTTGATACCATTTCACCAAAACTCTTCAGTGCCACACTTAAGAACATCATGCGACAACTGGAATGGGAAAGCATGGGAATGAAGATAGATTGTTGGCAACTACACCACCTCTGCTTTGCTGATGACATCGTTCTAATAACACCAAACATCAGCCAAGCGACACAAATGCTGAACGACTTTGACAGTGAATGTGGAAAGGTCGGACTACAGCTGATTCTTACGAAGACAATGTTTATGAAAAACAGCCTTGTTCCTGACGCTCTGTGCGCTCTCAACGGAACCACCATCTCTGAATGCAACAGTGATATATACCTAGGTCAAGAAATCAACATGATGAATGACCTGGCACCTGAGTTGCGCAGGAAGAAGAGAGAGGCTTGGAATGCCTTCAAGAACATTGAAGAAATAACTAAAAGATCAAAGAACCTCCAGCTACGAGCACATCTCTTTGATTCCACTGTTCTTCCTTCATTAACATATGCCTCAGAGACCTGGACCCTATGAAAACAGGATGAGAACACTATTCGGGTCTCTCAAAGAGGAATTGAAAGAGCTATGCTTGGAATATCACGATTCACTCAAATGAGAGATAGAATCCGGAGTTCTGATCTTCTTCAATGCTCAAGAATCAGGGACACTGTCTCATTTGCCAAGACATCAAAAATCAGATGGGCTGGACACGTAATGAGGTTTACAGACAACCGCTGGACTAGAGCCATTACTGATTGGATTCCACGGGACATCAAAAGATCACGTTAACGCCCACCTACAAGATGGTCATACTTCTTCGTCAAGACCCTGAATGATCGTTTTGAGGCTCTGCATGTTCCTAGAACGAACAGATGCCACTGGGCTACGCCAGCACACAACTGGGATGAATGGAGACGTTACTGGCAACTGCTCGAGTAAATCGATGAATAACGGGGATTAAGTGATTAAGATTAAGGGTTTCAGCTATACAATGATCCAGTACCCATCCCTCCACCAGTGCCCATTCTCCATCATTTACTTTTTTTAAAAATTTTTATTAGTGAAACACCATGAGATACAGTTGTAGAATCTAATCGGGTTCTTCTTGAGTTCATCCCCTAGGTCTCCGATTTGCCCTAGAGCTATTTTGAGGTCTTTTCCCATTGTATGTTGTTGCTTGTATGCTTTCTGTAGCTCATCTTCAAGCTCATCGACAAGTTCACTCATCTTCAAACTCACTTTCATCTTCAACAGTAGTCATTCTGCTGTTGAGGGCACCAACTGAGTTTTTTTATTTCATCTTCCTAATCCATAATTAGTGACATTTCTGTTTGTAGCTCTCTTATTTCTGCTCTCTTTTGTTCCTTTATTCCTTGACTGTCTGTTCCACAGTTTCTTTCTTGTCCTCCTTTAACTTACTGGACGTCTATCCCAATCATTTCTTTGAGTTCATTGATTATCATCAGTATTTCATCTCTGAATCTTGTATTGAAGAAATCATTTTTGTGGCTCATCCCTCTTGAGGATTTTCAACTGTTTTCTTCACCCATTCCTCGTGGTGGGGATTTGTGCTGTTTCTTCACATTGTTGTGGTAGTATGGAGTTGGGACCCTCCAGTTCACTATTACTGTACCCCTCTAACTGTGAGAAAGAATTCTGGATGAGCTCAGTTGATGGTGGTCACCTTTTACCCCTTCTAGAATATTACTTTCCTCTTTGGTGCTCCTCTGTGACTTATAGGAGGTCTCTACTGAACCTGACCCTCTCACATTGTACATGTGACAGAGTTGATTGCGTCAGTGCCTGAGCAGAATTAAAGTCCAACTTCTGAAGCAGTCCTAATGCTTGCTGGGGACCCCTCTGGCCCGGGTGTTGAGGGGCACCTTGGCCGAGGTCGGGTGTTCTTGCAGCTCCCTGAGTCTGTTTTATGGGCATGCTGCCCCTAGTTTGTACTTTCTAAATTAAACAAATATCAAGCTAAATTTTTATATGTATGAATTAATGATTAATTTAAATAAAATTTACATTTAAGGAATATTTGTAGTTCCTGTTAAAATATAAACTTTATATTTCAAAAATGCTAACATGCTCAGATAGTTTTATATTGAACCCCAGGAAAACAGTGTATTAACCCCCAATCTTATTTTAAATCAACTTTAATTATACTTTTAAATTTTAGAATAGTTTAGTGATTTTATTTTTATACTTTCTATTTAGTTGCTCATTATCTGAAGCTATATATACTTCCTCTAAAAAGTTTGCCAACTTTATACTGTGATAAAAGAAATAAGTACATGGATATAAACCCAACTATTGCTTTAGTATCACAAAGCAAATAAATGAAAAAAATAACTAAAAATAATCTCTGGAAACATATTTTAACAAGTTATAGGATAAAATATGTCAGAAATATTTATTTTATGACCTGACGGCGGCGCCCATCTCATCTTTATTCCAGGACCCCAGGTGTCCCCCGAGATGCCTGAAGAGAAGCAGTTTTGAGCGTCTGCCCTGCCCTCTTCACTCCTGACCTGACGGCGGCGCCCATCTCATCTTAATTCCAGGTCAGAACAGCTGCCGGCTCGCGACCCTGGGACCTCCATCTTTCCCTGCAGGACCCCAGGTGTCCCCCGAGATGCCTGAAGAGAAGCAGTTTTGAGCGTCTGCCCTGCCCTCTTCTCTCCTGACCTGATGGCAGCGCCCATCTCATCTTAATTCCAGGTCAGAACAGCTGCCGGCTCGCGACCCTGGGACCTCCATCTTTCCCTGCAGGACCCCAGGTGTCCCCCGAGATGCCTGAAGAGAAGCAGTTTTGAGCGTCTGCCCTGCCCTCTTCACTCTTGACCTGACGGCGGCGCCCATCTCATCCCAAACCCAGAGTTCTGTAGAGGCGTGGCCTCCTCAAAAGTGGGCGTGGCCTCAAAAGTGGGCGTGGCTTAATTTCTGGCCTCAGGTTGTTTTCCCATACTAAGGAACCTAGTCCCCAGGGAATCTAGTAACCCAACCTACTCAGCAATATGAAGAAACAAAGAAAATCTCCAACGCAAGAGGAGAACAATGAAAACAATCTAGACCATTCTGTCAATACAGCTCACCTAAGGGACCTCTCTGACATAGAATTCAGGTACGAAGTCATCAAGATGTTCAATCAACTCAATGAAACAGTCAGACAGACAGCCAGTAACACCACAGAAAAAATCGACAAATTACGAGAAGAAATGAGGGCAGAAATGTCAAGATTAAAAGATTCCATAGATGAAATGAGAAATTCAGTGTCTTCTCTTAAAAATAGAATGACCACAGCTGAAGAGAGAATCAGTGACCTAGAAGATCAGCTGCAACAAGCCAACACGCAACAACAAACAGTGGCAAGGGACCTCAAAATGGCTCTACAGAGAATCAGAGTCCTAGCAGATGACTCCAAGAGGAACAATATTAGAATCATGGGACTACCTGAACCTCAGGGAAACAATCCCAATGAAAAAAACACCATCAAACAAATCATTGCTGAAAACTTCCCAGAGCTGCACAATGCAGCCGTTCCGGTTCAAGGAGCCCGAAGGGTGCCAGCTAAAAGAGACCCCAACAAAAACACTCCAAGACATATCATACTTAGAATGATCGATACTGCCAATAGAGACACAATACTGCAAGCAGCAAGAGCAAAGAAGGAAATCACATACAAAGGAGCATCCCTTAGATTCACAGCAGACCTATCAGAGGAAACCCTACAAGCCCGAAGGCAGTGGCGAGATATAGTCAAAAAACTCACGGAAATGAATGCTTCCCCAAGAATACTCTACCCGGCTAAACTCTCCTTCAAAATCAAAGGAATGGTACACTATTTTATAGATAAACAGCAGCTCAGGAACTTCATAGACTCAAAACCAAACCTAAAGCAAGGCCTAAAGGGGCTACTATAAGAAAAGACAAACCCTACAACCACAACACACCTGCACAGAAACATGACACAAAACCCCATAACCATTCTCTCTCTCAATGTCAACGGTCTAAATTCACCAGTTAAGAGACACAGAGTGGCAAAATGGATACAGAGACAGAACCCAACATTCTGCTGCCTACAAGAAACTCATCTCAACAGACAGAACAAACACAGACTCAAAGTCAAAGGATGGAAAACAATCCTGCAAGCAAACAGCCCCTTCAAAAAAGCTGGGGTGGCCATACTAGTATCCGACAACATTAATTTCACCTTGAAAAAGATTAGAAGGGCCAGTGAAGGCTATTTTCTCTTCATCAAGGGATACGTACAACAGGAAGAAATCACACTCTTAAATGTATACGCACCTAATGAGGGAACAGCTAAATATTTAAAACAACTGCTAACAGATTTTAAGGAGGACATCACTACCAACACAATAGTACTTGGAGACTTCAACATCGCTTTATCACCTCTGGATAGATCAAAAAGAACAAAACCCAGCAAGGAATTACTGGCTTTGAAAGAAGTAATAGAAGAGAAAGGGCTTATGGACCTATACAGGGCTTTACACCCCAAAAAGAAAGAATACACATTCTTCTCCAGCGCGCACGGAACGTTTTCCAAAATAGACCATGTGCGAGGACACAAAACATACCTCAACAGAATCAAGAAGATAGAAATAGTATCAGCCATCTTTTCATACCATGATGCACTGAGGATAGAAGTGAATCACACACAGACAAGGAGAACCTAATCAAACACCTGGAAATTAAACAACTCGATGCTGAACAATGAGTGGGTCAGGAACGAAATCAAGGATGAAATCAAAAGATACCTGGAAACAAATGAGAATGAAGACACTAACTACCAGAACTTATGGGATGCAGCGAAAGCTGTATTAAGGGGAAAATTTATAGCTCTGCAAGCCTATCTTAAGTCGATAGAAACGATGCACATAAACAATTTGACCTCACAGCTCAAGACCTTAGAAAAGGATCAACACAAAGAGCCTAAATCAGGCAGAAGGAAAGAGATCATAAAACTTAGAGCAGAAATCAATGACATGGAAAACAAAGAAACAATCCGAAAGATCAATGAAACCAAGAGCTGGTTCTTCGAGAAAATAAATAAGATAGATAAACCACTAGCAACACTCACAAAGAAACAGAGAGAGAGAACCCAAATAAATCGAATCAGAAATAAGAATGGGGATATCACAACAGAAACTAAAGAAGTTCAAGAGATCATCAGAGACTACTTTGAAAGTCTCTATGCCACGAAACACGAGAACCTGGAAGAAATGGATAAATTCCTGGATTCCTACCATCTCCCAAAGCTGAATCAAGAAGATATAGAGTACCTGAATAGACCTATTCACATCAAGGAAATTGAAACTGTAATCAAAAGTCTTCCCAAAAACAAAAGCCTAGGCCCAGACGGATTTACTAGGGAATTTTTCCAAACATTTAAAGAGGACCTATTGCCAATTCTTCTCAAGCTTTTCCAGGAAATTGAAAAAACAGGAACTCTCCCAAACAGCTTCTATGAAGCCCATATCTCTCTAATACCAAAAGGAAACAAAGACACCACAAGAAAAAAAAACTACAGGCCAATATCCCTGATGAACACGGATGCGAAGATTCTCAACAAAATACTAGCCAATAGAATACAACAACTCATCAAAAAGATCATACATCATGACCAAGTGGGATTCATCCCAGGGATGCAAGGATGGTTCAACATTCGGAAATCAATCAACATGATCCATCATATCAACAAAAGAAAAGATAAAAATCATATGATCATATCAATAGACGCAGAGAAAGCTTTTGACAAGATCCAGCACCCATTCATGATGAAAACCCTTGCCAAAATGGGGATAGAGGGGACTTTCCTCAATATAGTTAAAGCCATCTACCACAAACCTACAGCAAACATCATCCTCAATGGGGAAAAACTGAGAACCTTCCCCCTAAGGTCAGGGACGAGACAAGGATGCCCACTCTCTCCACTACTGTTCAATATAGTACTGGAAGTACTTGCAATAGCGATTAGGCAAGAAAAAGATATTAAGGGCATCCAGATAGGGAAAGAAGAAATTAAGCTCTCACTATTCGCAGATGACATGATACTATACTTAGAGAACCCTAAAACCTCTACCAAGAAACTCCTAGAAACAATAGGCTTGTATAGTAAAGTGGCAGGATATAAAATCAATACCCAAAAATCCATGGCATTCGTATACGCAAATAGTGAAAGAGAAGCAAGTGACATCAAGAAAACAATCCCATTCACAATTGTGCCCCAGAAAATCAAGTATCTAGGAATCAGCTTAACTAAGGAAGTAAAGGACCTGTACAAAGAAAACTACAAAACGCTACTTCAGGAAATAAAAGAGGACACGAGGAAATGGAAAAATATCCCCTGTTCATGGATGGGGAGAATCAACATCATCAAAATGGCAATACTTCCCAAAGCACTGTACAAATTCAATGCAATCCCTATAAGGATACCCATGACATTCTTCAAAGACATGGAGCAAACACTCCTGAAATTTATATGGAACAATAAGCCCCCACGAATAGCTAAAGTAATTCTTGGGAAAAAGAAAATGGGAGGAATCAACCTCCCTAACTTCAAACTCTACTACAAGGCAGTAATAATTAAAACAGCATGGTACTGGAACAAAAGCAGATCTGCAGACCAATGGAACACAGTTGAATATACTGACATTTCCTCCCAAACATATAATCATCTAATTTTTGATAAGGGTGCAAGAAAAGTGAAATGGAGCAGGGAAAGCCTCTTCAACAAACTGTGCTGGCAAAATTGGACGGCTACATGCAAAAAAGTGGGCTCAGATCTCTGCCTAACACCATGCACAAAAGTAAGATAAAAATGGATTTATGACCTCAACATCAGACCAGAATCCATAATGTTTATTGAAGACAAAGTGGCAAAACTCTCCATGATATTGAAGCTAATGGTATCTTCAAAGATGTCACGCCACTGGCCGAGCAAGTGAAAACAGAGATAGACAAATGGGACTATCTTAAACTAAGAAGCTTCTGCACCTCAAAAGAAACATTGACCAAAATACAAAGACAGCCTACAGAATGGCAAGGATATTCACCAAGTACACATTCGACACGGGGTTGATATCAAGGATATACAAGGTACTGGTTAAACTCCACAAGAAGAAATCAACCAACCCCATCAAAAAATGGGGTGAGGAAATGAACAGAAACTTTCGCAAAGAAGAAATTCGAATGGCAAAAAGTCACATGAGAAAATGCTCTACATCACTAATCATCAGAGAGATGCAGATCAAAACCACAATGAGATATCATTTCACACCACAGAGACTGGCCCACATTCAAAAGAACAAAAGCAACCGGTGCTGGCGCGGATGTGGCGAGAAAGGGACCCTCCTTCACTGCTGGTGGGAATGCCGGCTGGTACAACCCTTTTGGAAAACAGTATGGACGACTCTCAAAAAATTAGAATTTGATCTGCCATTTGACCCAGCTATAGCACTCCTGGGAATATATCCCAGAGAGGCAAAAAGGTATAGTCGCAGTGACATCTGCAATTGTTTGTTCATTGCAGCACTCTTTACAATAGCCAGAATCTGGAAAAAACCTGAGTGCCCAAGAACAGATGACTGGTTAAAGAAACTTTGGTACATTTACACAATGGAGTACTATGTAGCTGTTAGAAAAGATGAAGTTATGAAATTTACATACAAGTGGTACTACATGGAAAGTATCATGTTAAGCGAAATGAGTCAGAAAGAGCGGGATAGACACAGAAAGATTGCATTCATCTGGGGAACATAAAGCAACAAAAAGGGAGAGTAACACCCAGGAATGGCTGAGATTAGTACCAGGAATTTTGCTCCATGAATGGAAGGCCAGCCACAGGCTCTAGGTGAAAAGGAAGCTCAGATAGAGAAGAGAGTACCAAATGAAGGGTGTTGTGAGGGTCCTCCCAGGGTGGGAGAAGCATGCTAAAAGTAGACCAAACATGATTGCCACTCAAAGCCTCTCTTGCAAAACACAGTACCCAAAAGAAGAGAGAGAGAACAAGGGGGAATACCCTGCCACAGAGGCAGGATGGGACGGGGGGGGGATGAGGGTGGGGAGGGGATGCTGGGACCCATGGGGATGGATGACGGGCACTGGTGGAGGGATGGGCACTTGATCATTGTATAACTGAAACCCAAGCACAAAATTTGTAAGCCTATAACTGTACCTCATGGTTTTTCACTAATAAAAAAAAATAAAATAAAATAAAATAAAAAAAAGAAATATTTATTTTAAAATACAATTCTATTGATACAAGTGTCTAAGAAATTTGCCAAGACTTAGACAATAATTATTTTTAGCTTTGCAAATTCATAATAATATAAAATCCAAAATTGTAGGTATTCTTGAACATATAACAATAGTTATATATCTTAATTCTATGTCTGTGCTAACATACATATGATTGTATTTATACATGCATATGCAAATACAATCACATTCAAATATACTCCTGATAATCACTCATGAGAAGATGAAGCAAAGTGCCTGACACTCCAATAGATAATGGATATTATATCTACGCTCAATTATGTCATTTGACAATTCTTTATAACTTTAAGGACATGTATTTAACCAGAGTCTGAAGTTTAAGTGAAACTCTAAAAGTATTAGATCAAAGAGCAAAAGGATAAAAAATAAAATAAAATAAAACTTGTTCAGTAAGTCCCCTAGGGAGCAGTCAGATTTATATAAACAGCAAAAGTAAAATATTTCCACATCAAAAATAATTCCAAAATTATCCTTGGCAGGAAAACCTTGACTTGAATAGCCTTAAGCTGTTCAGAAAATTGGTGAAGACACCTGCATTTTGGCTAATACATTTGAAATTAGGATTCCCACTTAGAACCTATGACAAATCTCCTTGATAAAATATAGTCTAAAAAGATATAACCATCAAAGAATTTTTTCATGCCTTGTTCCCAGGAAGAGGACCCTTAAATCATGTTTGAATTAGCAATGATCACTACTTCCAAAAAATATAATTAATATTTATATTAGTGAATGGACTAAATTAGAGATGGTTCACTAAAATTCATTTAAAAAAATCAACATAAAAGTCTACTTTTAGAAACTTTATTATTGATAGAAGTAAAAGTAGAGAAATCACAAAATCACGAGCTAGTTCTCTCCTGCTTTTTTTTTTTTAACTTTTTGGGTCACACCTGTTGATGCACAGAGGTTGCTCCTAGCACTGCATCCAGGAATTACTCCTGTTGGTGCTCAGGGGACCATATGGGATGCTGGGAATCAAACCCATGTTGGCCATGTGCAAGGCAAATGCCCTACCTGCTAAGCTATTGTTCCATCTCCTGCTTTTTTTTTGAAAGTTTTAATGTACTCCATCCTTTCCAACTGGCAATAAATACTCCTAATTCTTAATAATTTTAATGCTTAGTGCACTCATTTATATTTATGGATAATATTTAAATATAATTGATAGCTCTGAGATCCTTTATATGTAAAATAAAATTTGCAATCACTTGTCATCCCATAGTTAATCGGTTTGCTCAAGTGGGCACCAGTAAGGTCTCCATTTGTCTCTGTTGTGTGCTAGTGTAGCCCAATGGAATCTTTCTTACTCCAGAAACACAAAGAGCATCAAATCATTCTTTCAGGGTCTTAACGAAGAAGTCCGACCATCTTATAGCTGGGCGGCCAGGTGTTCTTTTGACTTCCCATGGAATCCAGTCGGTATTGGCTCTAGGGTCGTCTACAAATCACATTAAGAATATGGCCAATTTCGACACCTTGGCAAATGAGGCAGTGTCTCTGATCTTCAATTGTCATAGGAGGTCAGAACTCAGGATTCCTTCTCTCATTTGAGTAAAGCATGATACTCCAAGCATAGCTTTTCCAATTCCTCTTTGGATGACCTGAATAGTGTTCTCATCCTGTTTTTCGTAGGGCCCAGATCTCTGAGGCATAGGTTAGTGCAGGAAGAACAGTGGGAGTCAAAAAGATGTACCTGGAGCCAAAGGTTCTTCATTCTCTTAACAACTTCTTCGATGCTCTTGAAGGTATTCCATGCCACTTTCTTCCTCCTGCTCAGCTCAGGTGCCAGGTCGTTTGTCAAAATAAAATTTAAATAATAAAATAATGACACCAAAGTTATATTAATATGAATTCTCTTATCTTAAGTTAATATACATTGATGAGCATTCTTTCTGTGTAGAATCATTGGTGAGATAAAAGCCAAATAAATTTTAAAAAAATTAAGCTAGTTTAAGATATAACATTTTTCACAACTATCTTATATAAGACTTTAATTAAGTTTCCAATATATTGCTGTAACTAAATTATAGTTAAAATCATTGTAACTATTGCCATAATTAAAGTGATATTTCACAATTTTCTATGAAGAGTGTTGCCTAGAGTACCAAACAAATTACTCTGGATTAATCAGGTACTTCATAGAAATAATGTACAATTAATAAATTATTTCCAATATTCAAATTTTTAAAAATTAAATGACATCATATGTCACTGTACAGGGATATAATGACATATCATTTTTCAAATTTATATGAAACTTTAGCTTTCAATATGGAATAACCAGCATTCTTTACAATCTCATATCTTAATTTACTAAAACAAATTTGACCAAAATATTAGCTTAAATTAATAGTTACCTACAAATAGTATAAACACACATAAGATAGAATTGTTGCAGGGATGAGCAGATAAGTTAGAGTGAACAAACCCTATGAATGACATTCAGAGATTCTAATATATACAACAGGCACCTAAGTATGGCATAGCACAGAAAAATCACTCCCTGGTGTGGCAGGATCTGAGAGCAGTAGAGACTAAGAAAATTGAACTGGAATTGTTTGCACAGAGAGGGAAGTTTGCACAAACTAACTCTCTTTAGACATGTCAACTTCAAAAAAACATCCAGTTTTAGTCACATGGAGTGTTCATCTGATGGGTAAAGTTGGAGTGAGTCAGTTATTATCAACTGTAATACATGACATAATACGATAAATCAAAATAATCTATGTGCCTAATGATCATGAAATAGCAACCCCAAATAGCTAACACTCCAATGATATAGTATAATATAGCACGATAAAAAAATAACATAATTAAATGTGATAAAATTGTGGAGGAAACAAATATTCACCTATGGTTAGAGATCCTAATACAGATCTGAAAGTGTCCAAATAAAAACTAATTTGCCTTTGGATAACAGTAATATATTTTAACCTAAAAGATACGTAATTAAAATATTTGTTGAGCAATGAAGTATGACATATGATATTTGGTAGTGTGGAGAAAAAGGGAAAAAGTATGAACACCCTACTGTTTGTAGTAGATATTATAAACCTGCAAATAGAGTCTGTCTTTTAATACTTAAGCACACAAGCTATGAATAAAGTCAGTTGTCCTGGGATCTTATGTCACTATGTAATAGTGGGTAAATTACTTATTCCCCTTGTGGTTCTGTGTTTCAGCTATAAAATGAGATCCATTACTGTATCTATTGAACAGTGTGATTGTGATGCTCTAACAACAAAATAAAATAATATACACATATGTGTTTACAACAGGATATTTCCCAAGGTACACACACACACACATTTATTTTGTGTTATTTCTTTTTTAAAAGATATGTATGTATGTAGATAAGCTATTGTGCGCATGGTTATATGTATGTTGTACATTTTTCTGTATACAAGGTACAAATAAAGACACATTTTTTCTAAGCACAAAAATATAAAACATAATGGTTAAAATATTCACAATTTATTTTAAAAAATATTAAATAGACATTGAAAAAACATGTAACCTTAGCAAATGATTGAAATACTATACACAAAACTATACACTGATACTTAAATAACCTAAATTCTGTGACATAGATATAAAATAGTTCCTTATGTAGTTCAAAAGAGAGGACAGAGGGCTCTGTAGAAAATATCAGTGTCAGATATGAATATAAAAACAACAGAGGGGAGAGAATTGCAAGGGGGACAGAAGAGAAGAATGTAGAAGAAGAATACTGGAGCAGGCACGGGGAGAGAGCAAGCCCGGGCTGTGATATGGAGGGCGGAGAGATGAGCAGGAGAGACAGTAGGAGACAGGAATGAGGGGCAGTGTGAGACTAGAATGGGGGCTCAGACTGAGGAGAATGGAATAAATGGCATCTGATCAACCAACTGGTTTGGCCCTTGTTTCATTCACCGTCTGCCCATGACCCAGGCTGCCAGGGCTGGGGGAGCGGCCCAAGGCTCCCCTGAATGCAGGCGGCTAGGGGGATGCCTCCCGCTGGCCGCCCCTTGGAGATTTTATACAGTTGGCGTCCCTGGAGTGAGCATGAACTACCAACTAAAGGTAAGAATAGCGTTCGGTATGTAAACTCCCACTCTAGAAAGTCAGTGGAAGAAAAGGATTTTTTAGTGTTCTGGGAGTTAGAATCCTAACGGCAATCACCCACTAAGATGGGTTAGATTTTGGGCCTTCCCAAGATCTTTCATAGTTTCTGGAGCCAGACTGAACAGACCAAGCCGTTAAAGGATTTGATTCAGTATCCGCAGACAAGGGGACCCAGAACTCTGCATTTCCAGAGATCTGCTCTGGTCCTGCTTTACAGTAGTTTATGAGGTAAACCCATGGTTCCTGGATGAAGGGACTCTAGAGATCAAGATTTGGAAAGAAGTTAAGAAAAATATCTGTAGGGCATCTAAGGAAGGAACTAAAATCACCATGGAATTCTGGGTTACATGTAAGATTGTTAATTCTATTCTCCTGTTTTGGAAAGCACAGTTGAGGAGGAAGAGGAGGAGGATATTAGGGATAATATGGCCTCAGCTCCTCTCATACCTAAGTCTCAAAAGATTTTCTTAGTAAAAAATATTTCTGAGGCTGGTGAATATAGTTCTACTTCCAATGCATCAGATGAAAGTGATGCGGATTATGAGTCTCCTGGCGCTCCCTCGGATTCTGAATCCAAGAGCAGCTCAGCAAAAGCAGCCTCCAGACCACTCAGGATGTGCTCCCAACCACTCAGCCCAGGCAGAGAAGAAGCAGCCTCCATCTTATCTCAGATTAAGAATGGATTATCTGGGTCATTTCAAAAATGTGCGTGCCTCATAAGGGCCTACATCTTCGTACTATAGGGAGTATTTTACAGATTGGAGTAAAAACGCTTACTGAGTACCTCAAGAATTTCACGTGTTGGGGCTGGAGTGATAGCACAGCAGGTAGGGCATTTGCCTTGCAAGAGGCTGACCCAGCATCCCATATGGTCCCCTGAGCTACTGCCAGGAGTAATTCCTGAGTGCAGAGCCAGGAGTAACCCCTGCGAATTGCCAGGTGTGACCCAAAAAAGCCAAAAAAAAAAAAAAAAGAATTTCACGTGGTTGCTAAGATGAGCGTAAGCCATTCTCAGTACATGCAGTCAAGATGTGGTTCAGTGATGAGGTCAAGGCAAAGCTTTAGGTCCTAGGCCATGCTGGACAAAAATTTTCAGGGATTAAATTGATTTATGTGATGTTAATAGGTGAAAGGAAATGGTACAACCCAAAAAGGCAAGTCAACTTGCCTCCTGCTGTTTTTTCTTATGTCTGTAACAGATGCAGAATTTAAGGAAACATTTACAAAGATTGTTAAGAGGGCCTCAGAACCTTATGCAGATTTCATATGAAGGTTGATGGAAACCATTGAAATGCAGTTTAAGGGTAAGGAAACTCAGGAACAGTTGAGTAAACAATTGGCCCTTGAAAATGCTAATGGTGATTTCCAGGCCATTCTGTGCCCTATTGAAGAGAAGGAAGTAAATAATGGTGTATTTGAAAGCATGCAGGAATGTTGGTTCTTTAAACATAAGGTGCAGATGAAGGCTTTTGAGGCCTATACTGTACAGACACAAGCTCAGAAAAGAATTTTTAATTGTGGAAAAGACTGCAGGGCAACTCCCTTTTGTGCTACTGTGAGAGCACCTCCTGGGCCCTGTCCCAGGTATAAGAGGGGAAACTACTGGGCCAGAGATTGTTGCTTCAATTTTGATGGAGCTGTTGACTCCAATTTGGGAAACCTGCAAGAGTGCCAGCCCGAGGTCCCAGAATATCAGGGGATGTTCCCAGCTGCAGCCCCTCTCCCCAGTATGGAGTTTCAGAGCTCCAATCAATATAATCGCTGCAGCCAGTGATGGCAGGAAGTGCAGCCTTGGATACTTCCTGCCCTGATATGGTTACTATAACCCCTGCCCAGTGTTGCTACAAATTAAATTCTGGTATAAAGGGACCAATAGCACAAGGCACAGTAGGCACTACTTAGGGAGAGGCAGTTTGACTTTTAAGAGAACACTGAGGCTTTAAGCCCACCACCTCTCCATATTCAGTGGATATATGGCATGTTAAATCAAAACCAAAAAAAGAGGTATTTTCTCAATTGATTGTAGCAGGGAGACTCCTCATTCGAGGAAAATGCTATGCTTTTGTTTCAACAGATGATAACCTCACTGTGAAACTTTGGGTCCTGTTACGACTCATCAGAAGTCGAATTCATCCACCTGATTTGGATCTCAGACCATCGGAGTCTCATAACCCTTCAAATTCCAGACCCAAGCCATTGTCAAACTGACTTCAGCTGGAAGTCACAAGGAAATGAAGAGGAGCCAGCATCAGAGGACCTGCAGCAAGGCCTCTGGCTCCTTTAACATAAAATGAATTCACATTAAAGCATTCCTTATACCTCTCTTTTACAGGTTGTGCATTGGACAACACCAGGAATCCATATTTTGAGTTAATAATTCTTTACCCTTTTCTTGGAATTCACAGATACCTCAGTTCCTGAAGAAGGAAGGGATGACTTTTAATAGGAACACCTGTTCATTTCTCTCTAGGATATCCATTTGTATTGGAGCTTCCCTCTGTCTCTTTCTCTACCCACAGGCATGAAGACCAAACCCCGATGATCAAAGCCTCTGATAACTTTAAAAAAGTAGGGTTTTTTTTTTCTCAAACATAAGCTAGGTGGCACATCTATGACTGCCGATGAACCTGTCCAGAGAAAGGCTGCATTCCCCTACTGAAGAACTCCTGCCAGAAGTCGCGATACTCCTGTTCCAGTATTTCCAGACTGATCCATTACTTCCAGAAATTTATCGGACTCCTGATAGCTGCTGCCCTTGGACTATTTGCAGCAATCACTACTGATTCTGATATAGGCAGGTAGATAGGGAAAGGCCCTTTGCAATGGAAGAAGAATTCTAGGAATGACCCAACTTGTGGATACAGAAAACAAAGGCCTGATAAGACCATCCGCAGACCCTCAGGATATAGGCCTCCCCATGAAATTCCTCTTTTTGGACCTCCCTGGTAACCTCCTTAGCAACGAACTTTTACCTGGAAAGAAGCCCCACGTGGGGGCAGGTTGGAGAAACCCTATAAAGGCCACCTGGAACAAAGGAAGGGCGCGCATATGCTGCCTGAGCCCATGTGTGCTTACGTCCACGTGGCTGAGCACATGTGTCGCCCGCATCTCCCCTCTTGAGATGTGTACTTTCATGCTTTCGTGTCTAACTATAGTCTCTCACTCTCTCTCTCCCTCCATACCTAAAAATCCTCCAAATAAAATCTACTTACTTCACTGCTTGTCTACTCCTGAAATTCCTTTCTGCGAGGCGAGACAAGAACCCAGCAACCCTGGGTCCCGAGTGGCAGAGGCGGGTGGGGAGAAAGTGACTGTCTTTCTCCTCCCCGCTTCACATAAGTCACCCGTGGGGCCCACCGACATCAATTCTGTTGCAGGAACAAGTCTTTAGTTTTGATCCAGACACTTCATTTCTTCAGAAAGGTACTAAATGACTCTCATCATTGGTGACTCTCATCACCCCTGGATAGTGCAGGACAATTGGACGCTTTACTACAAGCACTGCTCTGGGTCAAGGGTTGGGCTAAAATCTTAGTACAACTAAAGAGACTGTTCTGTGTTTGGAATTGTTCCTCTGTTTCATATTTTTGTGTTTTTGTAAAAAGAAAAGGGGGAGATGTAGGATAACACTATTTTATCCTTTCTGCATAGCCTCAGATAGTTTAGGTTTATTGAGTTGCTCCCATCACAGTGCTCCCATTTTTCTGTGTTTACTTGTAACTTCTTTCTTTGTGCTCTGTTGACTTGTAAATATTGTTTTTCTCCTCTCCCTAAGTCTTTTGCATAGTTTATTCAGAGCAATGTCCTTTTTGTATAGACACAAGAAAAGAGTTATATGCTATGCTTTTGTAACATGACTCTCAGTGTTATTTTCCTCCTAGGCATCTGTTCTCTCGACCTAAGCCTCAGTTGCCCTTACTTCCTAGCACCCCAAAAGACAGGGTACCGACAAGGGACTGGATGGAACCAGGGCAAGCAGTAAGCTATGTTCTACCCTGGCATCGAGATGGGCCTGGCCAAAGTGCCTAATGCTTAGTTATAAGTTAAGAGCTTGGTCATGGACAAATGCTGTCATGATCCAAAAAGTAATAACTAGACTCGGACCCTGCTAGGGTTAGGAATGATTCATCTGCCTGAACACTGTGGTCTGAGTCTGCTGCAAGATGTTTCCAAGAGAGCTGCCCTACAAGCCTCTGTGTATCTCTTACTGTGTCCATACAAAAATAACTAGTACTAAGATGTTGATAGCTATTGGACTGAGGAAAGGAGAAAAACACCTTAAGAGGTATTTTGCCCTTGGGCAGTCAGGAAGGGCTTGGGAATACCCCAGTTGGTGTTTCCTTTGAACCTGGTGGACCCTCAGCAAGGGCTTTCTTATGTTGATTTTCCTACCAGACTGGGGCCAGTGGGTCTAGAGTGCTGGGGATTTGGAGAGGTAGAGAGCTTGGAGAGTGGGGGAGAAATGAGAGAAAAGAGCCAGGCAGCATGATGGAGTGCAGAGGGGAGAGAATAGCAAGGGGAACAGAGGGAGAAGAATGTAGAAAAAGAATACAGGAACAGGTACGTGGAGAGAGAGAGCCCAGGCTGTGATATGGAGGGCGGAGAGATGAGCAGGAGAGATAGAAGGAGATAGGAATGAGGGGCAGTGTGAGACTAGAATGGGAGGATCAGAGAGACTGGGGCAGGTGAGTGGGGAGAATGGAATAAACAGTATCTAATAAAAAAAAAAAGGAGAAAATTTCGTGGTAATTAGAATAATCACAATAGTAACAATGGTAAAAGTAAATAGAAAACATTTATTGGATTTGAATGTTTTATTACATATTTATAACATATTGATAAGTACTCCTGTTCTATTTACAACAACTACTTTTAAGTAAAATGTGATGGACCCAATAGATCGGTCAGAGGGCTTATATCTGTGCTTTGGATGCCAGGGTCTTCGATCAATTTAACACCCATAAAACCCAAGCACAGAGCTTGAGGTAGTCCCTAAACACTACTGGACGTGACCCAAACTCCCTTTTGAAGCAATATAAAGATGAGAGTAGAAACCATTACTTTAATCTGATTTTATTATGATAGGCAATTGCAAATTTAGAAAAAAATATTACCCTTCATAAAAGCAATTGTTATCTCAATCACACTGCCCATGGTACATAAAATATAAACCATTGACCTTTTTCTACAAAAAAACTTTTAGGAGCATCAAATTTATAACCTTTTAGTTAAACATTTAGGCATGAAAAATTATATACATAATATGGACATGGAAATTATTTTCCCGATTTAATAGGGTAAATAAAATATAATAACCTTTCTTTTCCTTTCTTTTAATTATTGAAAATTAAAAAAAATTAATTCATAAAATCAATCATTTTATACTTCCATTTATCATCATTTAGCCAATGTTCCTCCCCCCTCAGATATTTCTAACTTTCTTTCTCTTTGCCATTGTCTTGTTCTATATATGTTTGACGTATATGTGTGTATTCTGGTAAATTTCTGTAAACAGAAAATACGAGTTTATGTAGAGTTATATAATATTACCAGAACATTTACATTTATCTATTTGTGAGGGATATTAAGAATAAAGCAATATACTATAGGTCTCTTGTCATACAACCTTTATGAAAAATTATAATTTTAACATAAAAAATTGGACTTACTCTGTCAACATAAAACATCTTAGTTTATTTAAATGCTACATGGTAAGCCACCTCTCTCTGTAAGATAAAATAATAAGAAACAGAATACTGATAGTCTTGTGTACTAACTGAAATGCATTGTTATTTGATATATCACATATAGGTGAAGATCGCAAAAGATTAAATTTACTATTCTCCCTCATTTACCATTACCCATAAATCTTTCTTGTTTTCTGGTAATCTATGTGTGTGTGTGTGTGTGTGTGTGTGTGTGTGTGTGTGTGTGTGTGTGTAAAAGTGTTTGGTCATTCTCTTTTACTACAGAAATGATTTTTAAACATTTTACATATTAAACATAAGCATTTATCTCACAAATAAAGCTTTGCTTCATATAAACTCATCATGCTCTGAAATTTCTCTTATTGAAAGAATGCTAGCTTAGGAGGAATTCATTCATTTATTAACGTAAGGTGTAGATAGCCTCTCTTATGATTTTAAACAGCATTGCCCCTGGGTCAGAGAGAGATTCTAGACAGTAAGTCACTCACCTTAAGTGTGACTAATCCTCTTCTGATGACTAGCACTGTATATGGTCCCCCAAGCACTACCATTAATGATACCAGATAAAAGAATGGGAGAAAGCCCTAAGTCTCACTGGGTGTGGTGAAGTCCAAATAAATCATTCCTTTGTTTACAGGTAAACAAAATTTCCAGCACCATAAATTTTGCTAAAAAAAAATACTTCTGAATAGGTAATAATACCAGAGTAATAATACCATAGATAGGTCATTTGTTTTGTGTGCAGCCAACATGGGTTAAATTCCTGCAACATAAATATTGCACCACTAAAACAAACAGACAAATGAATAAATAAAAATAAAAAGCTTCTGATTAGGGAATAAGCTAGAAGTTCACAAGTGATCTCTTATGAAAAAACAAATAGATAATATTGGTGAGCTGCAGAGAGAGGTCAGAGATTTAGGAGCTTGCTTGCCCATCTTTACTCGGGTTTGAGGACCTAAGATGATTCTCTGAATGCCACTATCAGCAGTGATTCTTGAACACAGGGACACCACCAGCATGCCCCCAGACCAGATAAATAAACTATTTAATTCATTAAATGAAAGTCACACCTGAGTAAATACAATCGAATTGTGGGATCTGGCAGCTTCTAGTAGAGATAAGAAAACATGGACAAAAGTACTCTAGTGCATGTGAACAAACATATTTAAGTAATCTTAGATTCTAAATGTATTTTATTTCATTAGTTTTGTTTGCTTTTTGGTCCATTTCCAGCAGTGCTGAAGGCTATTGCTGGCTCTGTGCTCAATCTATTCCCAGCTCTGTGCTCAGCAAACCATGCAGTGATCAAATCTGGGCCTCCCACATGTATAATATTATACATTATATAAGGAAACACATTTCAAATTATGAAAAACAAGTCTGAAAACAAATGTCTTGGAAATATGGAATAACAGGTATGCAAGGATTTGACAAGAAAGAGCAAGTTTAATTTGTATGTATTGTTGGAATGAAAAGTGGTGTGTCTTCTTTGAAAAATATCTTAAAAAGCTGCACATACATATTTTCAAAAATATGAAAGTTTATGTCAGTACAGAGTATTTTATTTCATTTTAGTACAAAATATTTTAATTAAATGTTTATATTATTTTTGTTTATATTGTCAAAATTTTAGATATTATTTATAGCTCTGTCACTGTCACTGTCCTCCCCGTTGTTCATCGATTTGCTCGAGCAAGCCCAGTAACACTGTGAGACTTGTTACTGTATTTGGCATATCAAATAAATCACGGGTAGCTTGCCAGGCTTTGCCTGGTGGGCGAGATACTCTCAGTAGCTTGCCGAACTCTCTGAGAGGAGCCAAAGAATCAAACTCGGGATGGTCATATCAGCTGCATGCAAGGCAAACGTCCTACCCACTGTGCTATTGTTCCAGCCCATTTATAGCTCAGTAAATTTAAATGAAAAAACAAGTGTGGAATAAATGGCAGCTACTTTTAATTTTTTACTGATAAATAGAACCTTGATTAGTCTCTAAAACATCATGCACCATAAAATAAGACACACATTGTATGATATCATTAGTATAAAATTCGATAAAATTCCAATTTTATCAAATTTTTTTATTGGTGGGAGAATAGATCAGATGTTACTAAGGATTAGAGAATGAGAGGAGTAGTGGGTACATATTAGGGGAAATGTGTCCTCTCAAATGACTGCTGTTTAAACCTCAATAGAACAATAAAATAAAAGCCATTCAACTGTATACTATAAGTGTTGTATACTTTGACATATATGGATAACTATATATAGACATACAAATCAATATAGACACAGTTCTTACCCCCTTTCTTGTTTTGATTTAGGGCCACAACGGCAAAGCTTGGGACTTACTCCTTACTCCATGGTCAGAGATCACTCCTGTTGATGATTAGGGTGTCTTAAGTCGTACTAGTGGGATCGAATCTACATCAGCTACATGCAAAGTCAAGGCTTATTATACTAACTCTGCAATCTTGGTTTTATTCTAATTTCCTTGTCTGACTGGAAAGTTAGGAAGAAACTAGCATGCATTTGGTTTCTGGAAGCACTTTATCTCCGCTTCATACTTTTCAGAGGGAACAGTCTGCTCCTTTGAGGAAGGCCTGCTTAGTTTCTGTACTGTCTCATCCCACAGTCTATTTTACAGTCTATTTGATAGAGTCGTAAACTTTATTCATTCTCAAATAATGAATTATACTTGGCACATCTTCATTTTTAAATGGATCACAATCAGATGAAGTTTGATCACAATCATCCTCAAAGTTTACTAATATTTGATGCATTCATTTAGGATTTAAGTGTTTTAATAGAGTTTATTAAGAAAACATGAAGAACCACTTGGTGGTCCAGTACATGTAAATTTGATCCTGAACACTAGGTAAGTTTAAAATTATTTCTTTTATATTATATGAAGTTAGGCTACAAAAGATTTAATTGAGAGTTTTTAAAATCTTTTCAAAGACTCTGGCTCTTATTCTATCTTTCACAAGTCAACATCTGCCTGCATTCAGTGCACTTCATGATTATAATATCCCTGGACTATAAAATTCATCATGAACAAAAGAATGCTTAAGAATGCTGACTATATAACTCAGTATTCTAGCACATTTCTCTATTTGTATGTAAAGCCCAGATTTCAATGCACAGTAGAACACACACACACACATACACACACACACACACACACGCACACACCATAAATATACCTACTAATTGATTACTACCTACTAATTAATAATTTTATTGTAAAATTGCGATGCAGTTTTTCCCTCTCTGAGAGCCTGGCAAGCTACTGAGAATATCTGCCCTCACAGCAGAGCCTGAGAAACTACCCATGGTGTATTCAATATGCCAAAAACAGTAACAATGATGGATCTCATTCCCCTGACCCTGAAAGAGCCTCCAATACGGGAGAGTTGGGAAGGACAGGAGGAGAGGTTGCTAAAATCTCAAGGCTGGGATGAACCGAGACATTACTGGTGCCCGCAAGTCGATGAACAACAGGAAGACAGTGATAGTGATAGTGATAAAATTGCAATATGGCTATGTATTTTGTTACAAAATAATATAATAGCAAGGTAAATTTTTTTTGGCTTTTTTGGGGGGGCAGTGGCACTCGGTAATGCACAGGGCTTACTCCTGCATCATACACTCAGGAATTACCCCTGGAGGTATTCAGGGTACCATATGGGATGCTGGGAATCGAAACCAGGTCAGCCCCGTGCAAGGCAAATGCCCTACCCACTGTACTATCACTCCAGCACCAATGATAGTAAAGTAATTCTTATGTTAACTGACAACTCTCATGAATACATGAATTATATTGATGTAATTAATGGCAATTATTTAATGTAATAATCCCCAATTAACTATATTATATCATATAGTTGTGATGGGTTGGAGTGATAGCACAGCAGGTAGGGTGTTTGCCTTGCACATGGTTGACCCGGGTTCGATTCCTCCACCCCTCTCCTGGCAAGCTAGAGAGAGTATCTCTCCCTCAAGGTAGAGCCTGGCAAGCTCCCCATGACATTTTCGATATGACAAAAACAGTAACAACAAGTCTCACAATTTGTTGTGAGATGTTACTGGTGCCCACTTGAGCAAGTCAATGAAGAAGGGGAGGACGGTGCTACAGTGCTACATAGTTGTGATGTATAATGTATATTACATTATATTGCAAAACTAGTTGTGTCTATAGTACAGTTGTACTGAAACATTAGGTCTCTGTACTCAAAACATCTTAGCAGAACCTAATCAATGTAGTGTCATCTGTTTCCTCCGACTAAGAATAGCTTCAACCATTTACCTTAAAGTTTCTTATAATTCTATTTAATTTCATTTGTGTGATAATTTAACAATTAAATTTGGGAAGCCATGGGGTTTTTGAAGTACCAAAACTTACCCTGAAATTTTCAAGGCATCGGTCTCTTTTATCAAAACTAGTTATATAACAGAAGTATTCTGTGAGGATAGGGTGGCAGGGGGTTATTAGGATGTTGAATAACACTGCATCTTCAGAGTATGATTTTTCATAAATTAAGTAGGCTATATAATTCATTAACTCTCAGGGAATAATGTTTTAAAAACCATGAATCATAGCATCATATACCAGCTATTTTCAAAATATACAGAAAGTCTGAAATTTCTTGACTCCATGTAATCCATATATTAGTTTATGTTATCATCAGTGTTTTTTCAGTAGTTAGGTTGTTAATTTCGTTCTTTGTCATTCAAGATTTAGACATACCATAGCAATGCCTTATGATATTATGCTGTTGTGAGCATAAATTTTAATTGTGCTCAAACCCAGGGTCACCTATAAATGAAGCATTAGCTACATGAATAGTTTCTGAAAGTACTTTTTTACAAGGTCATCTTTGACTCCTCAGCATTTTCTGTGTAATACTTCAATCAGATTCAATAACTTTATTTGATTTAAATTATATAACAACAATACTTGGCATATCTGTATCTTTATTAATTTTGTAAAATGCATGAGGACAACAATAATAAAATCTATTTATAGTTCTAAGCTATTAAGTTGAATTTGACACATTTTGTTTTGCAGTCTGTCACTTTGTGACTTACACATATCCCCAATGACTGGTTTGAATGTAAACCTTTAAGTAGAGACTAGGAAGAAAAAGAAATGTAAGAACTAGCACCTGATTTCCTTGTTAAAAAAATAATAAATAAAAACTAACTGGTTATCTTTTTTATCTTTAGATATTTTTACTGTTGTTTTAGATGTCTTTGAGATGTCTTTCAATTTCTTTTTGAGGAATGAGACATACTCTCTTGTATTTGACCTTGAAGAAATGTATACACATATTAGCTTATTTATAAATGGAGTAAGATTCTAGTGTTAGCTTTCTAGAGCTCCTAACATCTTTTACAAATCCTTTCTTTCAAAGAGCTGAAATCATTATAAATGAACTGCCAACATTTCAATCATCTCAGCATTAACTGAGAGCAGCACAAGGTGATTTTGTGAATATAAAAAACAGAATTAGGTTGAAGACTGACAATGGGAGTACATGCTATGTGATGTGCAAATCTGTGTAAAAGGTAATAAATGTGAGTTACCTTCAGGGATTCTTTTAGAAAAGGAAAGAAAGCATCCATGGAAAATATTAAGGCTATCTTAATTTTAAAAACTCCATTATGAAGTCTGTAATTCGATTTTAAAATAACAACTTTCGATGTCTCAAAAATATGAAAGACATTATTAAGATACTTGCCTACGATAAAGATATCATAGGTTCTGTTACATTAAAATGTTTATGCTATAATATTTTAAGGACTAAGAGAAGTTTCTCATGTATAACTGTGTTCATTACTAGTTAGTGGTCAGACTCATGAAATGTTTGATATAATGTTTTCAGAAAAAAAATTTAGAAAATATGAATGTGAAAAAATTCACATGAAATTCTAAATTATAGGATTTATCCAAATTGTGCTGGAGTGATAGCACAGCGGGTAGGGCGTTCGCCTTACACGCGGCCAACATGGCCTACCCGAGTTCGATTCCTCCGCCCCTCTCAGAGAGCCCGGCAAGCTACCAAGAGTATTCGATATGCCAAACACAGTAACAACAAAGTCTCCAATGGAGACGTTACTGGGCCCGCTCGAGCAAATCGACGATCAATGGGAGGGCCTTTACCTTTACCTATCCCAAATTGTAAAAGTAATGCAGAAAACTGCAATAGAATTTTAACATTTTTATATTAAATTTTAATTATTGTTAGAGTACAATGAAAACACTCAAAGCAGAAAAATTGGGAAATATTATCATCCACTATGATAATTCTTGCCTGTTAGTCTATCTAAGAGGGCAGATAAAAATGATTATTCAAGATTGCATGATTCGTGTTTAAGGTCTCTGCATGATTAGGGCTCAAGAAAAACAAATTCAATTTAATTTAATTTAAAAGAAAAAAATAAGTACACATTAAAGAGAAAAAATGTAAGAACAACCCTCGATGCCTTATAAGGTCATGTACCAGCCTTCTTCAAAGATTCATAAATAAATCTTAAAAGAGATCAACAAACCACAAAATTTTTTCAGATACTCATTCCCAGCTGAGACCTCTTTGGCG
Source organism: Sorex fumeus (assembly GCF_029834395.1). Classification (NCBI taxonomy): domain Eukaryota; kingdom Metazoa; phylum Chordata; class Mammalia; order Eulipotyphla; family Soricidae; genus Sorex; species Sorex fumeus. The sequence continues at coordinate 10,200,990 of NW_026606071.1, read as the reverse complement.
ATCTTTGAGGTCTAACTCTTCAACACTGTTGTCCCAATAGAAACAGACCAGATCGAACAAGTCGCAATGCAGAGGTCAACACATGTCAAAGAACAAAAACATTAACACAGAAGGCTTAACTTGCACCAATAGCTTAGTAAAAATCTCAGACAAGGACTTAATGTCCCCATTGTGAGATACAACAATTTTCACATTTTTCCATCCAAGGAAGTAAATTTTTCATAATTTATAATCCATTTACTGCTAATAAGCAATACAAATTACTTATTGTGGGCCAGGTAGCTATGGGGGCAGGCTTTATGGGTAGCCGGGAAAATGGAGACAGTGGTGGAGGGAAGGGGGTAATAGTGCTGGTGGGATTGGAGTTGTAATATTGAATGCCTGTAGGAAATCATCATGAACAACTTTGTAAAATACAATGTCTAAATGAAATTGAGGGGTAAAAAAGGAGAAAAATATCAAAATTTGAACAAACAAGAAGGGAGAAATATTTACAGTGATTATTTTTTTCAATTGTTAGAATTTTTTTTTCTTTGTTTCTTTTCTTTCAGAAGCATTTTTAGTTTGTTGTAATCTGGATTATTTTTCCAGTGCTCACTTTGGCAGCACATATACTAAAATTTATTTTTTTGCCAAATTTTTCATTAACATATTTTATGTTTTTAGCATCCAGTTCTTTTAATAAGTTTTACATAGCTTTTGTTAATGGTGTGAAGTAGACATTCAGTTCTATTTAATATGTGCAATCTAATTTCCCAAAAATTTAATTAAATTACTTCTCTTTATTCATCTTCTCTTAGTTATTTTATCATAAAATGATTCCCATATATAGGGCTGGAGCGATAGCACAGCGGGTAGGGCGTTCGCCTTACAAGCGGCCAACATGGCCGACCCGAGTTCGATTCCTCCGCCCCTCTCGGAGAGCCCGGCAAGCTACCGAGAGTATTCGATATGCCAGACACAGTAACAACAAAGTCTCCAATGGAGACGTTACTGGGCCCGCTCGAGCAAATCGACGATCAACGGGAGGGCCTTTACTTTACTTACAGATCTAGATATCTATAAACATAGAAGCAACTCTATGATACATATGTGTATATATATATTAATTTATGATACACAAAAATACACACATATGTCTGTGTGTATCTTTAATTCTGATTCACTTTATTCCATTCATCTGTGTGTTTATTTTTGCCCAAAACCTTACATTTATGGTTTTTGTTGCTTGCAGTATAGTTTGAAGTTGGTGGCAAAATTTCTGTTTTTTTCACATATTTTTTTGGGGGGGATTGTTTCTGTTGTTAGTAGTTGTTCATAGTTTTATATGGATTTTGAATTTTTTTAAATTTTCTTAAGGCATATCATTATGGTTTTGATAGAGATACCATTAAATCTGTATGTTCTTTTGTGTAGGATTTTCTTTTACAATTTTAATACTTCAATTCATTAAATTGGAGTATTTTTCCATTTCATTGTGTTTTCTATTATTTGAATGGCATACTTTCTCAGAAGCCTTTTTTACCTTTGTTATGCTTAGTAGATTATCATACTAATAATTGTAAATTGGGTTTTATTATTTATTTTCTACTTCATTGTTTCCATATTGCAATGCAATTGATTTTTTAAAAATTTTTCTTACTGTTTCCTGTTTTGCCTATTTTTCAGCAATGACTGGGGTCACATACATCTACTTATCTGTGATACATGCTGGGGATAATACAGTTAAAGTTTTAGTGCTAATATGTGCTTGCTATTTGTTGTATTTCTTGGTTGTGGTATCATATACATGATCAGTGTGTGGGGGATGTGTATTTGCTCATGGTTCTCACTGAATTTTTACTTGGGTACTTGTCAGGATTTATTTGCATGCTTTATCTGTGATACTTATACTCAAAATGTGGTCTCTCAGAGTGTGCTTTCTGCGGCACTAGCTATGCCATGGCAGAGCAACTGAGATTACATTTGGCACATAAAATATTGCTGTGGAAAAAATGGTCTTCACAGTATGTTTTGTGTATTGAGTTTATAATCTACCCTTTTAAAGTTTGGCTTATTATTCCTAGTAGTTTTGTGAGACTTTTTTGTTAATTTCACTCATATCTGCAAAAACTGGTATTTTTACTTATTATATTCAAATTGGATAAAAGTAAAGTAAAGGCCCTCCTGTTGATCATCGATTTGCTCGAGCGGGCCCAGTAATGTCTCCATTGGAGACTTTGTTATTACTGTGTCTGGCATATCGAATACTCTCGGTAGCTTGCCGGGCTCTCCGAGAGGGGCGGAGGAATCGAACTCGGGTCGGCCATGTTGGCTGCGTGCAAGGCAAATGCCCTACCCGCTGTGCTATCGCTCCAGCCCTTTTCTATTTCTTATTTTCTTTTGTAAAGGCTAAGACTGTACATGAAGCTTAAACAACTCTTTAGAAAAAAATACAAGATTTTAAAAGAATGAGAATGAACAGTTGAACAGACACTTCATCAAAGAATATACATGTTTGTGACAGGCATGTGAAAAAAATGGTTATTATTGATTCTAATCTAAGAAATGGAATTCAAAATGAAAATAAGATACCACATTAACCCTAAGAATTATATGTACATACATATATATGTGTACATATACATTTATATTACATATGTAGATAGGTAATGCACATGTGACAATATACATATATTATGTAATATATATGTAATATATATATACAGCCATAGGCAACAAATGCTTGGTTGCAATGTAAAGTAGTCTAGACTCTATGGGGAGTAATATGGAGAACTTTCAAAATATTAAAAATACTTCTACTGTGTGATCAGCAATTTCACTACCAGATATCTAGACTGAAAACCTGAAAACAATCATTAATAAAAGAAAAAGAAACACACACACACACAAACATATATCTACACTATTCAATATCCAAAATCTGGCATTTAAGTCTTATTCATACATGGCATAAAGATAAGCAAAGTATTTTAATAAATCAATGAATAAAAACTAATGAACTCAGACAGCAGAGCTGTGGTTACCAGAGTGGGAAAGGAAATGGATTATCAAAAGCGGGGTTATCAGTGGACTGTGGTAAAGGAGTGAGTGCCACTTTGGTGACAGTTGTAGTGTGTAATATATACTTTGTAGATGCATAATGGTGTGTCCTTAAAATTCATACAGTATAAATAAATAAAATATAATACTAACTCAATACTAAGAAAAATTTAAAAATTGCATTGGGATAGCAAAATCTTGAGTCTAATGGCTAGCTGATATGAAGATTTGTCAGTTGATTGTTGTAATAACTCGGTTCAACAATTAAAACAGAATTTGGATTACTTAATATAGCACAGGGGCTGGAGCAATAGCACAGCAGGTAGTGCCTTTGTCTTGCATGTGGCCGACCTGGGTTTGATTCCTCCATCCTTCTCAGAGTCCCCGGCAAGCTACCGAGAGTAGCACAGCAAAGCCTGACAAACTACCGGTGACATATTCAATATGCCAAAACCAGTAACAACAAGTCTCACAATGGAGAAGAAGTTACTCGTGTCCACTCAAACAAGTCGATGAACAGTGGGAGGACAGTGCTACAGTGCTATGGTGCATGATTCATAGATAAATAGTAAAATGAGTGGAAACTTCTTAAAATGAGTGGAATCTTCTTTTACCTAAATTTTATGTTGAAACAGGAATAACACTTTGGTTGAACTTACATACAAGGGAAATAAACTTCAAGAAACCCAATAAGAATAATAAACATTATAGGTTATCTTATATGTAAAAAGACTAAAAACAAAAACATCTTGAATTTAATTTAGAAGGAAAATGACTACAATAAACTAATGTATATTCAATGTAGATACATATTACTAATAAAAAATAATTTAAACATAATAAAGGAAAAATATAATCATAAATTTTTAGATCATTAATTCAAAATTAAATACTTTAAAACAGTATCTAGGTTATCTCAAGAAAACAAAGTAATGTATGTTTATAATAAATAAACAAAGAGAGTTTTGAAAAGGAAATATATTAGAAATGATTAAAATTCTAGACATGAAGAAGAAATTTGGATAAACTGTAAGAAGATAAATACATGGACTAAAAATACAAAGATAACAAAATTTTTAAAAAATAGGTAATATTAGATACATAGAATCTAAGTTTAAGGTATCTAACACATGAGATACTGTGATTTTCATAATAAAGAGGACACAAACTCTATGTAGATAGACTGGAAGATTGTAAAATAATTTGGGCATATGCCTAGAATGCTACCAATCCTAGTTCATGTTCCAGAACCATCTAGTATACTGAGTGTTTTCAGGTGCAGCTATGGAAGCCTTACTTGGATATCCCCTGCAATATATAATCTTGAGCAGTATTTCATCATAATGGCCTGATTGGTAAAGAGTCTCTAGAGGAACACCTAGACTTATTGAGCACCAGTTTGGAACCCTAGTGGTGACATTCAACCCAGCAAAAAAAAAAAATGTTTTTCCTAAAAATTAAAAAATGTAAACATGTAGATTTTAGAGAATCATGGGATTAATAATATTTTTTTGCTATAAGGGCCACATTTTAATAAAAAACTAAAGTAATTTTTGTCAACATTTTCAAAAAAAACCCAGTCATATGAAAATATATTTTCTGACATAATGGAAACTAAAAATAAGTATCCTCAGGCAAGTTAAGGCCAAACTATAATGAAAATAATTTAATGTAAATAAACTAATGGTGGATGATATATTTCTAGGAGCATGATGATTTCTGTTTGTTTTTATTTTTTTCCAGGAACATTAGACTGTTCAAAAGAGTTTCTATTTAAAAAGTCATTGTGTTGAAAATGCCTAATACAGCAATTACATAAGAAAGATACTAAAGATTTCCAGATTGCAAAAGAATTCAATCTCTCACTATTTGAAGAGGACATGATACTACTATCATCATAAAATCCTATAAACTTCATGCATAAGTTCCTAGTAGCAGTAAAGAGACAGACTACAAAATCAATGTTAACAAGTACATTGCTTAAATAAATGTGAATAATAAAATACAAAGAGAAAAAATTAAAAACAAATACAACTAGCTACAGTACATTCACAATTTAATGCAGAAATTCAAGTACCTTCGAATCAAATTACTAAAAGAGAAAATGATTTATACAAAGAAATATATAAATCACTAATAAAATAAATAAATATTATATGAGGAAATGGAAAGATATCCATCTTCATGAATTGGATGAATCAATATTGTCAAGCAAAAATATCAGAGAAAGTATTTGGTAGGTTCCAAGTAACATGGGATGCCAGGGATCCAAAGAACATTGGTTATTTGCAATCTCCAACACTTAATATGCATTTTTAATTTTTTTTATTTTACGAAGTAGTTAACAATATTTGACTACACTTAATATTCAAACACCAATCCAACCAACATTCCACCTTCCCACACCACATTTCGGGTGTTTCTTTCCCACACCGCAATCCCTGTCCCAAAGCTGAACCAAAATAATATATTTTGTATTGTTTGTTAGGAAAAACAACTGAAAATGCTACGAAAAAAGTATCCTTAGAGAAAAGAATGTGAAGATTGTTGTATTTCACCCAGGGACCATTAATCCCTCTATAAGAGATCACTAACATGTTGTTAAAGGTTGAGCTTTCTGTGCTTTTTATGTATGTAGCACTGTAGCACTGTCTTTCCATTGTTCATCAATTTGCTCAAGTGGACCCAGTAATGTCTCCATTGTGAGACTTGTTGTTACTGTGTTTGGCATATTGAATATGTGACGGGTAGCTTGCCAGGCTTTGCTGTGTTGGTGAGATACTCTTGGTAGCTTGCTGGGCTCCCCGAGAGGGGTGGAGGAATCAGATACGGGTCAGCTGGGCCAGCTGTGTGCAAGGCAAACACCCAACCTGCTGTGCTATCTCTCCGGGCCTTTTATATATGTATCTATTTTTTAAAAATGTGTATTTTTCCTCTAAGATTGGTTGGAGTACTTTGAACACTATCAAATTTAGAGCCATAATTGTGGAGTTCTGGTATAGTGTGTGGTTTAAAATATTGTGGCCGCATTTTTGGCCGTGCGTTCCAGGAATAGGTTTACTCGTGGGTGACACTCTGCCTGAGCATGTGGAGAATGGCTATGACCATAGTGGCATCTGGGTTCTCGAGGTTGTCAGCTGCTGGGGCTGGGTCCCTTGGGGCAGGGAGAGGTCTCACCCACCCCTCTCCAGGGCACCCAGAGTGAAACAGCCTGGGCCGGGGTTTGGTAGCATGCTTATGACAAGTGTCATATTATGCTTCCTTTCAGGAAAGAAGGACATGCTGTCTGAATGTTGGCTGATGATGAGATTATCTGGCACTACCAAAGACGGCTTATGGGCATAACTGCTGAATTGCTGGAGACATATGCATTTTTAAAGAATGTCTGATAATCATCTAATTTCACTACTGACATACCAACATATGCACTGACACATTCATAATGATATAAGTATAGTTATGCTTGTATCAGCTTTATTTGCAATGGGGAAAACCTAGAATGCTTAAATGCTCATTGCCCATATAATACATAAAAAAATTGCAATGAGTTCAACAGAGGCAAGTTACACAAAAGTGAGAATAAGGTAAGTTATATTTAAATTATAAAAGACAAAAATATTTTTGAGTAAACAACCCATGAAAACTACAATGTTGATTGATAAGTATCTATGTACTTGTTATTCAACACCAAAATAAATTTGCAAGATTGATGGGTGTTGTGTTAGAATAACATATTCATGAAAAATTGAGTAAGAATAATGTAAATCCCAGTATCTCAGTAAATAAAAAATAAATAATATGTTTAAAACTTGGAATACCAATTTTGAGATGAATAAAATGAGTATTGAAGTAGGAGGACTTCAGTGGGTAAGGTTCTTATCTTGCATGCAGCCTACCAGGGTTCAGTTGCCAGTATCTTATATGATCCTCCAAGCCCAACAATAATGTGCTGTGAGCAGAGAGAAAGGAGGAAGTTCTGACCACAGCCAGTTGTGACCCCCAAAACTCAGAAAAATAATTCAGTATAGTCCAAGACCTTGACTTTATAACAACTGGGATTGTGTTTATGGAAGACTTCTAGAGCACAGAAAGTGTTTATTCCTTGATTTGTTTGCTGATTACAAATGGACTAAAAAATAAAATATAACTTAAGGTGTATGCTTAGTATTTGTATTTTTCTACATACATGTTGCTCTTTGAGCATACATCAATAATGTATGTTAACTGATTTCAGAAGTGTTTGAAATATTCAATTTAATTTTTCTACTCAAAATTTGAACATAATGTTGTTGCTATTTAAAAACAGGATTGCAGAAAGTTGACATTCATACATGATTTTTCCATTCATCCATAGATTTCTTCTCTAACAGAATTTTATAAAACTTATAGTCTTGTTTTCAAAGATATGCAAATGATAATGATGGTTACTGCAATATAATGAATAGAATAAACACTTTCAAGTATATAACTCTCTATTGGCTAATGCAAGAGCAAAATAAAATATTAGATCAATTAATAGCTGAAGTTGCATACCAAGTGCATAACTCTTTATCTGCCAACACTGTAGTTTTCATGGATACATCTAAAGAGAAATGAATGAACCACAATGGCTTGGCTTCTAAAACTATAAACATTCCTCACTCTTTTACTGTAGTTCAATTCTAAGGAATATTCTCAGATATGAAGAGAGAAAATGTACTCTCTGATTGAGATCAGTTTTCATAGTGAAAACTATGTGTGCGTGCCCCATTTCTCAAATAAGGATGTAGAAAAATTACTGATTTAAAGTCTCAGGAAAGGCATCTTACATCAAATCACTTATCAAGTCCTCAGGTCTTCCCAGCATATCCATCTCTTCATGCAGTTAGAGACTGCATATACCAGAGTCATATGAATAAAACCTCTTATATCAATACTTACTAATAATAAGGATATAGAAACCCATATGTGGGCTTGAAAAATAAATCAAGGAATAATTACTCACAAACATCTTTAGAACTTAAGATTTTTGTTTATGAAACTAAGCTAAAGTGGATTGGTTGGGTGGTGAGAGCAGCCCTTGGAATACTGGCCACTTCCTGCTTCCCTCCACCAGTGTTGTAGGTGTGGTATCACATGATATATTTTATTCATGAGAACTCTGAGTCACCGAATTGTACATTCCAGCACCTCAATAAAAACAGTTCTAAAAAGATTAACTTCCAATTGTTATCTAGCACTGAAGTTAATTTATTTAATCTCTTTCTAATATTTTTAAGAATGTTTTTGAAGGACCCACACCCACACCTGGCTCTATGCTCAGGAGCTGCTCATGAATCTGTGCTCAGTGACAAGATCTGGTGATGCTCCCAGGAACATAGGAGGTGCTCAGATTCAAACCAGGGTGATGGTTAAAGTGCATATTAAGCAAGTGCATTGACCTTTGTAATACATCATGGCTATTATGTTCAATTTTTTTAATGTAATACAGGGATGATAATATTTTTGACACATAAGCTGGAGCTATAGCACAGCAGTAGGGCGTTCGCCTTACACGCGGCCAACATGGCCGACCCGAGTTCGATTCCTCCGCCCCTCTCGGAGAGCCGGGCAAGCTACCGAGAGTATTCGATATGCCAGACACAGTAACAACAAAGTCTCCAATGGAGACGTTACTGGGCCCGCTCGAGCAAATCGACGATCAACGGGAGGGTCTTTATCTTTACCTTTACCAATCTCACAAAATGTATAAAATATTTGAAATTAGTTTTGTAGAAATTCTTATTAGCATTTACATCTCTATAGAGCATTTTACTAAAAATACATTCACTGGGACAGAGAGTACAAGATTTATGGCTCTACCTTGCATGCAGCCAACCCTTCTTTGAATCTCCTGAAACACATATGGTGCTACAAGTTCTGCCAGTTGTGATCCCTAAGAACAGCCAGAAGTCAGTTGAGCACTGTTGAGAGTGTTCCTTTACAAACACACGCAGTTTTTTTTTGTTTGCTTTGGGGTCAGTAGTAGGGAAGCTTCTCCAAGCGTACTGCTCAGGATAAGTCCTGGCAGTTTTCTGAGAACGTTGTGGTATCAGAAATCAAACTAAGGACTAATGCATAGAAAGTATATATACTCTAGCCTTTTCCAATATCACTCTGTCCTAAAAATATTTTTTTTTTGTTTAAGTACAATAATGTGCAAGGCTCAGGGATTACTTCTGATTTTGTTGCTCAGGGATTACTCCTGGCAGTACTCAGGAACCACATGTAGTGCAGAAGGTCAAACCATGTCGCCTGCATTCAAGGAAAATATCTTAATCTCTATATTGTATTTCTGGGCTTAAGAAATTAATTATTAGTAAAATAAATTTAGACACTCTTATATATTAATATAAAATTAATATGGGTTAACACTGGTATTTGTTTAATTTACTCTACTAAATTGCTACTCAGAGTTTTTAATATGAATTATTAATTTGGAATCTGGGACACTGTCTTGACTTACTTGCTCTAAGTAGGCTTTAAAAAATTCCATGACATTCTTCAGTATTATTATCCAGAGAAATAACTTTGAAATTGGGTTTGCTCAAATGGCACATCATAATACTTGAAATACAAAAAATATAAAACCATAATCAAGTTATTTTATTATCACTCTTAAAGTAAAATTATCATTTAAATTTAATTCAATTTAATTTAATTATCTTAATTTTAATAAAATAATGTAATTAAAGTATTGATTATAGTTTAAGTACAAAGACAGAATTTATGAATTGAACTAATATATGGCTTCTTAAATTGAAATAGCAAATTCTGTACATACACTAAAAGAACATAAGTAACCATAATTCATTAGTTTTAAAAAATGAAGGTTTTCCTGCTTTATATTTTGTTTTTGGGGAACCACACAAGGTTTACTCAAGGCTTTTTCTACCTCTGTGTTTAAGGTTGCTCTTTACAGTGCTCAGGAGAACATGTGGTATTGTGGATTAAATTTGTTCACCTACATGGGAAGCATGTCTCAATTCATTGGAATATTTTCCCAGACTGAACTTTCTAAAATAATATCGTGGAAATAAGATAAGCAAACTATATATGTATATATTTTACATAAACAAATTATACAGAAAACATGCTTTATGTAATTATACAAAGGATATATATATATACATATATATATATACACGGTTAAAAGTAGACCATAAATACCAAGAAAAAAGTGCAACAGTTTAAATATTTTCATAAACGTAAATGATTTCTCAAATTAATCTGCTCAAATTTTTTGATTAGAAAATATGACACTTTTTCATGAACAAATTGAGAACAGAATTTGGTTCAATTTTGTTTTGCTTTATTCATAAAGAATCAAATAAACAATTTGTTTATATGATCATTTCTTTTTTTAACCAGGTCACAAGTTAAATAATTAATATACAACATGATAAGATTTGGTCACATCTAGTTATATTACCTGTCATAAAGTTAATTTGAAAAATGGAGAAAAACATGTTATGAATTAAACAGATTTTCTGAAGAAAAACATAAAGAGGCCAACTGGAATACCTTATTGGGTATTTGCTAATATAATTATTTTCCCCGAGTATTGAACGAGATCCAAATAAGAGCAGATGGTGCCTCAGATAAGATATTTCAAGAAATGTTCAATAAAGGTACTGTTTACAAAAACGTAGGTGGATGTAAGATAACCACCAGGGATTTTGCAGTCATTCACGCTAGTAAATACAGAAAGTAAATACATAACTTTGCACTGAGACATGGTCAGAAAAGTTATTGAAATGTAGAAGGAAAGGAGATTATTTATAGAAGCATATTATGTTATCAAAGGTTGCAACCCAAATGTTACTTTATGGATATTTCTATCACTGGACAATAAGCACCTTAAACTTTCTCTCATTCCTCAGATCATACATTGGAAGAACACAATGAAAGTTAAAACTCAAGGCTGGATGTTGATATTCTCTATTCCCATTTGTCAACCACAATAGTTAAGTATAATAGACAAACATTACTTTCACTGATTAGGTTTCTTTCAAACTCATCACATCATTAACTAATGGAGCATTAATTATTTTGAGTTTCATTATGCTATAATCTTTTTAAATGTAGTAATGCCTATTTGTTATTTATCATTTCTTTATTATGCTCCCATAATTTCGTGTTCGGTATGTGAAACTAAATCTTTATGTGGTTATTTACTTGTTTATATCATTTTCTACTATATTTCTTTAACTGAAGTATGCAGTTATAAAATTAAAAACTTCACTTTATCACTTGACATCCTGTTACTCATCAATCTGCTCGGGCGGGCACCAGTAACATCTCCATTTATCCCTGTCACATGCCAGTATAGCCCAATGGTATCTTCTCATTCGAGGAACATGAACAGCCTCAAAGTGATCATTCAGGGTCTTGACAAAGAAGTCTGACCAACTCATAGGTGGGCGGCCATGCAATCTTTTGACATCCTGTGGAATCCAGTCAGTAATGGCTCTAGTCCAGCAGTCATCTCCAAGTTTCATTACATGTCCAGCCCATCTGATTTTTGATGCCTTGTCAAATGACAGCGTCCCTGATTCTTGATCGTTGATGGAGGTCGGAACTCTGGATTCTTTCTCCCATTTGAGTGAAGCGCGATACTCCAAGCATAGGTCTTTCGAGTCCTCTTTTGGAGACTCGAATAACATTCTCATCCTGTTTTTGTACGTCCCAGGTCTCTGAGGCATATGTTAATGGAGGAAAAACATTGTAATCGTAGAGGCGTTTCCAGAGCCGAGATTCTTCGTTCTCTTAGCTATTTCTTCGAAGCTCTTGAAGGCATTCCAAGCTGCTCTCTTCCTCTTGCACAACTCAGGTGCCAGGTGATTCATCATGTTCACTTCTCGACCTAGGTACATATAACTGTTGCATTCGGAGATGTCTGTCTTGTTGAGAGTCAAAAGAACATCAGGAACGAGACCGTTTCTTATAAAGTTGTCTTTGTGAGATTTAGCTGTAGTCCGACATTTCCACATTCATGGTCAAAGTCGGCCAGCACTTGTGCCGCTTGGCTGAGGTTTGCTGTTATTAGAACAATGTTATCAGCAAAGTGGGGGTGGTGTAGTTGCCGACGATTTACCTTCATTTTCATTCCTTCCCATTACAGTCATCACATGATGTTCTCAAGGTTGGAACTGAAGAGTTTCAGTGAAATGGTATCACGGTGATGAACCCCTCTCTTGATGCCAAAGATCACCTCCCTGTAGAATGGTGAGATCCTGATAGTGAATCCACAATACAGCTCACAAAGGCTCCTGATGTATTAACTTTGAAGGCCCTGTTTGGCTAGGGCCTTGATGACCACTTCAGTCTCAACAGAATCAAAGGCCTTCTTTAAATCAATGAATTGACAGAGTGGCATCTTGAACTCCCAAGAAACCTCAATAAGCTTTGTTATCATGTGAATGTGGTCTATTGTGATGAATCTTTTGCGGAACCCAGCTTGCTTGCGTGGTTGTCCTTCATCTAGTGTTCTGCCAATCCTATTCAGGATGACTTAAGTGAACAGCTTGTAGATGACAGACAACATGTAGTCCAATCCTGTTTGGAATTTTAGGACAACAACGATAATGGTCAGGTAAGACCATTGATTGAAATTGATGCCATCAATTCCGTTGTGGAACCGTCCACCAGGAGACTCCCATGTCCAACATTTAGATTCGTCCTTCTGGAATTGTGAGTTATCCTAGATGGTCTTGGTCAACAAGTTGAGCTCAGACAGTCTCTCACTCTGTTTGTTCCATTCTAGGTCATGGGTACTGATGTGGAGTTCTTCAGCTGATCTTCTCAGTCTTATCTTGGCATTAAAATCACCGACAATGATCTTGTAGAAGATGTGGTCTTCTTTATAGAACTTCTCCAGCTCCATGTAGCACTTCTCAATTTCTCCTTCATCATAACTGGATGTTGGTGCGACAGTGAGCCACATCTATTCAAGTGTAATAGTTTGATTTGGGTTGTTAGTCATTCAAATGAATCAATGCTTATGGCCAAGTCCGTGTTGACAAGGACATTGACACCTCAATGCCTCTTTTTTTCGCATGTCGAGGAACAGTTCTTCTCCAGTGTTGAAAATGGTGTGATGTGATTGATGCTTTCTTGTCCCGGTCAGACCAATGATATCATACTTGATCTTTTGTGCTTGCACCATCAGGTCCTCCTTGGATGCATCCGATGCCAGTGTATGTGCATTGAAAATAATGAGTCATTTTTGTCCTTTGTTTTAGCAGCCTAGTTCGGCCCTGAGTTTTTATCAGCCTCTCCTTCCTCATCTTTTTTATCCTGCCCTATTAGTGGCTTTCTGGGTCAGGGGAATGAGACCCATTGTATTTACTGGTTTGGGCATATCGAATACACCACAGATAGCTTGCCAGACTCTGCCATGTGGGTGTAACACTCTCGGTATCTTGCCAGGTTCTCCAAGAGGTATAGAGGCTTTTAGGGTAGCCTCTAATTGCCCTTGTAGGTGTTCCCATGGTTTCAAACCATATTTGAACCCCATCACATATTGTGCGGTAATCTTGTATTAAGTGTTTATGATGTGTCGCCTGGCCACAAAGTGGTCACACGGTCCAGAAAGCATCCTGGAGCATGGCACCAGCTGGGTAATGGAGGTAGAGGAGTTCTGCGAGGCTGCTGGGAGCAGGCAGAGGATCTCTGTTCCTGGCTTGTTGAGCCTAGAGTCCAAGGTCATAGTTCCATTTCCCTGGTTCTGTGGGGCTTCACTCATGTGTGAGTTTCGACCCAAGTGTATGGAATGTGTTCTGGAGCATAGCATTGGCTGGGTAATGGAGGTAGTGGAGGTCTGCCGGGCTACTAGCAACTATTCAGGGTAATATTCATTTATCATTATTTTTATATAATAATATTCTAGTGCTATAATAATACAAGAGTATTTGATATGCCAGACACAGTAACAACAAAGTCTCCAATGGAGACGTTACTGGGCCCGCTCGAGCAAATCGACGATAAACGGGAGGGCCTTTACCTTTACCTTATGTAAAAGTGACAACACCTTCTCATTCCAAGAGTACTTGACTTGAGTAATAATTTGTATTATAAGCATATTCTAAAATATTTTTGTATGTTAGTAAAAGTCACAAAAATATGAATTAATATCCATAAATATTTTAAATTATGCATTGCATCAATTTGAGCAGTTTTATTGTTTTACAGTATTTACCTTTATCATGATGTGATTTTACCATGACATCAAGTTGCCTGTGTTAATAACTAGTTCAAAAATATCTTCTACAAAAATGTTTGTTGAAAAAGTTGACTAAGCATAGTGTTTATTTAAATATATTTTACTATTGTAAGATAAGCCATATGAATAAGAGTATTGGTCATTTCTATGTTTGGGGGCCACAGCCAGGCCTGCTCAGGACTTTTCTTTGGTTCCATACTCAGGGATCACTCCTAGTAGGGCTCCGAGGATCTTATGGGATAACAGGTTTCAAACCCAGGCCAGCCATGTCCAAAGCAAGCAACCTACCCACTATAATTTCTCTCAGGTCCCATGAGGAATAACTGCTTTAATTTTTTTCCCCTAAAGATGTTTACTGAGAACACCATGGTATTATGTTGTAATTTTTTTCTTAAGGATTAATATCTTCTGACATATTAGTCAATTTTATTTCACAAAGGATTTTTATCACTTTGTTTCTGGATTGGTATTTAACATTTTGGGAAATAACAATCTAATGAAAGATGTGAAAGCATACCATCTGTTCTTTCCCAGAAATGTCATCGACCCTTCTTCTTCCTAGTCACTCTGCTGTTTTGGCTGATACCTCACTCCTATTTCACTAGTCCCTGATGAATGTAGCTAGGGTGACCACATAATCTATCATTTGAACAGGAAAACTTCTGAGAATAAAAGAAAACACATGAATAATTGCACAAGAAAATAGGAACCCAGGGTTGTTTTGGATATACCTTGATACATGGCCAGATTTCCTATGGAGCAGATACAGGAATCTCATGTCTTCAAAGATTAGGGAAAAAATGAAATGAATTACTTTGTGTCATATAATTGCCTTCTCCAAGTTAATTCAACCCCAATAGATTTTATCTTTGTCAGCATCTCTTTAATTTCTGTTAAAAACAGCTAAATAATGTAAAACATATATTTTAATGTAAAAGACTTTCTTGAGTTTACATTTCATTATTTAAGGTAAAGGTAAAGGTAAAGGCCGTCCCGTTGATCGTCGATTTGCTCGAGCGGGCCCAGTAACATCTCCATTGGAGACTTTGTTGTTACTATGTTTGGCATATCAAATACTCTCGGTAGCTTGCCGGGCTCTCCAAGAGGGGCGGAGGAATCGAACTCGGGTCGGCCATGTTGGCCACTTGTAAGGCGAACGCCCTACCACTGTGCTATTTAGGATCAAGCCTGACTAATTGAAAAGGTGAAAAATCAAATTCATATTGAGAATAATATTTCTAAACTATTTTTACTTAATTTTTATGAACAGAAATATCAAATTCATTAAAAATATAAACTTAAGGTAAACCTGTCAATACTTTCAGAAGTTATAATACAAATTCACTGATGCTATCTTTATATCTAAATGTACTATTATATAATATTACATAGTATATCTATACATACTATTATACAAACTCACTGATGCTTTCTTTAAACATTTTCTAGCCTTCAAGAATGCCCCAGCTAGGAATTAATCACATAATTTTAATTTTTAAATATACCAGTACTTATTTAAAAATTTTAAATATACCAGTACTTATTTTAAAAAATAGGCTGGAGCGATAGCACAGTGGTAGGGCGTTTGTCTTGCATGCAGCCAACATGGCCGACCCGAGTTCGATTCCTCCGCCCCTCTCGGAGAGCCCGGCAAGCTACCGAGAGTATCTTGCCCACACGGCAGAGCCTGGCAAACCACCCGTGATGTATTCGATATGCCAAACACAGTAACAACAAAATCTCCAATGGAGACGTTTCTGGGCCCGCTCGAGCAAATCGATGAACAATTGGAGGGCCTTTACCTTTACCTTATTTAAAAATTAATACTTATAAGTATTACTTATTATTTATTTTAAGAAAGCATACTTAATTAAAAAGTATACTTAGGTAAGTATACTTTAAAATGCTAATACTTATTTTTAAAATATACTATTCTTATTAGTGCAATAAAAACTAAATAACATTAATATAGAAACTACTATATTTAAAGTCATCATTTAAGGCATTTTTTTAGCTTTAAAGCTATAATGTACATTAAGTTTCTTATTAAAAGACCAATTTTAATCTTTCACCATACAAGATTCATTTTACCCCAATTATTATCATGTCATCCTTTTTTCTTCTGATGATATTTTTTTGAATCACCATGAGATATTGTTACAAAACTTTCATGTTTGAGTTTTGGTCATACAATGATTGAACACCCATCCTTCTACTGGTGCACATTCCCCACCACCAATGTCCCTAATACCCCCCTCGTCTCCTCACCTCATGCCTCTGTGGCAGACAATTTCCCCATACTCTCTACTTTTGTGCATTGTGGTTTGCAATATAGATACTGAGAGGCTATGACGATTGGTCCTTTATCTACTTTCAGGACACATCTTCTCTGATTCTTCTTGGTCATATGAGTTTTGTATGAAATCTCTCATATATTCTCAAGAAACCTGAGCTCAGGAATAAACCCACTTTAGTAAAAATATACACATTTTTTATTATATTTAATTTTTCTCACAAAACTTGATATCAAAATTTGAGTACAATAGTTTGTTCTTAAAAGTTTAGTAATTTATTATTCATTTATGAAACTTTCAGTATTATCACACTCTTACTTTTAAAATTTTAGATAGGGAAACTTCTTTCCATGTTTCTTGTAAAAGAGCTCTAGAAATGGACAACTCTGTCAGCTTTATTTGTCTAAGAAATCTCTAATCATTTCTCCTTTAAATCATAAAGATGTTTGTTCAAAATAGATTACCCTGGTAATGGGTTTTGTCTGTTTAAATATTGTTAGTAATTATTTCTCTTTCTTATGTCATGCAATATTTTTGTTGAGAAATCTGATTATAGCTCCATATATCATAAATTTCATACTTATCAATTTTAATATTCTTTATATAGTTATACATTTTATAGTTCTATATGTATTATTGCCCATTGTAATTACTGGTTTTGGCATATTGAATACACAACGGATAGCTTGCCAGGCTCTGCCATGTGGGCGGAATACTCTCGGTAGCTTGCCAGGCTTTCGGAGAGGGATAGAGGCTTTTGGGGCGACCTCTAATCGCCCTTGCAGGTGTTACCATATTTGAATCCTATCAAATATGGTACGGCAATTCTGGAAGATGGGTATTTCGTGTCTTATGATGTGTCCGGAAAGCGTCTTGGAGTGTGGCGGCAGCTGGGTAGTGGAGGTTTTGTCGGTAGTAGAGGTCTGCCAGTGGGGTATTTATCTGGTCCTGGTAGGGGTAGGGTGGGTCTTCTGTGGGCAATCCAATCCCTGGGTCTCTGTTGGTTGGTGGAAGCAGACAGGGCAGGGTAGGGTGGGGCTCCTGATTATAATCCCTTTGTTACCTAAGGTTTGGTGGGAGCAAGCAGAGAATCTCTGTCCCTGGGTTCGTTGAGCCTGGAGTCCAAGGTCTCAGAGAGTTCCGCTTATCTTGTTCTGTGGGTCTTCAGTCGTGCGTGAGTCTCGGCTGGAGACAGTAATTACAACGGGTCTCATTCCCCTGACCCTGAAGGCTTCACCAACATGGCAGCATTGAGAAGGATGAGAAAGGAGAGGCCGATAAAATCTCAAGGCCGAACTAGGCTGTCAGAACAAAGGAAGACAAAAATGATTGTCTGTACTTTCAATGCATGTATGCTAGCATCAGATGCATCCATCGAGGATCTGATGGTACAAGCGCAAAAGATCAAGTACGGGCATCATTGATCTGACCAAGACAAGAGGCATGAATCTCATCATGCCATTTTAGACACTGGAGAAGAATTGTTCCTCGGAACATGTGATAAAAGAGGTGTCAGAGGCGTTGGTGTCCTTGTCAACACAAACTTGGCCATGAGCATTGATTCATTTGAATGTCTACCAACCCGAATCAGACGTTTACATTTGAATAGATGTGGCTCACTGCCGGAAGTTTCTATCTTCATTGTCTATACGCACCAATATCTCTTTATGATGAAAGAGAAATTGAGAAGTTCTACATGGAGCTGGAGAAGTTCTATAAAGACCACACCTTCTACAAGATCATTGTGGGTGATTTTAATGCCAAGATAGGACTAAGAAGACCAGCTGAAGAACTTCACATCGGGACCCATGGCCTAGAATGGAACGAACAGGGTAAGAGACTGTCTGAGTTCATCACGTCGACCAAGACCATCCATGGTAACTCACAGTTCCAGAAGGCCGAATCTAAACGTTGGACATGGGAGTCTCCAGCGGACAATTTCACAATGAAATAGACCACATCATATTCAATAGACAGTTTTGCCTGACTGATGTCTCTGTTGTCCCAAAATTCCAAATGGGATTGGACCACCGTCTCCTTCGTGCAAAATTTGACTTCACAGAGCGGGGAGAAAGGGCTGCAAAGTTTAAAAAGAGAACTCCCAGAATGACCACCAACTGGGAGCTCTTTGGCACTATTGCGGCAACATGGGAAGATGCCATTATTGACAACATTGATGAGGAATATGATTGACTGGTTCAGCACCTCCTTGATTGTGCAAGAAACGCCAAGAGAGAGATAGCCACAAAAAAATGCCTGTCTTTGAAAACTCTTGAGCTAATTCACAAGCGTGGTTTGGCGCATGCCTCAGGCAACCGCAAGCTAACATTCAAGCTCACAAAGCAGTGCAGAGATGCGATCAAGGAAGACCTCAAATAGAGAAGAGAAGTACTGGTAGAGGCGGCAGAAGTTGGAAAAAGTATTCGTAACGCCCGCCTAACCTTCACCAACTACAAGACCAACGTCTGGCGTCCTGATGGATCCAACACATCCTCCAGAATGGCAATGGAGAAGATTATCCATGACTTCTACTCAAATCTCTTCGATAGCCATGTCCACTTGCCGACATACCAAATTCCACAGGATGGATATGTCGTTCCCAATATTCTCCCTTCCGAAATCCGACATGCCATTTCGTCAGTAAAGAAGCAAACAGCACCCGGCCCAGACAAGGTCAGACCTGAACACCTGAAGAACCTGCCGTCAGTACTCATCAATACACTGGCTCGGCTCTTCACTCGCTACCTGTCTGAATGCAAGGTTCCGTCCCATATGGAAAACAAGCAGGACCCTACTACTGTTCAAGAAGGGAGACATCCATGACATTGGCAACTATCGCCCGATCTGCCTATTGTCTGTCATCTACAAGTTGTTCACTCAAGTCATCCTAAATAGGATTGGCAGAACACTAGCTGAAGGATAACCATGCGAGCAAGCCGGTTTCTGCAAAGGATTCAGCACCATCGACCATATCCACATGATACCCAAGCTCATTGAGGTTTCTTGGGAGTTCAAGATGCCGCTCTGTCTAAGGTTCATTAATTTAAAGAAGGCCTTTGATTCTGTTGAGATGGAAGCAGTCATTGAAGCCCTAGCCAATCAAGGCATTCAAGCCCAATAGATCAAGATCTTCCGTGAGCTGTATTGCGGATTCACTACCAGGTTCTCATCATTCTACAAAGAAGTGATTGTTGATGTCAAGAGAGGGGTTCGGCAGGGTAATACCATTTCACCGAAACTATTCAGTGCCATCCTCGAGAACATCATGTGACAACTGGAATTGGAAGGAATCGGAGTGAAGATAGATGGTCGGCAACTACACCATCTCCGCTTTGCTGATGACATTGTTTTAATAACACCAAACATCAGCCAAGCGGCACAAATGCTGGCTGACTTCGACCGTGAGTGTGGACAGGTTGGACTACAGCTTAATCTTACAAAGACAATGTTTATGAGAAACAGCCTCGTTCCTGATGCCCCATTCGCTCTCAATGGAACGACCATCTCTGAATGCAAGAGCTATGTGTACCTAGGTCAAGAAGTCAACATGACAAATGACCTGGCACCCAAGCTGCGCAGGAGGAAGAGAGCAGCTTAGAATGCCTTCAAGAACATCAAAGAAATAGCTAAGAGGAAGAAGAAGCTCCAGCTCTGGGGACATCTCTGATTCCACTGTTATTCCTGCATTAACATATGCCTTAGAGACCTGTGCCCTACATAAACAGGATGAGAATGCTATTCGGGTCTCCCAAAGAGGGATTGAAAGAGCTATGCTTGGAATATCACGTTTCACTCAAATGAGAGAAAGAATCCGGAGTTCTGACATCAGTCAACGATCAAGAATTAGGGACGCCGTGTTTGCCAAGGTGTAAAAAATCAGATGGGCTGGTCACATAATTAGATTTAAAGATGACCGCTGGACTAGAGCTGTTCCCGACTGGATTCCACGGGATGTCAAAAGACTGTGTGGCCCCCCACCTACCAGATGGTCAGACTTCTTCATCAAGATCATGAACGATCGGTTTGAGGCTCTTCATGTTCCTAGAGCTAACAGACGCCATTGGGCTACACTAGCATGGAAGAGGGACAAATGAGGACGTTACCGGCTCCTGCCCGAGCAAATTGACTATTAAAGGGAAGTCAAGTGATCAAGTGATCAAGTGATGTATTATTGCACTTAGATTGTTATTTTCTTTGTGGACTTGTATATTCATTCTTTGCTATACTAGTTCTCAGCTTTCATTTTATTGAATGTTATTTATGTCCCTTTTCCTGTTTCTTCACCCTGAGTGTCATCCTTTGCTACATTTTCTAATATAATCAGATAGTTCTCAAAGTATTTTTTCATTTAAATTATTTTTTCATTTAAAAAATCATTCCAAAAAATAAAAAAAATGTACTCATATTGTTTCTCTTCCACATAAGCATTTTCTAAATTTTTATCCTCGATATCAATATTTTTGTCAATACTGCTTATTTTACATTCAATAATTTGTAATTTTTTTGATTCACTGATTTTTTGATGCTGGATAGTTTTTACTTAGTTTTTAATAGCAACACTTTTACTTAAGTTTATTATTTTATTTAGAAGCCTTGATTTATAAAGCTTTTAACTATAGAATTTCTGAATTCAGTGTTCCAATTCCAAACGTATTAGTATCAGTATCTGTTCAACAGTGACGCAAGCATCACTCTACGTCCCTAAGCTGTGTCCTTGAGAAAATCATTAAAAATATTTTTAAGATTTTGCTTAATATAGTTTTATTCACATGGATATTTAGTGGTGACATTACGGTTTGGGTGTGATAGCTACCTCATCTCTGCATAACCAACATGTCCAAGAACCTTGACCAATTTCTTCATGTTATTAACAGTGCACATTCTCCTTGGTAGACCCAAACCTGACTGCCCTCATTTCTTGGAATTCTCATTTCTTTACCCTAAGACAAGGGTTTGTCATTGCTTGATAACTTCCATTATCTTATTTCTTTATATTCCACATATAAGTGAGAAAGCCTGGTGTTTATCCTATTAGCTCCAACTTACTTCATATAATATGTATATTCCATTTCCATCCATGTTGCAATAAAGTACATAAATTCACATTTTTTTTTACAGCTGCAAAGTGTACCATTGCATTCTAACAATATTCTAAGATAGGACTCAATGCACATCAGTAATTAATGTTCACCTAGGAGTCCATAGCACACATTTATTCTTGATAGCATAAAATTGTTATTATAATGTTTTTCCATGTAAATTTCCATGTAAAGAATAAAAGCTTTAAATATATTCTTAATTAATGGCAATGAAAATTATTGTCAGTGCTAATTGCCATTTACATGGACAATAAAAAGGTGTGGTATTGAGGCATTTAATCCATTTTATTTGAAAACCATTCAATGGATTTATAAAGAGTTCTGAGTCCAAAAAGTAGATAGAGAAAAACATAAGCAAAATTCTGCATGACATTGAAGATAGAGGTATTTTTAAGGATGAAATACCACTGCACAAGGAATTGGAAGTCAAGATAAACAAATGGAACTACATTCAATTAGAAGTCTTTTGTACCTCAAAATGAAACAATGACCAGAATACAAAGACTGCCCACAGACTGGGAGAAATTTGCCAACCACTCATCTGATAAAGGTTTAATATGCAAGATACAAAGGTCATGGGTAGAACTGTACAAGAAAAAAAATCCATCAAAATAAACAAAAAATGGGTAGAAGAGATGACCAGAAAATTTCTCAAGAAGAAATTCAGACTGCCAATAGTCATATGAAAAGAAATACTGTATGTCACTACCAGGGAAATGAAAATTAAACAACAACTATATGTAACCTGTGAGATGGAACTCATTTGAAAGAACAACAATCAGAGTTGGCAAAGATATAGGGAAAAGAGTCATTCATGTCATTCTAGTGAGAATGTTGATGGTCTAGCCTTCTAGAAGATACTATGGATGTTCCTGAAAAAAGTAAAATTGTATTTCCATATGATCCAGCAATTCTTCTCTTGTGAATATAATCCAAGCACCCAAAATTGAGAAAAAATAGCTATGAGTCTATGTTCACTGAAATTCTATTTATAATATTCAAAATATTGAAGTAATCCAACTACTCAAAATAGATGACTGGATAAAGAAACTATGGCACATATACACAATGGAGTACTACTCAGCAGGAAGGAAAGATGAAATTATACAACTTTATATACATAGAGGAATCTGAAATGTATAATGCTGAGTGAAATGAATCGGAGGAAGGGTATAGACACAGAATGATATCACTCATATGAGGAATATAAAGAAACACTAGGGGAATAACTAACTCTCCAAAGCAATGAAAAAGAAAAGCAGGAATAACTACTCCTTTATAGGAAGCTTGATCCAGAGCCAGGGTGAGAATGAGTGTGGGAGGTGAAGTAAAATAGCTCAAGGAAGGGACCACTATAAGAATTACAGTGGGAGGTGTACACTTTACATCAGGACCAGGAGCTGAAAGGAGGTAAATTGACATGCCTGATACCCTATCAGTAACAGTAAGGTATATCATAGTGCCTAAAAGGAAAATAAAACAACAACATAAGGGTGAAAGAGGAAAAAAAGGGAAATATAAAATAGTGCCTGACAAGGGGCAAGCTGAAGGATGGGAGGAAAATGGGGCTATTGCTGGAGGAGAGTGGGAAATGGGCATTGGTGAAAGATTTGGTGTTGAAACACTACACCTGAAACCAAATCATGAGTAACATTGTAAATCTGTAATTTATGGTGAGTCAATAAAAATTAAATATTAAGAAAAATCTATAAGTAGGTATCATTAGTATCTAAGTTGAACATATAAACATAAGCAAAATAAAAATGGTATGTGTGAATAATATATAATTGTATATAAATAAATTGAGGTATTTTTCTGTCATGTTGATCATTCTAGAGTGTGCATAAAAGGTTAATGTTTATAAAAATGTCAATTTAATTGACACACAGAATTAGAGAAATCTATGAGAGTTCTTTTTGTTTTCTAAATTCTAAAGCCTGAACAGAATTTCTAAATTCTAAATCTATAACTTCCAATTAGTCTTATTATCACCTAAGACATATTTGGAATCTGAAAATCTAGCTTATTTCACATCCTACATAATTTTACTAAAGAAACAGGTCATACTGTCCTGATTTCAGAATTTTTATTTTGTTTTTCCCTAAATGGAAATTGAAAAATTCCATTTTCTCTCTTCACAAGTAGTCAACAGCATGACAACCAGAAATATTTGTATCAAATTAAATACAATTTTAAAAGGAGAATATTTCTAAAGAACGCAACTCTTAAGTAAATTAATAATTTTATCTGTATAATTATTTGCACTTCATATACTGAGAGATAGTACAATGGGTAGGGCGTTTGCCTTGCATATGGCCGACCACCCTCTCAGAGAGCCAGGCAAGCAACCGAGAGTATCCTACTCGCACGGCAGAGCCTGGCAAGGTACCCCTGATGTATTCGATATGTCAAAAACAGTAACAACAAGTCTCACAATGGAGACATTATTGGGTCCACTCGAGCAAATCAATGAACAATGGGAGGACAGTGACAGTGACATGTTTTCTTAAGTCAATGGCAGAAACAGCTGCTCTGTATGCTGTAGCAGTGCTTTGCAGTAAACCAAACAGGTGCTTCACTTGATAAGTTGGGAGGAACTCATAAAACTGCATGAGCGGGGCTGGAGGGATAGCACAGCAGGTAGGGCATTTGCCTTGCATGGTGCCGACCTGGGTTCGATCCCCGGCATCCTATATGGTCCCCTAAGCAGAGCCAGGAGTAATTCCTGAGTGCAGAGCCAGGAATAACCCCTGAGCATTGCTGGGTGTGACCCAAAAAAGCAAAAAAAGAAAAAAAAAACTGCATGAGCTTTTGGAGAGTATGAAATACTATAAAATTTGAGTTATATTAGAGACATTATAAAAGTCTCTGTGATATATTTTAAGCACAAAACTTAAAAATGATAAAGAAAAATTATAATGATATATTATTTTTGAAGATATATATTTTCTTTATTTTTTTTCTTTTGTGGACACAACCAGCAATGCATAGGGGTTATTCCTTGCTCACGCACTCAGGAATGACTCCTGGTGGTGTGCAGGGGATCACATGGGATGCTAGGAATGGAACAAGGGTCAGCCAGTGCAAAGCAAATGCCATACCCACTGTGTTATCGCTCCAGCTCAATGATATATATTTTCTATAACAAAAATGTACTGGAGTGATAGCACAGCGGTAGGGCGTTTGCCTTGCATTCGGCCAGGCCGACTGACCCAGATTCGATTCTTCCACCCCTCCCGGGGAGCCACGGAGAGTATCTCACCCATGACGTATTCGATATGCCAAACACAGTAACAAGAAGTCTCACAGTAGAGACGTTACTGGGCAAGCTTGAGAAAATAGATGAACAATGGGAGGACAGTGCTACCTACACTGCTATAACAACAAAAACCAACAAATGCACTGAAGATAATACATTCCAAGTTTTACTAAAGAAAACAAGGTGCTAGAAAATTGATTTTCTATTTGCTATTTGTTTCAGTAATTATATTTAATACTTGCTTACTTTGTTATACAAATAATATTTGCCTGTATCTTATAAAATAATCAAATATTCATTTTTATTGTATAATAACTTTTTCATTTAAAAACTGTTTCAAACAAATATATAATTTTTACTTGAAGGCATATTGCCAGATATGATTGAATTTGAGTGTTTTGAAACATTTATATATTGACCTTTGAATATAATGGTGCAAATCTAGATATCTATGGCAATGCATCTTTTGCCAATATATAATTATATATTTTTGTTTTTTTATTCATTTTATAGGAATAGATCATAAATTGGTGTAACATACATTGAATGATATCAAAAAAAGTGAATTTACAATGAATAATAGCTTTAAATTAGCATATTTCATGCAGATTGGTTCATTCCTAATAGTTATAAACAACTACACTTCATCATTGACAATAAGACAATCACAGGGTCTGAGACATTAACAACTTGAAAATTATGTCTTTATCAACTTTTTAGTATAGGTATATTACACTTTTTAAATAACAAAAAAGTTATATTTTAAAAAGTATAGAACTCTTTATAGTAAACTGATGTCATTTCATTCATTCATTCATTCATTCATCATCCTGTTATTTGTCGATTGCCTCGAGCAGGCCCCAGTAACATCTCTTTCATCCTAGCCCTGAGATTATATTCAAGGCTCTTTAGGAGAATGAGACCCATCAATGTTACTGGTATTTGGCATATTTGGTACACCACAGGGAGTTTGCCAGACTCTGCCCTGTGGGCAGGCTACATTCAATAGCCTGCAAGTTTGTCCAAAGTAGGAATGAGATAATAAGATGTCATAAAAAGATGCCCTGATAAGATGTCGCGCGGCCGCGATTGCGGCTGCGCGGTTCCAGGAGCTGGATTTTATAGTCTGAGTCTTGGCCGTTGATGGGAATACACGGCGCCAGGGGGCAAGGTGGTGGGTGTGACCCCTGCCTACTGGAATTTGGAGGATCTGGGTGGAGGATGCTCGACTCCAATCCGAGTAGGCTTGGAGATCTCGGCCCCGGAACCCACGTGGCTTTGTCCCTCTGCCAGTACCTTCCTGTGTGCGGAGAGTGGTCTCAGCATGGTGGTGACTGGTCCTGGAGGTCTTCGGCTGCCGGAGCCCTGGTCGGGGCGGGGAGGAAAGCTCAACCCGCTCCCCTCCAAGGGACCCCGGCAAGGAACAGCCAGGCGCAGGAGCAGGAGACTGCACTGGTCTCGTCCGGGAGCTGGATTTTATAGTCATTTATAAGGTAAAAACTATGACAGGTTGTAAAATTATGACAGGTTGCCTAATTTTGGGGGGGGGGGCAAAAGAGAAAATGAAGCACAGCACTGTCCTCCTGTTTTTCATCAATTTTTTCCAGCGGGCCCAGTAACATTTCCATCGTGAGACTTGTTACTGTGTTTGGCATATTGAATATGTCACGGGTAGCTTGCCAGGCTTTGCCGTGTGGGCGAGATACTCTTGGTAGCTTTCTGTGCTGAGAGGGGCGGAAAAATCGAACTCAGGTTAACCAAGTTGGCCGCGTGCAAGGCAAACGCCCTACGCTGTGCTATTGCTCCAGCCTGAGAAAATAAAAATATTCTTAATTTCTTCATGATTTAGTAAGAACTTAATAAGGTGGCAATAGAGTTTCTTAAAGAAATTTGGTTTCTCCTATAGAATGAATTATTTTGATTTCTTTGCTAGTGTTAAAACCAGCTTCCACTTTTGCAATGAATCTAACCTAATGTATTATAATAATGTATAATATGATAATAATGTAGAATATAATATGATAATAATGTAGAATATAATAATGTATAATGTATAATATAATAATGCGATTGCCATAGTGTATTATAATTTTACATATACTTGGGCCCTGATTACTATTGTTACACTTTCAAACATTTACATTCATGATGTAAATTTATGTTTATTTTTTTCTCTCTTCCCTTTTTCATTCATATTTTTCTGTAATGAGTTTCTAAGGTTCTTGCATTAGGGTTTGTCTTTCAAAACTTACTGATATTTATAGTAAACTATATTATTTCCAGTGTTTTCCAATTTCTATTATAAGCAAGTCACTGTCACTGTCACTGTTCTCCCATTGTTCATCAATTTGCTCGAGTGGGCCCAGTAACATTGTGAGACTTGTTACTGTTTTTGGCATATCGAATACATCACGGGTAGCTTGCCAGGCTTTTGCTGTGCAGGCAAGATACTCTTGGTAGTTTGCCGGGCTCTCCGAGAGGGGCGGAGGAATCAAACTCGGGTTGGCCGTGTTGGCCGCATGCAAGGTAAACGCCCTATATAAAAAGGCCCTCCCGTTGATCGTCGATTTGCTCGAGCGGGCCCAGTAACGTCTCCATTGGAGACTTTGTTGTTACTGTGTCTGGCATATCCAATACTCTCGGTAGCTTGCCGGGCTCTCCGAGAGGGGCGGAGGAATCGAACTCAGGTCGGCCATGTTGGCCGCTTGTAAGGCAAACGCCCTACCACTGTGCTATCGCTCCAGCCCTATATAAATATACATTATATATACATATATAGATAGATAGAGAGGTTTTATTTATATCCAGGTTTATTTTAATAAATTATTAAATTAAATAACACTGACAAATTTTTTCATGATATTCATGTTGTGATTTATATGTTGTTACATCAGTGCTGGGATACTGATTTCTGACTTTAATTAAAAATTTACTTTATATCTTGGTTGTTTGGTTATGACATAATAAAAAGAAGTCAAACAGTAAATAAAGGAAGTAATAAAAAGTAATGCTAAAATGTTATATTTAATCATTTCTTCAAATACAAAGAACTAACTGTACTTTGTTATAACTAATGCAATCTATTGGGTACAAACTCTTGATTTATATATTACCTGACATAAGGGGGTGTATTGAAAATCAAGGAAGAAAATTAAAATTGCCTTCTGAACATGTAATCCAGTCTTTCTTGTAAAATAATAATTTTTGTCATCCATATAAAATTCTGTGCACAGTTAATTTTTTATTGAGTCCCTTGAGATATAGTTACGCAGCTTTCATGTTTGAGCTACAGTCATACTATGATGGAACACCCACTCCTCCACCAGTGCATATTTTCTGCCACCAATGTCTCCAGTATCCCGCCCCTTCCCAATCCTCTCCCTGTTTCTATGGCAATTTCCCCCATACACTCTCCCTCTATTTTGGGGCATTACAGTTTGCAATATAGATACTGAGAAGCTATCTCATTTGATCCTTTATCTACTTTTAGCACACATCACCCATCCGGAATGAGTCTTCCAACCATCATTTACTTAGTAATCCCTTCTCTCTTCCAGCTGCCTTCTCCCCCAGTTCATGAGGCAGGTTTCCAACAACAGAGAAATATTCATGTCCCATGTGTCTACTCTCCTTGGGTGTCAGTCTCATATTGTGTTTAGTTATATTCCACAAATGAATGAAGTTATTCAATGTCTGTCCTTTTCTTTCTGACTCATTTCACTTAGCATGATACTCTCCATGACCACCCACTTATAAGCAAATTTGATGACTTCATCTTTCCTAGCAACTGCATAGTATTCCATTGTGGAGATGTGCCAAAATTTTCTTTAACCAGTTGTCTATTCTCAGGTATTCGTGTTGTTCCCAGATTCTGGCTATTGTGAACAGTGCTGCAATGAACATACAGGTGCAGATGTCATTTCTACTGTCAATGTAAGGTGCAGATGTCATTTCTACTGTCAACGTAAGGTGCAGATGTCATTTCTACTGTGCTTTTTTTTGTACCGTTGGGATATATTCCCAGAAGTGGTATTTTAGGGGTCATATGGAAGCTCAATTTCTAGTTTTTTTTTTAAAGAATGCCCATATTGTTTTCCAAAAAGGCTGTAAAAGTCGTCATTCCCACCAACAATGAAAGAGAGGAAACAAAACAGATTACGTGATAAAATAATATATGCTACTGAGTACACGTGGAAGGTTGTAATGCAGAGTAATTAATCTAATCAGTAGAACCCCAGACGTAAATAAAAGATGCATGGGGATATGAAAATTTTCCCTAGGTTTTGTGTAATACAATTTGGTCAGAAAACACAATTATAAAACCTCTAATATGAATATTAGAAGACTATTCCAGGATGGGGCTGGAGCGATAGCACAGCGGGTAGGGCGTCTGCCTTGCACGCAGCCAACATGGCCGACCCGAGTTCGATTCCTCCGCCCCTCTCAGAGAGCCCGGCAAGCTACCAAGAGTATTCGATATGCCAGACACAGTAACAACAATGTCTCCAATGGAGACGTTACTGGGCCCGCTCGAGCAAATCGATGATCAACGGGAGGGCCTTATTCCAGGATAAAGAAAAAGTATCAAAATTTGGTGCTTGGTGGAGGGATGGGTACTTGATCATTGTATAACTGAAAGCCAAGCACAAAAATTTGTAAGTCTATAACTATACCTCATGGTGTTTCACTAATAAAAAAAATAGTTAAAAAAATAGTTAAAAAAAAACAAATAAATGTCTTTACTCAAAAGGTTCTGACTGAGATATAAGCATCTAACCTGAATGGAATTTAAAGTAGTTGCACATATTCACTGAAAATAATTATAAACATATAGAAAACTTAATTTTATGTTATTTAAATGTAATTTTTAATATTGATTACTATTTGTTAAATTATAGTATCCAAACATTACTGGGTATTTTATGTTGATTTATATTCTAGGAAATTGTTTAATTACTCTTTTCCTAGGCATCTGGCAAGAGACTTTAAAGACTTTCCCTACCTGACAACACTAAGGAAAGTCCCCCTTCCCATAAGAGATTTGGTGAAATTCCTGTGTAGTTAATGCAGTTTCAGTCAAGACATGAGACCTATCCCTATTGCTCCAATTCTGAAACATCGTTATTTGGCATATTAGGCTAAGAGTCATGAGCCTCTAATAGGCATTTTTGGAATGATCTTGAAATTACCAAGTTATTCATTAAAGGGTTTCAAACAAAAAATATTACAAAACCAATCCCTTCACCCATTTCAATTCCTTATAACAATGCCCACCTCACTCCCCCACATTTGCCTTTCACACACCACTCTGTCTCTATAAGAGGCACATTTTTAAGATAAGGTTCTGCACTGTGGTACACTATTAAAGGATTACACTCAGAGGCTGTAATGAAGTTTTGTAGTAGGATATTTATATTATAAATACAGGTTCTGAGTTCAATCCCCAGTACTTAAACAAAACAAAACAAGAACAAAAAAGCATCTAAAAGCATACTTGAGCTCCACATGCTAGGAGTTAACTTTTATGTATAGTTGTTTTCACACAAGTCCCTTATCGATTGAAAATTTGTTTGTGCAATAGGTGCAATGAAGTTTTATCATGGATAATTTACTTATAAATAGATATGGGTTGTACCATGCTGAGTCATAAGGAGAGGGACTGTACTATTTGTGAGATATAAAAAAAATCATAGTAAGATGCTAATATCCAAGGACAGAAGCAACAAGGGTCAGGAAAACTGCATCATGATTGTAAGCTTCCCACAAGTGTTTGGAGGGCACAGGGCAGTTAAAATAGAGACGACTACAACAATAATAGTTGCGTATAATCACTCTGGACAATAAATAAGTACTGAAAGTAGATCTTTTTTTAAAAATTGTTATTAGTGAAACACCATGAGGTACAGTTGTAGATTTACAAATTTTTGTGCTTGGATTTCAACTATACAATGATCAAGTACCCATCTCTCCACCAGTGCCCATTTTCCACCACCATGGATCCAAGTATCCCTCCCACACCCATCCCCCCATCCCACCCTGCCTCTGTGGCAGGGTATTCCCTTTAGTTCTCTCTCTCCTTTTGGGTGTTGTGGTCTGCAAAAGAGGCATTGAGTGGCAATCATGTTCAGTCCATAGTCTACTTTCAACATGTATCTTCCCTCCTGGGAGGATCCTCCAAACACCCTATATTTGGTGCTCCCTTCTCTATCTGAGCTGCTCTTTCCCCTAGAGTGCCCAGCTGGCCTCTAAGCCATGGAGTAATCCTCCTGATACTTATCTCGGCTATTCTTGGGTATTAATCTCCTATTTTGTTACTTTATCTCCCCCAGATGAATGCAATCTTTTTATGTCTATCCCTCTCTTTCTGACTCATTTTGCTTAGCATGATACCTTCCATGTGGTACCACTAATATGTAAATTTCATGACTTCATCTTTTCTAACAGCTGCATAGTACTCCATTGTGTAAATGTACCAAAGTTTCTTTAACCAGTCATCTGTTCTTGGGAACTCAGGTTTTTTCCAGATTCTGGCTATTGTAAAGAGTGCTGCAATGAACAAACAAGTGCAGATGTCACTTTGACTATACATTTTTGCCTCTCTGGGATATATTCCCAGGAGTGGTATTGCTGGGTCAAATGGGAGCTCAATTTCTGATTTCTTGAGAATGGTCCGTTCTGTTTTCCAAAAGGGCTGAACCAGTCGGCATTCCCACCAACAGTGAAGGAGTGTCCATTTTCCACCACTATGGATCCCAGTAATCCTCCCACACCCATCCCCACATCCGCGCCAGCATCTGCTGCTTTTGTTCTTTTGGATGTGGGCCAGTCTCTGAGGTATGAGATGGTATCTCATTGTGGTTTTGATCTGCATCTCCCTGATGATTAATGATGTAGAGCATTTTCTCATGTGCTTTTATGCCATTCAGATTTCTTCTTTGAGAAAGTTTCTGTTCATTTCATTGCCCCATTTTTTATGGGGTTGGATGTTTTCTTCTTGTGGAGTTCAACCAGTAGAAAATAGATCTTTAAAGGTATTTTCATGAAGAAGAAGAAGAAGAAGAAGAAGAAGAAGAAGAAGAAGAAGAAGAAGAAGAAGAAGGAGGAGGAGGAGGAGGAGGAGGAGGAGGAGGAGGAGGAGGAAGAGGAGGAGGAAGAGGGGGAGGAAGAGGGGGAGGACGAGGAGGGGCAGGAGGAGGAGGGGGAGGGGAAGGAGGAAGAGGGGGAGGAGGAAGAGGAGGAGGAGGAGGAGGAGGAAAAAGAAGAAGAAGAAGGAAGAAAAAAGAAGAAAAAAGAAGGAAAAAGAAGCAGCATAGATTTCATAATCTACTCTAACACCGCAAAGTATATTTGTGGAAAAATATTCTATGCTGTGTGGTACTTTGAAATAAAAATTATTATAGAATATATGCTATTTTAATTAAATTTTGGTAGAATTTAAAAGTGACATAATAAAACAAGGTTTTGAGTGCAGGATATTAAAATTTGAATTTTAAATCAAACCTTTTAAAATTATTCTATGATAATTTTGGTAAAGGTAAGGCCCTCCCGTTGTGTGTGTGGAGCACTTGTCTTGCAAGTGCTTGACCCTGGTCCAACTCCCTGCATTCCATAAATTCCCCCAAGCCCTCCAGGAATAAATCCCAAGTGCAAGCCATGAATAATCCATCAACACTGCTGGATGTGGCACCCAAACAACAACAACAAAACAAAACAAAACAAAAGTTAAAGAGCAATTATAATTTTGAATTTGACCCTTTCAATGAAAAATGCATTTATAGTCATATTAATACAGTATTAGAATTAAATATATGAATATGTATGCCTACTAAATAAGCCAGTAATATTTTTTAGAATTTATCTCCCATAATGTACACATGTGCACTAAATTAATAGTCACTATAAATGTCTATAATTCCATAATACTGCATGATAAATTAGCTACTGCATACAAAACGATAGTTCTCTCTCAAGCAAACAATTTTGAATAAGAAAAAGGCACACAACTCAATATTATTTTTGTATTTATATAAATTTTTAAGTAATCAGATTGAAACAGTGATTTCAAAATCACAATATTGCTTATAAGAATCAGTGTGACATGAAGGAATCAAGATTTAATTGAATGAGCCAGAAAGTAAGTGCAGTGGGCAAGGTGCTTGCCTCATGTATGATCAGTTTGGGTTCAATCCCCTGCACCTCCTATACCCTCTGTCCCAGTATCACTCACAGTGATCTGGAAGCATAAAGCCAGGAATAAGCCCTGAGTACCATGGATTGTTACCAAAAACCAAAACAAATTAAAAACACCACACTACCACCAACAAAATAATTGAGTGATATGACTATGATAGTTGATCTTAATGTGTACGGATATTTACATAGATATATTTCCTTTGGGAAAGTTATTTTAAAAACACACTCCCACAATTTGAAGACTATTCTGCATTTCACATGCAAACCTTAATTGAGCAGAAACTAATGGGAGATAAATGATTTTATTTGAAAGAGAAATATTTACCTTACTACAATATCTTTTTGTGGGTGCATGAAAGGGTGTATTTTAGGCTACACCTAGCAGCCCTCAGGGGAAGGGTGTGTGAGCACTGGCTCTGACCTTAGGAAACACTCCTGGCAGCTCCAGAGATGATATGGAATGTAAGAGATTGAATCCAGATTGACCATGTGTTATAGAAAGTGTTTTACCCACTGTACTATTGCTCCTACCCCATACTACATTTCTTAGTTGTCAAATAATATATTTTATGGTACTAAGGTGATTCCTCAGGGTGGGGTGGAACTCAAAGGGCTGGAGCTTCGGCCTGGCATGGAGACCCAGACTTGATTCCCAACACCACACAGCCGGCTGACACACACAAAACCTTCTGCCTGCACAGCCGAGCAGTGCTGCGAGCTACCGAGAGTATTCGATATGCCAGACACAGTAACAACAAAGTCTCCAATGGAGACGTTACTGGGCCCACTCGAGCAAATCGACGATCAACGGGAGGGCCTTTACCTTTTACCTTTATGGTACTAAGAAAGGAACATTTGTAAACCATCTAGAAATTCAGACCGCTGAACACTTATTTTTCACACCATGATAAATTCTGCTATTATTTTAATCCACCTTCACAAACGGAGGTGTAAGGGTTTGATTTTGTTTCTTAAAATACAGAGATATCTGTACTTTAGAGATATTCTAAATGTTTTATTTAAATGCTATTATTTTTATTTTCCAGAAAAATCAAATCTTAATACAGCCACATATTTCTCCAAGTGTGCTCTATACTTCATTATTCAGTTATACATGTTTGTTGAGGTCTATGACAGACGACTTTTTTCTATGATCAAATAAATTATTATTGTAGGATGACATTGCTTTATCCTTCCTCCACAAGGAGCTTAGGTTCATCTGGTTACACCCATCAGAGTGCTCCTGAGGCACTTCCATTCCATTGTGTTTTTGTGTAAACATTCTTCCCTATGCTCTCTTCCCCAACCAGTTTGTAAGGTCTTATCCTTCTAGGACACTGAACTTGTACTGTAAGTTAATATTGCCTTTCTCCTCTCCTTATGTTTTTTGACTAGTTTAATGTAATGTCCTTTTTGTATGGATACAGGAAGACAATTAATACTATGCTTTATAACTTAGGACTTAATTGGCCTTGAATATTATTCACTCCAGGGCATCTGCTATCTCAACTTAAGCCTCAGTTGCCCTCACGTCCTAGCACCTCAAAAGCAGGGTCCTGACGTGGGACTGGGTGGAACCAGGGCAAGCCGGTAAATTATGTGCAACCCTGGCATCTCTATAGGCCAGGCCAAAGTGCCACGATTCTTAACTATAGGTTAAGAGTTTGATCATAGGCAAATGCTGTCATGATCCAAAAGTAACGACAAGACTAGGACCCTGCTGGAAGAATAGGAAAGGTGTCTGGCTGAGCACTGCAGTCTGAGATCAAGATGGCCCTAAGAAAGCAATTCTATAAGCTGGAGCGATAGCACAGTGGTAGGGCGCCTGCCTTGCATGCAGCAAACATGGCCAACCCGAGTTCGATTCCTCCACCCCTCTCGGAGAGCCCAGCAAGCTACCAAGAGTATCTCGCCTGCCTGGCAGAGCCTGGCAAACTACCCGTGACATATTCGATATGCCAAACACTGTAACAACAAAGTCTCCAATGGAGACGTTACTGGGCCTGCTCGAGCAAATTGATGAACAACGGGAGGACAGTGACAGTGATCCAGACAAAATGACTTATATATACTTATATGTTGATCAGACAAGGAGAAGAGAAACACACCCAGGGAATTCTGTTCTAGTGTGAGTTGATCTGCTATATGAGAATCTGTCCTCGAAGCAGTTTTCCCATGTGTCCTGACTAGCTTGGACGAGACTGAGCATTCCCCCCCTTCATCTGCCCTCAGTAAGTAAGAGGCAGCTTCCCTTATCTCACAGAGACCTTACTGTGGAGGGGCAGCTTCCCTTATCTCACAGAAACCTTACTGTAAGACACAGGCTAGTCTTTGAAATGTAGATTCCAAGTTCTAGCAGGCTGGTCTTTGATATGCTAATCCAAGTGCTTGTAGTTTGTGAAAGGTGAGGCCAAGATTACTGGCCCACAGATACATAGAAACAATGTATGTTCTGCCATCTCATTGTTCTTTCTGTAACTCCTTTTGATGACATCACTGTATTGCTCCCTTTACTGGTACCATGATCTATATAAGTGAGATTTCAGGGCTCTCTGGGGGACATGTGCCTCAGAGAACCTGGGAAGATGGGGCTGAGGACATAAGCTGAGAGAACAAGGGTGCATGTGCTTGAGAGACCCTGGAGCCTTTATGACATATACTTCTTCCATGTAATAAACTGCTGCTAAGACCATCCAGCTTGGACCCCGTTTCCTCCCTTCGCCTGACCATCGCCATCAACCTCCCTGGAGTGGGAAAACGGCCTGAGACTACCGAAAGTGGGCAGTGGGAGAGATAGGCCGCTACCGTCCCTTTGCCCACTGTTTTTTGTGTGTTTACACAGAATACGTCACGAGGTCATGGGTAGCTTGCCAGACTTTGCCATGGGGGCAAGATACTCTAGGTAGCTTGCAGGGCTCTCCGAGAGAGGCGGATTAATTCAACTTGGGTCGGCCACGTTGGCTGCATGCAAGGCAAGTGCTCTACCCACTGTGCTGTCGCTCCAGCCTCTATATATATATATATATATATATATATATATATATATATATGCCTTATACAACCAGGCTTAACTTCATTTGACTTGTCCAAAAGGGAAAAAAATACACAATCTATTTTATCACTAAATTTATAATGTTCTCCTGGACTTTTATTTTGAATACTGTTTTCATAAAGTTGGAGAACATTCTAACAGATGTTATTAAGTATGATTTAATTCACTTTATAGAATAATTTCAGAGATCAAAGTTTGGCTTAACTGTCATTCACTACTTCAAATTTGCATGTGTTTATAATTTTCATTATATAAGACCAGAAAGTATTATTACTGACTACTGGAAACATGACAAGTGTGTTTATACAACTGCAGTTAAATGGTACTTTTAAAAAGATAGTATATTAGAAAAAAAAATATATATATATATAGTCTAACCAGATGCTTAATAAATTCTCTGGTGTCAGTCATTCTCTTGGTGGACAAGGAAAGTAAATGGTAAATTTTTCTAAAGCTCAGCACTCACTGGCATTAAGTCAAAATATTTGCCTAATGAGACCAGACTGGTATAAATTTGTTTAATTGTAGCTCTTTCTCCTTTGATATTTCTACCACTAAATACAGACTGCTGTGTGTTTCTATTCTTTCACCTTTTAGGTACACTCATCCTGACTTCACTACAATTCTGATTACTTGTATTAAGCTGTTTCATGTGATTGTGCATCCTGTATATAGAATAATTCTCTTCGACAGGCTCAGCTAATTAAGTTCTGTAATCAAGGACACTGCAGCCAAGAGCTAATTTAAAAATTAAATGCTGAAAACAGAACAACATAATTTACTCTACAATTAAACGATTAGAGATGAAGGAACTGTGGCATATTTTTTTTCTGTTTTGATGACATTAGAAAATCTTCACAATGAATTTTAATGTTTGTTCCCATAACATTGAAGTTTTTTTCTTTTAACCCTATGAGCTCTTGTATTCTGACTATTCTGACTAGACTTATTCTGACTAGTTTTTGGGATGTGGCAGCAGGTACCTCAAGCTTCTGATGTACATGACACTAAACTGATCGGCTTGGGTGGCAATATAATTTTGTGGTCATTGTTTCTTATTTATAAATGGCAAGTTTTCATACTTATGTGAATGTGCTAGTTTTGAAATAGTAAAACCAGAGCATGAGAGTTGCCTATGTTTTAACTTTACAAGAACACTTGTTTTTCCCTTTTGTCATAATCTACTTTATTTTCTCCTTCCTCAAAAAGTCAAAAGATATTTACAGACATGTCTTCAATATATGATGCTGCCTTTTTACACTGGAAAAATATGAGTTTCTTTTCACATTACTTGAGAGGATTATTTTTTTTTTCTTATTAGCTAGTTCTCTGAAGATACTGTATATTTAACTGCCCAGACTCCTGATGAAATTTTGGGGACTATACTTAGGAAGTTGTCAATAACATAATAGTCAAAATTTTGATTTCATATTATTTAAATTAGATACAAAAGGTATACTATAGCTGTTTCATTGATTTTGTCTGAAATTATTTACTTAAAAGTTAGAGAATATTATATCATGTGCATATTTTATATTCCAGCTAATAATAGCACTGTAGCACTGTCGTCCCATTGTTCATCGATTTGTTTGAATGGGCACCAGTAATGTCTCCACCGTGAGAACTGTTGTTACTATTTTTTGGCATATCGAGTACACCATGGGGAGCTTCCCAAGCTCTGATGTGTGGGCAGGATACTCTCGATAGCTTGCAGGACAATAATAATAAATGAAATGTTAAATATTTGCACAAAATTATAAAATATATTCCCAAACATAACTTTTAGCATATATAAAATTTAAAACATTTTGAATATAATATAGAGTACTATATTTTTACCACAGATAAATAGAGCTGGAATATCTAATACTGCCTTTAGAATCAGCTTGTGCTTTAAAGCACATATGTAAAACTCACAAAATGCAGGAATCATTAGAATAACGGTCCTCTTGTTGTTCACTGATTTGCTCAAGCAGGCCCAGTAACAACTCCATTGTGAAACTTGTTGTTGCTGTATTTGGCATACTGAATAAGTCACGGGGAACAACTTATTAAGTCTTATTATTAATTATTAATAATTAATTATTATTAATTATTATTAAGTCTTATTATTAATAAGTCATGTGGGCGAGATACTCTAGGTAGCTTGCTGGGCTCTACAAGAGGGGTGGAGGAATCGAACCCGGGTGGGCCAAGTCGGCCAAATGGAAGGCAAATGCCCTACCACTGTGCCATTGCTCCAGCCCATTCAAATCAATTTATCATTAAACTTTAGTAATCTAGATAAAGTTCACATTTAGAGTAATTAAACATATATCACATGACTGATGAAATAGCTAATTACTAAATTATTATTAGTAATAGTACTTCCAGAGTATCAGATATGATATTTAACTTTTATGAGATGGTGTTTTCTTTCTACCTCATGTTATTTCAACTGAAAGGACTCAATTTAAAGCATGCCATCTCAAAATTATTCAGCTTGAAAACTTTCACATGTTTAGATGCTATTATTTTACTCAACAAAGTATATTCTACTGGAATATTTGTGTTTTATACAAACTCCTTTTTAGTGCTAAACTTCAAACTATAATAAGTCAAGCTGTAGCAACACTGAAGGTTTGAATAATGCAGACAATTAGGTTATCATAATGACAGCCGCATCCAAGTATTCCAGTCATAAATTGAAGGGAATCCCAAGAAGGATAATGTTAGGCATAATCCCATGAACCACATTTTTTTTTTAATTTTTATTTTTTTATTAGTGAAACAACATGAGGTACAGTTGTAGATTTACAATTTTTTGTGCTTGGGTTTCGATTTTACAATGATCAAATACCCATCCCTCCACCAGTGCCCATTTTCTACCACCATGGATAATATCCCTCCCACCCCCAACCCTCCCATCCCACCCTGCCTCTGTGGCAGGGAATTCCCTTTTGTATGAACCACATTTTAATACTTGACTCCCAAGTTTCTTGAAGAGAAAATAATACAGAAAGCATATCTGCTTTACAGTATTTTACCTTCAAAGAGAGACATAAATGAATATTAAATTATTAATGCTTCTTTGTCAAGTAATTATAAACTTTTGGGTTAAAACAACAGCACTCTATCAGTTTATCACTGTCATCCTGTTGTTCATCAATTTGCTCGAGTGGGCGAAAGTAACATCTCCATTCGTCCCAGCCCTGTGATTTTAGCAGCCTCTCCTTACTCATACTTCTCTATGCTGCCTTTGAATTACCATGAGATAGATCATAACAAAGCTGTTCCTGATTTGGTTTCAGTCATACAATGTTCAAAAACCAGAGGACACATCCTATGATCAATGTCCCCAATTTCCCGCCCACCCTTCCCCCACCCCAACATCCTGCCTCCATGCTCCATTCTCTCTCTCTCTCTCTTCTCTCTCTCTCTCTCTCTCTCTCACACACACACACACACACACACACGCACACTCCTCCTGTGCATTATGATTTGCAGTACAGGTAGTAAAATGTCAACATGCTTGTTCAGGGAGTTCATTAATTTTATAGGGAAGGTAGAGCTGGAGTAGCTTTTGATCTGGGTGGCAGCTTTGGAGTTTGGACTTGACTGTGTTGTTTCTGGAAGTCCAGGGATGTGGGGAGAGGTAGCCTATCTCGACTGTAGAAAGTCTGAAAAATTTCAGTTACAAAATCTTCATACCCAAATTTTCAGCAGACTAATATCTCATTGAAGGTGCCAGTCGTCTTCCTCCCCCAGGCTGTGCCCCCCACACATCAGGTACCCGTAGGAGTTGTGGCCTCTTCAGAAGTGGGCATGGCTTCTGTAGAAGTGGGCGTGGGCTAATTTTGGGCCAGAGGTAATCTACTTATGACCAGCAATCTCAAGTAATATCTCAGTATCAATACCTCCACACTAACATGAAGAAACATTGCAAATCTCTACCACGAGGGGAGGATGATGAAAAGAGTCCAGAAGCCTCAGTAGGTGCTACTCACTTAAGGGAACTCTCTGAGAAAGAATTCAGATATGAAATAATGAAGATGATCAATGAACTCAATAAACAGTGAGACAGATATCAAAGTAAATTAAAGGAGGACATGAGAAAAACAATCGAGAAATGAAAGCAGAAATTAAAATTCTATGCACAGAAATATCATGAATAAAAGATTCCATAGATGAAATAAAATCTCAGTCTATTCCCTCAACAGTAGAATGGCCACAGCTGAAGAAGAATCACTGAGCAGCAAGATCAGCTGCATGAAGCCAACAGGCAACAACAAACAATGACAAGAGACCTCAAAAGAGCTCTAGAGCGAATCAGAGTACTAGGAGATGATTCCAAGAGAAACAACATTAGAATCATTGGGGTACCAGAAGGTCAAGGAAACAATACCAATGAAAATGCCACGGTTAAATGAATCATTGCTGAGAAGTTCCCAGAGCTGGACAATGAAGCCAGCCATTCAGATTCAAGGAGCCTGAAGGTTGCCATCTAAAAGAGACCCTAACAAAAATGCTCCAAGACTTGTCATAGTTAGAATGATGGATGTGGCAGACAGAGACACAATACTGCAAGCAGCAAGGTGAAAGAAGAAAAAGGACCACCCCTTAGATTCACAGCACACTTCTCAGAGAAAACCTTCCAAGCCCGACCACCCATAGCCCAAAAACATTCATACTATTTTAAAAAGTTCCTAAGGGCAATGACACTACCCTCATCCTCTATTATATAATCTGCTTAAAAATAGTAAATAAGAGGAACAACAAAGTTATGTGGATTTTTTCAATTTTATTGAATCTGCATTAATTTAATGCAACATAATTTCTTTAATATTAAAAAATGAAGACTGGGTACCAGAATGATAGTAAAACAGGTAGGGCATTTGCCTCACCCTGATTCGGTGCCCAGAACTCCATAAGGTCTCCCAAGCTCACCCGGTATAAACACTAAATGCAGCCAGGAGTAAACCTTGAGCATAGGTGGTACAGGTGTAGCCCCACAGTTCCACCCAAAACACAAAAACAAAACATAAAAACAGTTTTTTTTAGGTTTCCTCTTCTGAATCAAACACTTTGTTCATTACCATTTTCCAGGGGAGTGGAATGTGCTATATGCTGCACTGTCCTCCCGTTGTTCATTGATTTGCTCGAGTGGGCCCAGTAATGTCTCCATCCATGAGACTTGTTGTTGCCTTGTTTGGCATATTGAACACGTCAAGGGTAGCTTGCCAGGCTTTGCAGTGTGGGTGAGATACTCTCGGTAGCTTTCCGGGCTCTCCGAGAGGGGTGGCAGAATCGAACCCAGCTCAGCTAGGCTGGCTGCATGCAAGGCAAACACCCTATTGCTGTGTTATCGCTCCAGCCCACTATATGCTGCAATATTTTAAAACATGCTGTTTCTGTAGAGTTGTAGAATATTTAGTAAATATGCACAGGTTTTGGAAAGGTTCACTAAGTGCTGCCTTTCCCCCATTCTCTGTAGATAATACAATTCATAATTCCTAGACATTGAATTTCACATAAACATCCGAAGAAAAGCTAATGTAGTATTTCTTTTAACATGTGTAAGGCATTTTAATACATTCCTCTGTGGTCTAAATAATGAAACAAACATATATGTCACTCAGCTACAATTTTCCTAAAGTCAAATAAAAGAATTTTTCTTATGGGATTTTATGTAAATAGAGTATATGATAGGGATTAATTATGTTTGCCTCTAATCTATCCAGTGATCATAACAAATACACAGAGCAGGATTTTACAGTTCTAAAGGGCTCTCAAATCTACTCTTGGGTTTTAGACTTAGAAAATAAAGTTGACATCTTATCATTTATTTTAGTGTATGGGCCACACCTAGCTGTGCTCAGGGCTTACTCTGGACCCAGCACTCAGGGATCCCACTCCTGGCAGGCTCAGGGAATAATAATGGGCACCAGGAATTTAATAGTTTGATCCTATGAAAGGCAAGTGCCCTATCCACTGTACTCTCTCTCCACCCACGGCTGGGGCGATAGCACAGCGGTAGGGCGTTCGTCTCACAAGCGGCCAACATGGCCGACCCGAGTTCGATTCCTCTGCCCCTCTCGGAGAGCCCGGCAAGCTACCGAGAGTATTCGATATGCCAAACACAGTAACAACAAAGTCTCCAATGGAGACGTTACAGGGCCCGCTTGAGCAAATCAACGATCAACGGGAGGGCCTTTACCTTTACCTTTAGATATAAGAAAATATTGAGACTGAGACAAGGTAACTGATGTACACTAAAACTCAGTAAAATCAATAGAGGTATAAGAACTAGGAATCTTGTCCTCTCTCTTCTAACTCACTTTTTCCATGACAAAAGCTGTCTTACCTCGCAGCATGCTTTAAGAAATGAACATTTCCTCATTATATATATGAGAGCTATTATACCCATGCTTGCATATCTTGCATCATTGTTATAATTGTTATAATTATATCATAAAAATGAAAACACTGGGGCTGGAGCGATAGCACAGCGGGTAGGATATTTGCCTTGCACGTGGCCGACCTGGGTTCAATTCCCAGCATCCCATATAGTCCCCTGAGCACTGTCAGGGCTAATTCCTGAGTGCAGAGCCTGGAGTAACCCCTGTGCATCGCCAGGTGTGACCCAAAAAGGGAAAAAAATAAATAAAACACTGTATATAACCTTTCAAATACAAAATATTAATTGAAGCCATAGACTTAGCACAGAAAATATAGAAGATACCAAAATTATTTTTCAATTATTATAATTTTATATAAGTGTAAAATATATTATAATTTTTCAATTATTCAATTGCTAGATTATATAGCCAATGCTGGATTATTGCTCCATTTGAAAAACAGAATTAAAAATCCAGTCTTAAAAATAAAGAGATGAAATGAAAATGAAGTGAAAGATTATGTTGTGAAACATATAATTTATCTGTGGTTAATTGTTTAATTTTGACCTTTACTATATAAGATAAAACTTTGGAAACTATTCTTGTTTTTATTATTGGCGCTGTGTAATCCCATCAGCGGCCAAGACTCAGAGACTATAAAATCCAGATCCCGGACGAGAACAGTGCAGTCTTCTGCCCCCGCGCCTGGGTGTTCCTCACCGGGACCCCTTGGAGGGGAGCGGGTTGAGGTTTCCTCCCCGCCCCGACCGGGGCTCCGGCAGCCGAAGACCTCCAGGACCAGCCACCACCATGCTGAGACCACTCTCCGCACACATGAAGGTACTGGCAGAGGGACAAAGCCACGCGGGTTCTGGGGCCGAGACCTCCAAGCCTACTCGGATTGGAGTCGAACATCTTCCATCCAGATCCTCCAAATTCCAGTAGGCGGGGGTCACACCCACCACCTGGCCCCCTGGCGCCGTGTAATCCCATCAGCAGCCAAGACTCAGAGACTATAAAATCCAGATCCCGGAACCACGCGGCCACATTTGCGGCCATGCGACATCTTATCAGAACTGTTTTTGTGACATCTTATTATCTCATTCCTACTTTGGACAAATTTGCAGGCTATCGAATGTAGCCTGCCCACAGGGCAGAGTCTGGCAAACTCCCCGTGGCGTACCAAATATGCCAAATACCAGTAACAATGATGGGTCTCATTCTCCTAAAGAGCCGTGAATATAATCTCAGGGCTAGGATGAAAGAGACGTTACTGGGGCCTGCTCGAGGCAATCGACAAATAACAGGATGATGAAATGAAATGAAATGAAATTGTTGTTAATATATTCCACCTAAATTTTTATAACATACTGTTATTATTATACTCCTGCCCTCGCGCCTGGCTGTCCTCACCAGGGCCCCTTGGAGGAAGGCAGGTTGAGTTTCCCTCTCTGCCCCGAGCAGAGCCCCGACATCTGAAGACCTCCTGGACCCAACCAAAGCCATGCTGAGACCACTTTCCACACACTTGGACGAGGAACTGGCAGAGGAACCCAGGTGTGCGGGACCTGGGGCTGAGATCTCCAAGCCTGCTCAGTTCGGGATTGGGCTTCCTCCACCCGGCTCCCCCACCTTCCAGTAGCTATACAGTTACACCCACCAATTGCTGTGTAATCCCATCAACGGCCAGGATCCAGAGACTCTAAAACTAAGATCCCGAAAGTATTCACAGCTGCGCGACCTCTTATTATCTAGTTCTCACTCTCAGAGAACTCGGAAGGCTACTACTAAGAGTATCATACCCGCCTATATGCCTGACTAGGAACACCTGTAAAGTTGATTAGAGGCTGCCCCAAAAGCCTCCATCCCTCTTGGAGAGCCCGGCAAGATACCGAGAGTATCCTGCCAGCATGGCAGAGCCTGACAAGCTAACCGTGGCGTACTCAATTTGTCAAAAACAGTAACAATGAATGGTCCTCATTCCTCTGACCCTAAAGGAGGCACCAATATGTCATTAGGCTACACTAGCATGTGACAGGAATGAATGGAGACATTACTGGGCCTGCTGGAGCAAATCGATCAACAATGGGGTGATAGTGATAATGACTAATATTAAAATTGAGTGGGAAATTCTAGAAAAAAATACATTCATATATTCATATACATATCACTCATTTATATGTACTACACATTTATGTATAAATATATACAATTATAAAAACTTCAAAATGTACAGTTGAAATTTTTAAATTATTGAAAGTATAGCTAGTTTTTCTATTTTGACATTAATTCTTCAAA
Organism: Sorex fumeus; assembly: GCF_029834395.1. Classification (NCBI taxonomy): domain Eukaryota; kingdom Metazoa; phylum Chordata; class Mammalia; order Eulipotyphla; family Soricidae; genus Sorex; species Sorex fumeus. The sequence continues at coordinate 10,156,134 of NW_026606071.1, read as the reverse complement.
AGACTAAGAAATATTCTGTAACTCTTTATGCAAAAAGCATATAGGACTTTTTTAGTTCAGTCACAAAAAAAGATATAAAATCTTCTCCAGAGCTTTTGATCTTACTTTGCAGAAGTTATCTATCCATAGATTAGGTGTTGTGTTTTCCAGAATGTAACCATTAAATGTATTAATTACTATGACTGGAGCTGGAGTGATAGCACAGCGGTAGGGCCTTCTATGACTGGAGCTGGAGCGATAGCACAGCGGTAGGGCGTTCGCCTTACAAGTGGCCAACAAGGTCGACCTGAGTTCGATTCCTCCGCCCCTCTCGGAGAGCCCGGCAAGCTACCGAGAGTATTTGATATGCCAAACACAGTAACAACAAAGTCTCCAATGGAGACGTTACTGGGCCCGCTTGAGCAAATAGATGATCAACGGGAGGGCCTTTACCTTTTACCTTTACCTTTTAATTACTCTGACTAATATTAGCAACATAGACATATTAGAATGCAATAAAATGACTTACAGGATTAGTTGATTTCGAAGAATGCTTCACCTTCACTCTTCTAAAAGCTTACCTTCAGAAAGCGTACTCACTGTGGAGGAGTATTTTAAAATTATATTTGCACACAACATAAATGAATGACCTGATCCCATTTACAGTGGATTCCCCTCAGAAATCTCAGAGCTTGTCAATATGAAACATAGTATTGGCAAGTACACCTTTGTTTACCAAGACTTTTTTCCCCAGGCAGAATGTTGTTCTTAGCCAAAGTTATAGCAAAAAAAAAAAAAAAGAAGAAGAAAAAAAAAGGAAAAGAAAAGAAAGGCACTGAGAGAGATTTGAAGACTGTGCATTCTACAATGCTTTATGTTCTCTGTTCCATCTACTGCTAGTTACTACTTTATATTGCTGGAAGGGTAAGCCTGGGTCTCCTGAATATGTAATATATTTATGGGCAAGGAAAAGTTCATCACAAAGTGATCACAAAAACTGCAGTCCTCATTCACACTTTCTGGCCTTTTCAGATGTGTCAGCTTCCCCTGGAGACTTCCAACAGGCTGAAGTCTAGGTCCCCTCCAGGAGCTGCTTTTTTTTCTTCCACTTTGGCTTATTTCACAAAATGTCAAATACAACAAGCCTGCTGGGGTGAGAAATAATTTAGTCTCAACAAATTTATGCTTCATTGGCATTTCCTCCTTGTTATTGTTTTACCATTAGGTTTTTATTAATGAGTCTTGGAGTGACTCCAGACTTATTATGCAACACTGAAAGTGTAAAACTTGTTTTCTAGGGGTGTTTTGGTGTCCTGACATTCAGACAGCCAATTCTCAAGAGAGCAGTAAAAAATTATTTAAGTACTATAAAAATGAGGCCAAATAACCACATCTATTCTGCCTTTTTATTAAGGAGTATTCCCACCAATATTTTTCTGACAAGCCTATCTTGGTTTGACCCAAAAATATAAAACCCACGATAAAAATCAGCAGACCATAGGAGGCAAAAAGTCTGCTCAGCACTCAAAATTCATTAGCCTTGGCCACTGCTTATCCTGAAATACAGAGGAAAGCAAATTGACTGCTGGGTGCCTGTACTATCCCTGGTGAGCATTTCAACAGAACTGTCTCTATTACAAGGGCTGTGGGGGAAAAGAATCTTCTTGAGACAAGTATATTTTTTAAGACAGATAGAAATAGCTAACTAGACAACCCATGTCCAAAGTATTTGTTTCACATATGAATAACAAGAATCTGTGAACAATTGCCTCTAATCTTTAGAGAAACTACATAAAAAACACTCTATTTAATTCTTCAATAGAATAGGTGGCTTTAAGATGGGAAGAGTCTCTGAGTTGGAATCTATTAGCCAGATTTTAAGTTATAATGCGAAGCTAAAATTAGAAGCACTAAGTTATGATTTTCTAAAATTTTCTTAAAGACAGGTAATGAAACAACTCAGTTGTTTTCATATTTCACTGCTATTTTTCTATAAATAAGTCCCTTGGTATACTGTATTTTAAGATTCTAGCACAATATATGCAGAAAAGTACATCACAAGTGTGAGTTTTATTTTGTTTACCAGTCATACTCAACTCCAAGGCAGGCAATAGGGCATAGTAGGAGAGCTTCTTTGAAGCAAGGGTGCTACTTGACTTGTACTCCTAAATTTTAAGTAATTCAGATAAAGTACTTAACTCCTCTATCTTAACTTTTTTCAATTGTAGCATCTTTCATAAATAAATGTACATTTTTTCTCCTAAACTACTTTGTCATTCTAAATGTCTTCTATAGGGATTAAAGTGGATGTTTGACATGAATGCAGCAGATTCTGAATGCCTATTGCTTATCTAATTTGTTATGCCTACTATATATGAATTTATATTCTGTCAAATTTTCTAGGTTTGTAATTAAAATGGAAACTGAAATTCTAGTGAGAGGATTTGGCAATGTATTTCTTTAAAAAGAATAAAGAAGAAAATGACCAGAAAATTAAAGGCCATTTATAGATTTTCAGTCAAATTAATACCATAAAAATGATATAGTTGAGGAACCCATAGGTATAGTACAAATCGAAATGCATATAGCAGACCATAGTTCTATCCATGGCACCCGCCCATGTGATCCCCTCAGCCAGGCACAGCTGGGTATGGCTCTGAAAAAAATACACAATTTTGAAAAAGGCACAAATGAATCAGATGAATGAGCAGTTGATAACATCCATGAGTCACAAAATTTAGCATTTTTTTCATTGAATTTAAAGGGATGAAGGGGTTATGATATAAAAATCAACAAAAATGCACATTTATATTTACATACAGTAATTTTGTGTTTTTATGGGTGGGGGCACTCCCTGTGTGGTGCTTGGGATTTATTTCTCAATTTTCACTCAAATATCACTGCTGGTGTGTTTGGAATTATATGGGGTGCTGTTGGATTACATTGGTTTATACTTTCTCACCCAACAGGGAGTTTAGGTTTATACCATCACGGTGCACCCGAGGCACACCCAAGTCCATCAATCAATGCCAGTCATCTGCATTTATCTTTAATCTATCCTTTATGCTCTTCTTTCCTTATTTGTTAATCAGTTATATCCCCAAATCAGACCCTGTGACTTGTAAAGTCAAATTTTGAGGGCTCTGGATTTTGTACATGTAAGTGAAATATTTCTTTTCTCTTTCCTTTATGTCCTTTGCATAGTTTATTTTAGTGCCATGCACTTTTTGTATAGACACAGAAAGACAGTTATTGCTTTTGTAATTTGTGATTTAATTAATTTCGAATAATATTTATTCCTGGGCTTCCATCATATTTACTAACTTAAGCCTTAGTTCCCAACACCCTAAAATAAGATTTCCTCTGAGATACACGGATGGACCAGGGGAAACTACCCTGGCATTGAAAAAGAACAGGATAAGAACCATAAAAAGTATGATAAGTTAAGAGCACAGTCATGGAACAAACTCTGTCACGACCCAAAAAGTAATAACTGAATAAGGATCCTGCTGGGTTGGGAAGCACTAACCTTGGCTGTGGTCTGGGATATATAATGGGATGTCCCCAGGAAGAGCCACCCTTTAAGTTTAATATATCTCTTACCATGTCCGTACAAACTTACTAGAAATATTATTAATAAGTAAATTTAAGATTACTTTTCAAATGGATACTGTCTAAGAGAAGTCAGCAAGCAATCCATCCTTAGATGGAATTTTGCCTTGGACTTATCTCCTAGCAGTAATCTAGAGTGCTGAGCACTAATATGAGATTTTGTCCTTGAATAAATGTCCTAGAATAACTTCTCCTGAAGGAAGGTCTTTATATCTGTTCATTATTTATGATAATGTTCAGCCACACCTATGTGTAGCAATTGTTACTCTCAACCCTTCATGACTTCTCTATAACTAATGCTGTAAGACTTGAACAAATGGCCACTAATTACCAAACAGCCTGGTGGCCCTGTTCCTTCACTCATCCATCACTAATGTCCACCCAGAGAGATAGTGATTGACCCCAAATGCACTACAGACACTCAGGTCACTGCGGACTGGCTAGTGACCACCAGAATGGGGACAGGTGCCAAGATTGAACCTGGGTAAGTGTATGCAAGGCAAGCTCTGTGCCCATTGTATTATCTATTCCTATAATTTTTGTCCTATTGGTTAAATAGAATGATTTAACAGTAATCATTAAAAAATTATTTCCATTGAAGTGGTTAAAATAAAAATCTGATATGAGTACATACAGTAAGTATTTTTTTTTGTTAGAGGATTGAGAGATAGTATGAGCATAAGGCACTTTAGTTGCAATAATGAGAAACCTGTTATGATCACTGTAAACAGTCAGGAGTTAGCCCTGAGCAGCACTGCTGTGGCCCATAATCCCTGGTGCAAAGCAAATATGCCTAAGCAAAATTAAACCTAGATTTTTAATTACTTTTACATACTTTGAGACTGATTTAGGCAGATACTACTATCACAAAACCTTTAATAATATAGCAGGTAAGGTGTATGCCTTCTAAGAGGTTGAACTGGTTTGATCCTGTCACCACATACAGTTTCCTGAGTCTTGCCAGGAGCAATCCCTAAACACAGAGTCAGGAGTTAGGTCTAAGCCCTGCCCAGTGTGCTCCCCAAACACCCTCAAATTAAAAAAAAAACCTGCTATTTTAAAAGAGCCCTATTAAAAAATGCAAAGTAAAATTCTTCTCTTTTAAAGATTGTGTGTGGTGCATAATAAACTTTAATAAGTAAATATTAGTGATTGACTAATGAATTCCCTAAGCTGTAACTGGCACTTTTATATCATAATTAAAATAATAACTTATTTGTAACTCAAGTAATGAAATTTTAAAGTTATTAGGCAATGGACATTATATCATAAAAATCAGACTGGCATAAAAAGAGAGATTGAAAGAGAGAGGGGGGAGATGGAGAGAAGAGAGTCTGCATAGTCTGCGTATTATTACTAATGTTGAATACATTCTAGAGCAAAGACAAATTGATGAACTATATCACCTAAAGATTATTACTTTTTTTCACTTTTTTGTACTTTATCTCAAGCAATTTTAAGTTCATGACTGAAAAATATTTTATAATTCTTGAGTATTCTCTACATGTCAAGCTCATTTAATATAAAATGTTTATATGATTTAACATAAGCATATATTTATGGGCATATATAATGGGCTTATATGATTAAAACTTTTACTAACTTTGTAAGGCGAACACCCTACCGCTGTGCTATCGCTGGAGCGATAGCTGGAGCGATAGCACAGCGGTAGGGCGTTTGCCTTACAAGCGGCCAACATGGCCGACCCGAGTTCGATTCCTCCGCCCCTCTCGGAGAGCCCGGCAAGCTACCGAGAGTATTCGATATGCCAGACACAGTAACAACAAAGTCTCCAATGGAGACGTTACTGGGCCCGCTCGAGCAAATCGACGATCAACGGGAGGGCCTTTACCTTTACCTTTACTAACTTTATGAAGTTTTCATTTTTATCATTTAAATTTTACTACAATTGTTATTTTCTCTGTTGTTGGCAGTCGAGTGTACCTAGATAAGAACACTTACCCTTGACTGTGCTCAGGGGCCACTACTAGTGGGGCTCAGGGGACCTACCTAATGCAGAGCCAAAACTGAACACAGTTTCTGAATGGGAGACAAGCACCTTACCTTACTCTTTCTCTCTCTCTCTCTGTTTCTTTCTCTCTCGCTCGCTCCTTTACTAATATCTTGCAAAATATCCTAAATTCAGTTATATGTGTGTCTTATGAATATTTATAATTGAATCTATTTTAATTATTTACCCAAAGGTGTACATTTCACACTAAAAATGTATGAGGAAATTCCTACAATTAATCATAAAGCCATGAATGAGTTTGAAATACCAATAATATGCAACAGCTGAAACTGTCACATTTTATAGCAAGGCTTACCTGCTTCTGATCCACATTCACTTTACAGCAAATATTCTTTCCACACTATTGAGTAGTATGAAGGTTAAGATCAACAAGCTCATTTTAGTTAAAAAATATGGTAACAATATTCTTAACAGATATAATCTTACCGAATACCATGTATTTATCTTAAACATGCTCAGAGCAATGTAAATTGGACTGCGATTTGACAAAATAATATAAACAAATCCATTTGATAATAAAGTGTTGACTACATAATGTAATTTATGTACATTACAGAAAAAAATTTAAAAAAGAACTATTGTATGAAATTTTACCTGTAAAATACATAGCTGAGAATACTCTGGGCTTGAATCATTGTTCTAAAATTAGTTGATGAATGAGGCACATGCCAAGTCATAGAAATACCACAGGGGACTATATATTTAAATATTATTGAAAAATTAATGATGTGAAGCTATATTGTTTTCTATATTAAATGCATCCTTGGTAGTAAGATATGTACAGGTTCAATACATGCTCATTGGGCTCCAATGTATAAAGTACTTGCATAAAATTAAAAATTAAAATGAATTCAAAATTAAGTGAGAATAAATCGATATAATTTTGTCTTTGGTATATCCAGAAGTCATTGAACAGTAAAATATGTAAGGTAAGTGAAGTAGTAATTGAAGTCTCTTCCCATTAAGCCCCCTTAAAACATAATCACATTCTTACAGAATTCACATGATTTTTAAAAGTACAAATGAATGTTATCATAGACAGGAAACTATATTTAGTATTTGTTTAGAATTTTATTTTAGTCAAGTAAAAAGTGGCAATAGTGCAATAAATTATTGATAGGGAAGATAGTACAGGGTTTAGGGCAATGTTCCCAACCCCGGTTAAATCACTGGGATCATCTGACCCACGAGTATTGCCTACAAGACTCTGGAAGACAATGTAGTTGTCTGTGGTGTGATTCTGGTGTCTCCAAGTACCACAGACCCCAAGTTACTGCTCAACTTTCAGGTCATAGGGCTTAGTTGACTAATAACTGCTAGAAGTGTCCCTTGGACTTCCTGAACACTAATAGGAAATCCTGCCCCCCCAAAAAATTTATTAGTAATTGAAAAGAATAAAGACATTTTTATATTTATTATACTAAGTATTAGGACATTAAAATGAGTTCATTAAAGAATAGTAAAATAGAATATGTTTATGCAAAATATTGCCCAAATATAGAATTTTATCCTATGACAATAACTTGATGTCTGATTGCAAGTTTATTTGAATCTTAAATCTTGTTTTAGTGATATGACTTTGAATGCAATAGGTAAACTATGAAAAATAAGTGAAAGATCATCTGAAATTTGATTTCTGAAAATGAGATTTGGGTGTACTTATTGTCACAGTTCAGATTAACATAGGTCCATTCCCTATTTTTATTCAACCCATGATACAATATTGGGATTTATTACTATTTACATAAGAATCCTGATTTACTAATGTTTTTCATATGACTCTTTTAGAGGGTGCTTTAGTTTTTATTCTGAGGGTAGAATATAATTTTTCCTATAACTCAATAGTCATCAGACAGAGGCAAAAGCTAAAATCCAGAACTTTGGTTGTCTGAACACTCAAACTGACAAAAATATTATTTGAAGCACCATTGCTATAAATTGACCTATCATCTTTAATGTTACTATAATTTTATATATTATATTAATTATATTATGATACTATTGTACTTATGTGTATCAAGCACATTTAATTGATATATTACAAAGATTTACCAATAAAATATTTTGAAGAGGCCTATGTAAAATAAGAAAAATCTCAACAAGAAGTCTTCCTTGTGCTAGCTTCATGTTACATAATATCTTATTAAAAAAAACTGGTGAATTTAAAGCACATCAAAAAATAAATAAATAAACAAAGCACACCGACATCAGCCTATATCATAATGTTTTAGGCATAAAAAGTCTTAGAAGTAATGATACTGTTTTTTTTTCTCCTTTCTTTAGTCCCTATTTATTATAGTCTATTTTGAAAAAGCTGTCTTGGTCTAGTTCCGTGGTACTGACTAGGGGCCAATCAGTTCCCCTTCTTGAACAGCTGATTAACAACTTTCTCTTTTGTGCTTTCATACTCAGGGTCAGTATGTCTTTACTCCAGTGGACCCAGAGCCAGTCAAATAGACAAAAGGGGAGAGATCTTATGCCCAGAACACAGAAAATTACTCAAAGTAACCAACCCACACAATTTCTGGAAACCTATTAAACCCAGCCCAGTCTTTTGTACATAGGATGCTCCCTACTGCTCCAGTTTGCTGTTACCTTGTCTAGGACTGCAACACATTGTTGTAGACGGTCCTGTCTATTATACTTTTTTCTTTTTAGAGATATATAAAATCCCTGGATTTATCCATATCAATTTTTTAAATATTTCTTTGTAAAAGGACTTTTTTTTTAGGACTCATTATTCTAGTTTGGGAACCCAATGCCAATATGTGGGTTATAAAGAGATGGCAAGAATATCATTTAAAGGAATGATGCAATCCTGGTATAAGAGGGCATACACTGGTGTGGGATTGGAGCAGCAACACTCTTTGCCTGAAATTCAATAATTACCAGCTTTGTAAACCAGATTGCCTAGAAAACTGAAATTATAATTTAGTCTTATTAAACAATTAATGTAGTGAGCATGAGAGCAAGTTTTTGATTAAGACTACAGGGGACAGAGGTATTGCTTTTGGGATACTGATCATTTCTAGATAACTTAGAGACTTCAATGATAACTGTCCCTTTCTGGTTATCCTCATGTTAACCTGCCTTCTATTCCTTTGAAAGCTGTTCTTGCCATCTCTCTATAACCCAAACACCAAGATGTTAAAAATGAGAATTGGAAACAGGGAATTAAATATAAATATGTAAATAACATGTCTTACACAATATGTGTAAGAAATATGGAACAAAAACAGTTCTTATCATATAAATTATGGAGGCTAGATATTAGCATAATTTAGGCCTATCAGAGAAAGAGGTCACATATGAGTCACTTTTTGAAAATGGGCCAAGACCTAGTCCCTATTCTTATTCCACCATTGATATAGTATTGGGATTTATTATTGTTTAGGTAATAATCCTGATTTACTGATGAGTTTCATGTAACTCTTTTAGAGGGTTCTGTTGGGTTATTCCATGGATAGAGGAATAACATTTCCTATAATTCAATAATAATCAGAGATATAAACTAAAATCCAGGACTTTGGTTGTTTAAACACCCAAAGGAAAACCTAAAGAATATAACACCAAGATGTTAAAAACGAGAATTGGAAACAGGGAATTAAATATAAATATGTAAATAACATGTCTTACACAATAATTATCATATTATATATATGAAAATATATTTTTCCTCAATTACAAATACAAAATATGCTATATTATATATATGATATACGCACATACATGAAATGAGTTAGTTGGAAGAACTGATTTTTTTTATTCTCTTCACATAGTTTCAAAATTCACTTAATCACTTAACTTCCCGTTAGTCGTCGATTTGCTCGAGCGGGCACCAGTAACGTCTCCATTTGTCCCTGTCCCGTGCTAGTGTAGCCCAATGCATCTGTTCGCTCCGGGAACATGAAGGGCCTCAAACCGATCGTTCATGATCTTGACGAAGAAGTCTGACCATCTGGTAGGTGGGCGGCCACGCGGTCTTTTGACATCCCGTGGAATCCAAACAGTAACAGCTCTAGTCCAACGGTCGTCTTTAAATCTCATTACGTGACCAGCCCATCTGATTTTCGACACCTTGGCAAATGAGACAGTGTCCCTAATCCTTGATCGTCGACGGATGTCAGAACTCTGGATTCGTTCTCTCATTTGAGTGGAACGTGATATTCCAAGCATAGCTCTTTCTATTCTTCTTTAGGAGACCTGAATAGCATTCTCATCTTGTTTGCGTAGGGCCCAGGTCTCTGAGGCATATGTTAATGCAGGAAGAACAGTGGAATCAAAGAGATGTGCCCGGAGCTGGAGGTTCTTCATCCTCTTAACTATTTCTTCGACGTTCTTGAAGGCGTTCCAAGCCGCTCTCTTCCTCCTGCGCAGCTCGGGTGCCAGGTCATTTGTCATGTTGACTTCTCGACCTAGGTACACATAGCTGTTGTATTCGGAGATGGTCGTTTCATTGAGAGCGAATGGGGCATCAGGAACAAGGCTGGAGAACTGAAACTGAAACCTGACAGTTTCAAAATTAACTTCAACATATTCTAAAATAAATCAACTGGCGATGTTTTCTGTGACCTAATTATAGTTATATGTGCAAATTCAATTCAACATAGTATTCCCTATAATCTTGTTAAAGTACACGTGAAAGGAGGGAAAATGGTGGGGGCCTGGATTTAGTATAGGGGCTAGATTTGATCCTTGGCACCACATGACTACTTGAGTATCACTGGGTGAGGAGATTTAACTAGAGTTTTAACCCTAGTTAAATCTTCTAACCCTGGAGATTCTTGAGCACTGGTCTGTGGTAACTCTGGTGGACCTTGTAACTGGAGGACCAAAGTAGCAGTCCAGTATGGAACCTAATATGAGTTGCCACAGAGTTATCTGTGAGCTGCTTGGGAATCTCTGTCAAAAAATGAGTAAAAATAGAAATTATTTTTTATTTTGGAGGTCACACACATTAGTGCTTATGTGTCAATCTCAGGGAGTTTGGGAAACTGTATCTCCATATATGTGTAAGGAAAATACTCTACTGGGTTTACAATTTCCAGTCTGAAAAAGTTAAAAAATAAGTTACATCAGATCTGTTCATGGTGTTTCACTAATTAAAAAAAAATTCAAATACTTTTTCACATAATTCAACTTTCTCCCAAAGCACAATATAACTCTACATTTGATAGCATTATCCTTCTAGAAGTTTTATTTGAAACGCTAATTAAGGATATACAAATCTAAATTATTTCAGTGTTTTTTGATTTTATATCAAAAATAACTTTACCTAGAAATTTCTCATGTTTATGGATCTTCAATAACAATAAATATAAATACAAATGTTTTAGGATCATTATAATTAGAATCAGTGCACATTTCCATTTGTGCTCTTAGAAACTGCTCCACTGTTACAGTGCTTAGCAATTTTCTCAGTGCTTGGTGGTGTCTGACTCCCTTCAACACCTTATATTTTCCTAATTTCCTCTGACAGAAAATATTCTATATGTCTTTCTAATATATGTAAAGACAGAGGAAATTGATGCTGTGCTACCAAGATCTTCTATTAATAGAGTGTCTCATGAACTCTGAGCCTATGACTCTCCATGCTCAGTTATGTATAGACTTTAGATCATAGAAATAACACCTACACATACCTCCCTACTCACACATATGCAACCTTGATACAACTATCAGGTCTCTTCAGTATAATATGGAACCAGGTCTGGACACTGTGAGATATTCTACCTACAGATGGGACATGTCTAACAGTCTTAAGTCTTTCCACGGATTCTGGATAAAATAGGACATCCCTCATTCAAATCTGTTTTCTGCTAAAGACTCCTTTTAGCTAACTGAATTATAAGCAATGACAATTCTTTGAGTTTGTTTGAGTATTCTAACATCTCCTTATGTGACAGAATATAGTGCTACAGTGGAATAGTACTCCTTTCCATCACTAAACATTAATGCACCAGTAACGAACAGAATCCAGCTGTGTGTTAATGTACACAGTCAAACTTTAGGAGGTCAGCTAAGACTGTGTTAGAAAAGAGATCAATTTGCAGATTCTGAGATTATTTCTTAAGTATTATCTTTTTGAAATCATAAGAATATCTGGCTAAAATATAAATCAAGTTCTGTATGTCACGTCTCCATATATTCAAGGATACTAGGCAAGCACTTATTATAGTCTATTAAAGTGTTAGACATCTAGACATTGATAATAACAAGACACATATTTCACTTTTAAGAAAATGCAATAGCCCTTTTAAAGAGAAATTTAGTAGAATTTATATTGCCTAGATGTCTCAAGAAATTGGTTTGATTGAAAAAATAACAGACTATAAAGATTTCTATATAAGTTAGAACATGATAAATTAAAACTTTTTACTTTTATTTATTTTATATATTTTATTTTATGTAGATTGATATTTATTTATATATTAGGGCTGGAGCGATAGCACAGCGGGTAGGGCGTCTGCCTTGCACGCAGCCAACATGGCCGACCCGAGTTCGATTCCTCCGCCCCTCTTGGAGAGCCCGGCAAGCTACCGAGAGTATTCGATATGCCAGACACAGTAACAACAAAGTCTCCAATGGAGACGTTACTGGGCCCGCTTGAGCAAATCGACGATCAACGGGTTGGCCTAAGTATTTATTTATATGATATTATGATATCATATAAATCATTTTGATTATAGGATGACCTATAAGAAATATTTATATTTTATTGTTGACACCTATTTTACTTTCATAGTACATTTTGTAATAGTAATTTTGCTCTACCCTGTGAAAATATGTATTATTTTGACACTTAACAACTAAAAATAATTAAGGGCATGATGCCGCCAGCAGGTCAATCTGTACCTGTGAGGTGAGTGCATCAGCAGCTTGATGGCAATGTCAGGCTTTCAGATACCCCAAAAATTGCTGCTGTGCCTTTGGCCAGACCCCAAAAACTTGGGGCAAAATTTACCAAGAAAGTAAACGGCCAAAAGTTAGGTGTGTGGGAGACACAACCAAAAACCACCTCTGGCTCAGCTATATAATTGGAGGCATGGCCTCTCTGGTTCCCGATCAAACTGCTTAATGACCACGATCCCAGAGTCTCAGAAATGAATCTCGGAACCCAAAGGCTTTTGGCAGAAATGCGTCCTCTTCCTGCAGTAGGTTACTGGCACTGGGCCACTCCAGGTGGGAATAGGTTTCGTGCCTTGGCCTGTTCCCCCTGGTGGCCTGGTGACCACCATCCTCCAGAGGCCACAGGACAGTCAGGTTTGGGCTTGCAGTGACACACAGGGTCTCACCACATGGGGATGGAGCCGACTCTTTCTCCCCATCCCAATGAGACCTCCAGTCACCGCCTACAAACAGCGTCTCTGGCTCCTGATCAAGCTGATTAATAGCCATGATACCAGAGACTCAGAAACAAATTTCGAAACCCAGCGACTTTTGGCAGAAATGCATCTGGACTGCATACAAGGTGGCCGCTAGCTCAGAGCTTATTGGAAAGCTAGGTATGAGCCGGCGGTGAAGGGGCAACTGAAGTCTCATGGGAAGGAGGGTGGTACCGGCTCATCCTTCACACCCTACCGAGGTCACGATTTACCCCCCACAAGTGGCTCTCTGGCATGGCCATAGCTCCAGAGGCAAAAGGACTTAATCCAGAACCTGGCAGCTTGCAGCTCCCTTCTGCCTTTTTACTCCCTGGCAGCAAGGTGGCCGCCACCTCAGAGCTTATAGGAAAGCCACATATGAGCTGGCGGTGACGGAGCAACTGCAGTCTCATGGGAAGGGGGGCAGTACTGGCATGTCCTTCACGCCCTACCAAGGTCACGAGTTTCCCCCCACTAGCGGCTCTCCGGCATGGCCATAACACCAGACACACAGAAACCAATCTCATAATTATCTGGCTCTTTGCAGAAATCCAAACCGTGGCCGCCTGACACTATATGATTCTCATAACCATTTATAGAAAACAAAATATTTCACAATGCCTTTTCAGCAATTCTGATTGTTTGGGGGGGAAATTCTAAACAGTAATGGTGCATCTTTTGTGGAAATAATGAATAAAATCAATGTAGAGAAGAGTTAAGTGGAAATCATCTGCCTCACAGGCATTTGGAGGGGTGGAACGGGGGGTAAACTGGGGTTCTTGGTGGTGAAGAATGAGTACTGGCGAAGGGAAAGGTGTTTGATCATTGTATGACCGAGATTTAAACCTGAGAGCTTAGTAACTTTTCCCACAGTGATTCAATAAATAAATATAAAAAGAAAAAATAAATAAATAAATTAAGGTGGAGTTCATGCCCAATTCAATCAGCTAATCAATGGCTGAATAAATAGCAGTACTTCTACAAAAAAACTTAAGTTCAAAACTCCTAATGTTTTTATGAGTTGATAACATTATAGAATTTGATGTTTCAAGTTATCATTATAGATTCTTAATGTTCTAACTAGAGAATCATCTCTGCCACCTATTTTTCCCTTTTAGTTTATGATTAAGCTCATATCTCAGGGGTGGAAAGATAATGCAATTGGTATGTTGCCTTCCTTGCACTTTGTGACCAGAATTCAGTCCCCGTGATCCCAAATGGTCTCTTGAGCCCTGTCAGGAGTAAGCCCTGAGCACATGCAGTGTGACCCCAATCAAAAGCGTAAAATTTAATACTGCAATGACTTAATACCTCTGTAGTCTATCAGAGCAGAACCTCCTACTCTTATTGCCACAATATCAGAATTAGACATGTAAGAACAACTAGTATGCCCTGAAACCTGGGAAATCATCCATTTTAGTCCATGTAATGAATTTGTTCTACTTTACCACTTTTGCTATACATAATTCACCCATTCTATATTTAGCATATGTTCTCAAGATGCAATGACACTCTGCCTAAAAGTCTTCTCTCATTTATAGGTATCAAGAAGAGATTTCCTAATTTTTTCCACCTGACATAATGCCTTCATGCTGCATTTATCTACCAAAAGAATCTTTAAATTATATGTCTATATATACATATATTGTATACATAGACCATTTTGTTTTTTCCCATTAAATTTGTAGAATACATCTAAAATATCAATTTTGCAACTATTTTATTTGACCTAAATTTATTTATTTATGTTTTTGACCATACCTAGCTATGCTCAGGACTTGCTGCTGGCTCTGTGCTCAGGGAATCACTCCTGGTGATCTCATGGGACCATATGTGGTGTTGGGTATTGAATCCAGGTCAGGTGCATGCAAGGCAAGCACATTGCCTGCTGTTCTCTTTAGCTCTTCATTTGAATTACTGAATAAAGAAGGCTGGTGTACTTGCCATTGTGCCAGTTTAAAATCTGCATATTAAGAGGCATTTCTTGTAACTTCATTCTTTTCTCATTATGATAAAGGTTAGCCTGTAGTATCTACTAACGCTTCAGAGATAATGAAATTAAAAGGGGCCAAGTGTCTCTAGCCATGCTCAGCAGGACGCACAGATTGAATCAAAGCCATTTGGCTGTGTTGAACCTGGATTAATTGTCTTACTTGACCACAGATGGGTGAGGAATAAATTCTTATTCCCTACGCCAATGAAATGCTGTGGTTGTTTCAAACCATGATTGACTGATGCAGTATGGTTATATTTGTGATGAAGTCCCTTAATTATATGTGATGTAAGAGTGGCCTAAAACTATACAAATCTTGTCTGAGATAACATTGTTCAGCCAGTGCTGATAAAAATCTTAATAAAATTCGTTTTCTTTCTTTTTAAACAGTATTTTGTGGAAATAATAGTGAAACGAGAGACCTGGCTAACATCAAATGACATTAGTTGATCTTTTAACATGGCATGTACATATACAAATATTTGAATTACTTCTTCAGATTTAACAAAGTTATCAATATAATGATTAGGAGACCCTACAATAGTCTTGCATGGTTATTTTATCAAAACAAGTATGTATAGTTTCCACTTAAAGTAGTTAGGGGATCAATTTCCATACATGTGAAGAGAAATTGATCACTATTTACTGTCAAAATCAATTATCTCAAGGCGGAACAGCTAAAAGAACTAGAATGGACAAAGGTTGCATCTGGTGACACCTGTCATCAAGGAGTTCTACCTAAAGCTATACCACGGGTAAAGAGAGCCCTTCAGCAGTAGAGTGTTATAAATTAATATAGAAGGTGAAGTAATAAGAAGCATGCTTTCATTATAAACTTTTTATTTATACTGAATAGGTTTAAGTACTTAAATTTGTTTCAAGAGACATACTTTGTCTCTAAGAAAAAGGTTAATGGTCAAAACTAAACAATTTCAAGACCATATCTTTAATTAGTAATTAGATAGCATACTAAATGCCTCTGCATCTCAATATAGCAATAGAGATAGGTTCATGGAAATAAAGCATTGTACATTACACAATAATATTTAAGGAGGCATAAACTGTATTTTACATAAATATTTCTCAACACTGAAGTTTATAATAATCACATCAATGTTATGAGAAAATATTTTTTCAAAATTATAAAATGTCAATGAAAATGAGCTATGCAGATGTACAAAAATGCTATCAAATATGAAGAATAAATAAAATATAATATAGCTGTCAATTATAGATTATTTTGAGGACACATTTAGTACAAGAACAAAAGTAGAAATTTTGCATGTATTTAAATATAATTATTAAGGGGAAATAAGGAAATGTAAGATCTATACTTTTCATAAGAAATTTGACTGAAAAACTAATTTAAGAGCTAGTATGGGAGCTAAGGTACTTTGTCTTACATATGATTGACCCTATTTTAGTCTCCAGGATCACTTATGCACACCCAGGAACTGCCAGGTACATGACTGAGCAGAAAATCATGAGTAATTCCTGAGCACCATCAATGTGACCATCAATCACAATATAAATTCTCAAAAGTACATAAAACAATAATATAGCTATTATTTTAGACAAATTTGCATACAATATCCAATATAAATTTTCACATAATACTTAAAATGTAAAAGTATGTAGAAACTGGTAGACATTATTGTTCTTACTGATCTGAAATCTTAGCCACAGCTTATTTATCTGTAAATATTATCATTTCTAAGCTATATTTTTTTATTTTATATATTTTATGATATAGAATCAAGTCAGTATGCAAATAATTCTATTTTCTTAATTAAAAGTTAAGTCAACATAACCAAATTAAATAAGAACAGTATGACATACCAAGTCTATAATAGAGAGGATTGTACTATTATTCTATTATTCTACATTAGAATAATATTAGAATGCTATTATATATATTCTAGTAATATAATTATCTTATAATTATATTATTATTCCAAATTATTCTGAATATTATTTCATTGTTCATATTTCTTATTGGTGATATTAAATGTTAAAAATATGATGAACAAAATAATTTTAGATTATATGCATTAATATTTTGACAATATTATTAAGGAGATATATTACTTCACTCACAGAATTTGTGCTTGTGACTGAGTATGAATATACATTTACACCTGTTAAATTTACACCTGTTCCTTAAGTCTCTGAAAGTTACCTGCTATTTTTACATTTTAATTTTGTTACCCAGAAAAAAATCAATCTGTTCTGTGGCAAATATACTTAATACGTATTTTTATCAAAATTTTTAAAGACTCAGTCAACAAAAATTAATCTATCGTCTATTGTATTATAATATAGATCTTGCTATGAACCAGGGTAACAGTAGAAATGCAACTTGAAATAGTAATTGAAGAAACACTAAGTTTTTGAACAAAAAGGAGAAAAAAATTAGTTCCTTTACTTAACCACTAAATTAAAATCAGTGCTATTGTCCTTAATCGCTATCACTTGCATTGACACATTTCTATAATCTATGTACTTCATTATACTATAGTATTGTTATTAACCTTTTGTTAGGGTTTATTTTTTCCTGTTAGTTTTTTAAAATAATATAGAATAAATAAAAATGCAAGCTTACGAAACGTGAATGAGTGATATTAGCACTTATAAAAAGAACCAACATAGAGTGTTAGGATAATATTCAAATATTGATTGAGTTAAAAGCGTTTCTTTTAGCCTTATGGTCAAAATTGTATTCATCAATAATTGCGATCTTTTTGTTTGTTTGCTTTATGTTTGCTTGCATGCTACATTTCAGGATACTGCTTGGGGCTATTCATGGCTGGATGCTTGGGGGTCACTCCTGGTGATGCTTGTGGGATCATAAAATGCTGGGAACCAAAAAACCAGAGACTGTTGTTTTGTCTCTCTGGTACTGATTAGAGTCTTTTAAAACTTTTGACCCTGTATTTCATTATTCAGTGTTTAATTAGAAATAAAAATGAAATAAATATTTAGGCAGATTTCAAGCTTATAGAACATGAAAAACAATCAATCCATTAAATGAGCCAAGATGTCAAGTCACAGCTTCCTGAGCTTTTAGAAGCTGTGTGCATAGATCCTCTCTCAACTGGAAGTGACTAACTCTAGGTGTCAGAGTATCCTGCTGACAGCTAAGCTCTCATATGACAGCAGTGATTAAACATTATCCATAATTTTTTTTTATTTCATCAAATTGAATCATAATTTTCAGGGCAAATAAAAGATTCACTTGTCAAAAATATTCATAGATCCTTCCTCATGAAACCAGAGATTAGATTTCTGCCAGCTGAGCTCAGAGAAACTGGATTGAAAATCTCAATATAATTTATTAAAAGTAAAAATTAGAGACAGAGAGATAGTGCAGCAAGTAAGGTGCTTGCATGAAGCTTACCAGTTTAGTTTCCTGGCACCACATAATGTTCCTCCGAGTACAGCCAGAAATGATTCCTGAACACAGAGCACGGAGTAGACCCTGTGCACTGCCAGGTATGATCTCCAATCAATACAAACACAAAATTTAAAAACTTAACTCCTAATTCGTCTTCCAAGAAAAGTATCATCTTTGTACTGCTAATTTTTTTCTTCCAATTACACAAAAAATATACAGCAGTGGTTTAATCATGCCATTAAGAATTTGAAGGGTGAAGAGATAATACAGTAAAGCCTGCCTTGCGTATAGCTAACCAGTGTTTATGTCCCCACACATGTGTTCCTCAAGTCTTGACAGGAATGATCCCTGAGCACAGAGCCAGAATAACACTGAGTACATTTGAGTGTGGCCCCAAAAACAAATAAATGAAGACACAAATAAGAACTCATTGTTTTAATTTGTGAAGCAAACTAAAAATGACAATGAATCTATACTCTTTCTTTGTCATTATATAAAATGCTGCTTTTGTATTTCTCACAATGAGGAAAATAGGCTTCCTAAAAAAACCCCAGCCACACATTTGTATAACTAGAATTAAAAGTTGCTTTTGCATAAAAATATAACTCTTTCAGTCTCATGTTGAAAAATAATTTATATTTTCCATTGAAACTTCTTGAAAAACAAGTTTAAGAAATTAAGTTTTCATTTTAAAGCATGCTTAATTTGATATATTGAAGAACAAAATAGACTGAAGGGGATATCTCTGGTCCAGAAGCCACTCAAAATTGATTGGACTCATTTTATATCACAATTTTATTCACTAAGCACCTACTTGCTGACCCAGGGCATAAGAAAATCACGGCTTATTTGCTAATTAAGTCAACAAAGATTTGCTTAATCAGCCTCTTATACAGATGCTGGAGATAATGTTGTGACTAAAGTAAGATGCTTTTATATTTTATATTTTAGTAGAGAAGAATACAGAAAAAGAGATATATTTATGAACTTATGAAATGGTAAGTACTATAAAGTTATCTAATGCAAACATAAGACAGTATTAATGTATTTATTTCAATATCTGTTGAACATATATTGAAGAAACCAGGTACTTTTAAGACAAGAAAGGTCCATGAGTTAACAATAACAATATAATTTTTAAAAGTATGCCTTTGACTAGAGAAAAAGTACAGCTGAGACAGCATTACCCATGGTTTCAAAGGACCTCGGCTTCATGCCCATACCACATATAGTCCTCCAAGTGTTACCGGTGTAAACTCTGATCACCATATCTGTGGCCCTAGGCCAAAAATTACATAAGTAAATAAACTATGTTAAACATTATATTATATTGGTAGAATATATAAAGTATATATAATTAGCAATTACTATAAAATATTAGTATAAGTTTTATGTTATTGTGGCATGTTGTTATGACATTTGTTGATATGACAGTCACAATATATCAAAATAATGTTAAATTTCTTAAAATTTTATTTTAAGTAAAGCATATATTATGGTTTAATATATGTAGACAGATTTATTAGTAGACATAGATAATAATGTGTTAAATAGAAAAAAAACAATATGATGAGAAGTACATGCAGAGTATATAATACCAAAGGAAAGAAATAGACCTGATTAATAGATAAGACAGACCCAAATGTTAATTCAGGTTCAAAAAGAAGATTTGCTGCCTTTCTTTTCTATTCAGGATTGATACTAGATAGAGTAGCACAGAGAATTCTCCCCACTAGGTTGCACTGAAAGGTCTCAAATCAGTCATTCAATACTCAAGAAAGTACAGGTGACAGAAGAATGAGATATGTATGTATATATTTATAAGTATATTATATATAAAATATATATAACTATATATTTATATATAGTTATTTTTTGATGCCTAGGTTATGTTGGTCACTTGGATTACTGAGTAGGGTTCTCAGAAAAAGAGAGTAGTAAGAGCAGAAATCACTTCTAATGATATGGAATAGACCCTGGAAACTAAGACTTCCTGGTAAAACACAAATAGAAATCAACAACATGCCACAGGATTGGGAAAGGGGGATTTATCAGTTCCAATCTGGTTTGTCTAAAACAACAATTACTTATGTGTATATGAAGATGAGTGATCATGGCATAGAATTGGAAGGGGATCAGCCGATAAAGACATCCAAGCAATGATGCAGTGTCACATGCATCAGTGGCCATTAGATTTAGTAGACCTGAGAGGAGGGTGCACAAACTGTGGAAATATGACTTAATGAAATCAGTGGTTTTTCAGATCAGGAGGAAAAACGTCTTGACTTATGCACTGAATAACAAACAGAAATGAATCTTGGCATTTAGAATAGTAGTAACCAGAGCAACTTTGCCTCCTTTCCTCTTCTAACAGGAAACATTCTGGCATGGGTCTCTGACTAGAAGCAAAGTTCTGGAATGTGGACTTTTGGCACAAACATGTCAAGTGAGGGCAGGGAGACAGAGGGGCATTTCCCCACCTCACTCACACTCAATGCTGTGATCAGTTTTGGTTTTCAAACTTTTGCTGCTCAGTTTCCTTTCTGTTCATTTTACAGCCACAATTCAAAATAACAGCAGCAACATAAAAACAACAAAACTGACTTGCTCTGCCAACTTCAGCAACTAAAATAAGCTGGCACAGATGCATAGGACAGAGTCTGTTGTCTATCATTATTAAAATATATAGGATTTTAAGAAAGGGTTGTCTTTGGATGGAAAACAGAAAAGGAGGTAACAAAGAACAGGCGAGGACCATAGTAACAAAAGTTAATGTTCTCCAAAGAAGCTAGACCAGTTTACCTTCCTACAAGCATGAAATAACATGGACAGTTCTCAAAAGACTAGGAATTGAGCTTCCAGTAAGAGACAGCAATTTCATACTTACCTACCCCTGCGATTGCCCCAAATGTGGGAAACTCGACTGCATACTTGTGGTAGAGGGGAACTGTGTTCACGCTCTACCCTGTAAAAAAACAAAAGATACAGCAATTTCACTTCACAGCATATACCCCAAGGGCCAAAATTTCTTTTCAAAAAAAAATTTGTACTCCAGATTTCAATTTCACTGCAGCACTATTCACAATGTCCAAATCTGGAAACAACCCAAATTTTCAAAAACAGATGGCTGGATAAAGAAACCAGTACATATAGACAATGGAATACTACACAGGTATAAGAAAATATGACATGCAATTTGCAACTTTGTGGAGAGTACCATGTAGAGTGAAGTTGGGAGAGGACAAATATCATCTGTAAGATATAAAGAAATATAGCAGGGGAATGATAAATGACCAAAGGCAACCAAAGAACTGGTTTTCAAAAGGAGCTTACCACTAGGAGGATGATGGGATGTGGAGGAGGAGGAACCCCCAGAACAATTGTGGTCTGAGAGATGCAGACTTTTTGGTCGAGGGTGTGATGCTAGAATATTTTATGCAAGAAATCCCAACATTAACATTTCAAACAACTACAGTGACTAAAACATAATTTTTAAAAATAGTGAACTTACTGAATCTGAGCTAAACCCAAAGAAACAAGTCAAAGATATCCAAAAAGAGTTACAAGAGCACAAGCTCAAGGAAGAGAGTGAAGATATTTTAAAAGTACAAACAAATGCTGGGAATAAAACTAACATCAGAAGGAATCTAACAATGAAAGCATAAGTAGTGGAGTTTATCTTGCACAAAAATATCAAAAGAGTGTATGTGATTACCCCACCTACCACAGTGAAGTCACTACCACTTTTCATCAATGCCCTTGTTTTATTTCTGGCCTACCATATCATGTTCCTCAGGTTTCCACTTTTATCTTTGTAATCCACTGCCTAGGGGTTATTATCAATTAATAGCATCTGTATCCTGAATCTTTCGCAAAAATTCATAGCAGATTAGTGGAACAAAACTATTTTTTTATTTTAAATTTATTTATTTATTTGCTATTTGCCATGTTATTTTATTTTATTTATTTATTTATTTATTTTTTATCATTTTTTTATTAGTGAAACACCATGAGGTACAGTTTGCTCAAGCGGGCCCAGTAATGTCTCCATTGGAGACTTTGTTGTTACTGTGTCTGGCATATCGAATATGAGGTACAGTTATAGACTTATAAATTTTTGTGCTTGGGTTTCAGTTATACAATGATCAAGTACCCATCCCTCCACCAGTGCCCATCCTCCCCCACCACGGGTCCCAGCATCCCTCCCACCCCCCATCCCCCCCACCCCGTCCCACGCTGCCACTGTAGCAGGGCATTCCCCCCTGTTCTCTATCTCTTCTTTTGGGTACTGTGCTCTGCAAGATAGGCATTGAGTGGCAATCATGTTTGGTCCACAGACCACTTTCAGCATAGCAGATTAGTGGAACAAAACTATTTTCCCACCCTAGGAGGGTCTTCACAGCACCATTTATTTGGTGCTCTCTTCTCTATCTGAGCTTCCTTTTCACCTAGCACATGTGGCTGGCCTTCAAGTCATGGAGCAAAATTCCTGGTACTAATCTCAGCCATTCCTGTTACTTTATGTTCCCCAGATGAATGCAATCTTTCTGTGTCTATCCCACTCTTTCTGACTCATATCGCTTAACATGATACTTTCCATGTAGTACCACTTGTATGTAAATTTCGTAACTTCATCTTTTCTAACGGCTACATAGTACTCCATTGTGTAAATGTACCAAAGTTTCTTTAACCAGTCATCTGTTCTCGGGAACTCAGGTTTTTTCCAGATTCTGGCTATTGTAAAGAGTGCTGCAATGAACAAACAATTGCAGATGTCACTTCGAGTATACCTTTTTGCCTCTCTGGGATATATTCCCAGGAGTGCTATAGGTGGGTGAAATGGAAGATCAAATTCTAATTTTTTGAGAATTGTCCATACTGTTTTCCAAAAGGGTTGGACCAGCCTGCATTCCCACCAGCATTGAAGGAGGGTCCCTTTCTCGCCACCTCCGTGCCAGCACCTGTGGCTTTTGTGGATGTGGGCCAGTCTCTGTGGTGTGAAATGATATCTCATTGTTGTTTTGATCTGCATCTCTCTGATGATTAGTGATGTAGAGCATTTTCTCATGTGCCTTTTTGCCATTCGGATTTCTTCTTTGCGAAAGTTTCTGTTCATTTCCTCGCCCCATTTTTTGATGGGGTTGGGTGATTTCTTCTTGTGTAGTTTAACCAGTACCTTGTATATCCTTAATATCAACCCCTTGTCGGATGTGTATTTGGTGAATATTCTTTCCCATTCTGTAGGCTGTCTTTGTATTTTGGTCACTGTTTCTTTTGAGGTGCAGAAGCTTCTTAGTTTAAGATAGTCCCATTTGTCTATCTCTGTTTTCACTTGCTCAGCCAGTGGTGTGACATCTTTAAAGATACCATTAACTTCAATATCATGGAGAGTTTTGCCAACTTTGTCTTCAATAAACGTTATGGATTGCTGTCTGATGTTGAGGTCATAAATCCATTTCGATCTTACTTTTGTGCATGGCGTTAGGCAGAGATCTGAGCCCACTTTTTTGCATGTAGCCATCCATTTTTGCCAGCACAATTTATTAAAGAGGCTTTCCCTGCTCCATTTCACTTTTCTTGCCCCCTTATCGAAGATTAGATGATTATATGTTTGGAAGGAGGTGTCAGTATATTCAACTCTGTTCCATTGGTCTGCAACTCTGCCTTTGTTCCAGTACCATGCTGTTTTGATTATTACTGCTTTGTAGTAGAGCTTGAAGTTAGGTAGGTTGATTCCTCCCATTTTCTTTTTCCCAAGAATTGCTTTAGCTATTCGTGGAGGCTTATTGTTCCATATAAATTTCAGGAGTGTTTGCTCCATTTCTTTGAAGAATGTCATGGGTAACCGTATAGGGATTGCATTGAATTTTTACAGTGCCTTGGGAAGTATTGCCATTTTGATGATGTTGATTCTCCCCATCCATGAACAGGGGATATTTTTCCATTTCCTCGTGTCCTCTTTTATTTCTTGAAGTAGCGTTTTGTAGTTTTCTTTGTACAGATCCTTTACTTCCTTAGTTAAGGCGGTTCCTAGGTACTTGATATTCTGGGGCACAAATGTGAATGGAATTGTTTTCTTCATGTCACTTTCTTCTCTTTCACTATTTGCATATAGGAAAGCCATGGATTTTTGGGTATTGATTTTATAGCCTGCCACTTTACTATACAAGCCTATTGTTTCTAGGAGTTTCTTGGTAGAGGTTTTAGGGTTCTCTAAGTATAGTATCATATCATCTGCGAATAGTGAGAGCTTGATTTCTTCCTTTCCTACCTGGATGCCCTTAATATATTTTTCTTGCCTAATCGCTATTGCAAGTACTTCCAGTACTATATTGAACAGCAGTGGAGAGAGTGCGTATCCTTGTCTCGTCCCTGACCTTAGGGAAAAGGCTCTCAGTTTTTCCCCATTGAGGATGATGTTTGCTGTAGGTTTGTGGTAGATGGCTTTAACTATATTGAGGAAAGTCCCCTCTATCCCCATTTTGGCAAGGGTTTTCATCATGAATGGGTGCTGGATCTTGTCAAATGCTTTCTCTGCATCGATTGATATGATCATATGATTTTTATCTTTTCTTTTGTTGATATGATGGATTATGTTGATTGATTTCCGAATGTTGAACCATCCTTGCATCCCTGGGATGAATCCTACTTGGTCATGATGTATGATCTTTTTGATGAGTTGTTGAATTCTATTGGCTAGTATTTTGTTGAGAATCTTGGCATCCTTGTTCATCAGGGATATCGATCTGTAGTTTTCTTTTCTTGTGGTGTCTTTGTTTCCTTTTGGTATTAAAGAGATATGGGCTTCATAGAAACTGTTTGGGAGAGTTTCTGTTTTTTCAATTTCCTGGAAAAGCTTGAGATGAGCTGGCAATAGGTCCGCTTTAAATGTTTGGAAAAATTCGCTAGTAAATGCACCTGGACCTGGGCTTTTGTTTTTGGGAAGACTTTTGATTACAATTTCAATTTCCTTGATGTGAATAGGTCTATTCAGGTACTCTATATCTTCTTGATTCAGCTTTGGGAGATGATAGGAATCCAGGAATTTATCCATTTCTTCTAGGTTCTCTTGTTTTGTGGCATACAGACTTTCAAAGTAGTCTCTGATGATCTCTTGAATTTCTTTAATTTCTGTTGTGATATCCCCATTCTTATTTCTGATTCGATTTATTAAGGCTCTCTCTCTGTTTCTTTGTGAGTGTTGCTAGTGGTTTATCTATCTTATTTATTTTCTCGAAGAACCAGCTCTTGGTTTCATTGATCTTTCAGATTGTTTCTTTGTTTTCCATGTCGTTGGTTTCTGCTCTAAGTTTTATGATCTCTTTCCTTCTGCCTGATTTAGGCTCTTTCTGTTGATCCTTTTCTAAGGTCTTGAGCTGTGAGGTCAAGTTGTTTATGTGCATCGTTTCTACAGTCCTAAGATATGCTTGCAAAGCTATAAATTTTCCCCTTAATACAGCTTTCGCTGCATCCCATAAGTTCTGGTAGTTTGTGTCTTCATTCTCATTTGTTTCCAGGTATCTTTTGATTTCGTCCTTGACTTCGTTCTTGACCCACTCATTGTTCAGCATCGAGTTGCTTAATTTCCAGGTGTTTGATTTGGTTCTCCGTGTCAGTGTGTGATTCACTTCTACCCTCAGTGCATCATGGTCTGAAAAGATGGCTGATACTATTTCTATCTTCCTGATTCTGTTGAGGTATGTTTTGTGTCCTAGGACATGGTCTATTTTGGAAAATGTTCCGTGAGCACTGGAGAAGAATGTGTATTCTTTCTTTTTGGGGTGTAAAGCCCTGTATAGGTCTATAAGCCCTTTCTCTTCTATTCCTTCTTTTAAAGCCAATAATTCCTTGCTGGGTTTTGTTCTCGTTGATCTATCCAGAGTTGATAAGGCGATGTTGAAGTCTCCAAGTACTATTGTGTTGGTAGCGATGTCCTCCTTAAAATCTGTTAGCACTTGTTTTAGATATTTAGCTGTTCCCTCATTAGGTGCGTATACATTTAAGAGTGTGATTTCTTCCTGCTGTACGTATCCCTTGATGAGGAGAAAATAGCCTTCACTGTCCCTTCGAATCTTTTTCAACGTGAAATTAATGTTGTCGGATACTAGTATGGCCACCCCAGCTTTTTTGAAGGAGCTGTTTGCTTGCAGTATTGTTTTCCATCCTTTGACTTTGAGTCTGTGTTTGTTCTGGCTGTTGAGATGAGTTTCTTGTAGGCAACAGAATGTTGGGTTTTGTCTCTGTATCCATTTTGCCACTCTGTGTCTCTTAAATGGTGAATTTAGACCATTGACATTGAGAGAGAGTATGGTTATGGGGTTTTGTGTCATTTTCTGTGCGGGTGTGTTGTTGTTGTAGGGTTTGTCTTGTCTTATAGTAGCCCCTTTAGCCCTTGCTTTAGGTTTGGTTTTGAGTTTATGAAGTTCCTGAGGTGCTGTTTATCTAGAAAATAGTGTACTGTTCCTTCGATTTTGAGGGAGAGTTTAGCCAGATTGAGTATTCTTGGTGAAGCATTCATTTCAGTGAGTTTTTTGACTATATGTCGCCACTGCCTTCGGGCTTGCAGGGTTTCCTCTGATAGGTCTGCTGTGAATCTAAGGGGTGCTCCTTTGTATGTGATTTCCTTCTTTGCCCTTTCTGCTTGCAGTATTGTGTCTCTATCCGCAGCATCGATCCTTCTAACTATATGTCTTGGAGTGTTTTTGTTGGGGTCTCTTTTAGTTGGCACCCTTCGGGCTTCTTGAACCTGAATGGATGCATTGTGGAGCTCTGGGAATTTTTCAGCAATGATTTGTTTGACGGTGTTTTTTTCGTTGGGATTGTTTCCCTGAGCTTCAGGTAGTCCCATGATTCTAATGTTATTCCTCTTGGAATCATCTGCTAGGACTCTGATTTTCTGTAAAGCTATTTTGAGGTCCCTTGCCACTGTTTGTTGTTGTGTGTTGGCTTGGCGCATCTGATCTTCCAGCTCACTGATTCTCTCTTCAGCTGCGGTCATTCTATTTTTAAGAGAAGAAACTGAGTTTCTCATTTCATCTACAGAATCTTTTAATCGTGACATTTCTGCTTTCATTTCTTCGCGTAATTTGTCGATTTTTTCTGTGATGTTACTGGCTATCTGTCTGATTGTTTCATTGAGTTGATTGAACATCTTGATGACTTCGTATGTGAATTCTATGTCAGAGAGGTCCCTTAGGTGAGCTGTATTGACAGAATGTTCTGGATTGTTTTTGTTGTCCTCCACTTGTGGGGATTTTCTTTGTTTCTTCATATTGCTGAGTAGGTTGGGGACTAAATTCCTTGGGAACTAGGTTCCTTAGAATGGGTAAACAACCTGCGGCCGCATGAGCTTTGGCCTGCCGGAAAATAGGCCACGCCCACTTCTGAAGCCACGCCCACTTCTGAAGAGGTCACACCTCTATGGAAAACTGGGTTTGAGATGAGATGGGCGCCGCGTGAGGAGTGAAGAGGGGACGGCAGACACAGCTGCGTTTCTCCAGGCGTCTGCGGGGACGCCTGAGGTCCCAAAGGGAAAGATGGAAGTCCCGGGGCCACACACCAGAGGCTGAGCTGACCTGGGTTTGAGATGAGATGGGCGCCGCGTGAGCAGTGAAGAGGGGATGGCAGACGCTCACAGCTGCGTTTCTCCAGGCGTCTGCGGGGACGCCTGAGGTCCCGAAGCTATTTATTTGCTTTTATGGGTCACACCTGGCAATGCACAGGGGTTACTCCTAGCTCTGCACTCAGGAATTACTCCTGGTGGTGCCCAGGGGACCATATAGGATACTGGGAATCAAAGGCGGGTTAGCCGCATGCAATGCAAATGCCTTACCCACTGTGCTATCACTCCAGCCCCTGAAACAAAACTATTTTAAACATATAACCTAAATTATGGTAATAAAATGTTAAGAAAATAGGTGATTCAATAATTTTGTGAATCGAAATTAAATTGTTAACTTCTTTGTAGCCATGTAATTGAATTAGAATAATAAGAAGAATTAATTTTACAAAGAGTTTCAAAACATTTTCTTAATTTTATTTTTATAAAAAACGCTGTGATTTAGAAAGTTGCTCCTTATACAGTTGTTTCAGACATTTAGTGTTCCGACACCACTAGTGTGAACTTCCTTATGCCAATATACCCATTTTCTCTCCCTTCCCAAATCTGCCACATTAGGCCCATAACAAACTTACTTTATACTACTTTTTCAACAAAAATTTAGAGAAATGGAAGTATAATGATCAGAAAATAAATCAATAAGAATCAATTTGTGATTGCTATTATTTCAACCAATGTGAACAGGAAAATAAAATTCTTTAATACAATATAATAAAAAGCTTATTCTCATTTGCATAAGTAAGTTTTCAACTATGGAATCTAAAATATGTACAATAAATTTTATTTTACATTTGGATCTCACTATGGTAATTGTGCCTTACCTGTCATTCATAAAACTTAAAAAAAATTCTGTGCTAATATTTTGCAGTTTTCATGAAGTAGGTAAAGCCTACTTTTGTAAATTTCCCCCCTGCATTTTATGTAAACACTGTGGTTCACAAACTTCATGATGATTTGTTATAGACATCCAATATTCCAACAACAATCTCACCTCCATTGTCATCTTCCCTTCACCAGTGTCTCCAATCTTCCCAACTAACCTTCAAGCCTGGCTCCATAACAGGCCCTAAAATAATTTATTTTATATTACTTGTAACCAATAAATTGCTGGTGGAATGAACAAAAAGTATTTACTTAGAACAAAATTTGTGTGAATCATTGTTAAATAATTTTAAAATGAAAAAATACCAGGAAATAAGTATAAAACTACAACAATGACTCAACTGACTCAAATGGAAAGAATGAAAACAAGATTGGGGTAGTAGGTGGGACAAAACAATCTAGAAGAAATATCAGATTTTATTATAAGGGATAATATATGGATGAAGGGAATTCAAGAAAATGGAGACAGAAAGAGAGTGAGAAAGAGAGTGAAAGAGAGAAAGAGAGAGAGAGAGAGAGAGAGAGAGAGAGAGAGAGAGAGAGAGAGTAGGATGGTGCAGTCATTATCAAAGCTAGAATAACCTAAAACTTTCCAAAGAAAAATAACCATATATGTCTCTGAAATTAAAAGAACAACCAAACTTGGAAAGCTAGATGACCTATAGCAAGACATATTTTAGTTAAAAGTACTTTCAAGTTTTCTCATTCATGTACGAAAATGAAGACACTTAGCAAAAATAATTGATCTATTATTTATGTGTCAGAATGTGCCAGAAAACCTTAATAAAAACAAACATTAAAATGCTGTTCATAACAAAACATCAGGGGCTAAAGTGACATTGCAGCAGATGAAGCACTTGCTTTGCAATTGTAGCCAAGCCTGGTTTGTTTCTCAGCACTGATTAGGGTCCCCAAGCACCACCAGAAGTGATCTCTGATCAGAAAGCTTGGAGTTATCCCTGAGCATCTCTGTGTGTGGTCCAAAAGCAAGCAAATAAAAATCAAATCAGCAACTGCACCAAATGAAAAAGTGAAATATTTTATATAATCGTAGATGGGATTTCATATAAAGTTAAAATAGTTGAATGCAAATTAATTCTTATTATTTGATAATACTAATACAAAGCATGGTTAAGTTTAGTAATAAGTCTAGTTACAAATAATAAATGAATAATTAATTTTGATTGCCAAGTACATGTAACTCAAAATTACATCTGAAAACACCTTTAACTGTAAAAATATACAAATATATATATATTTAATATTGTATTCATAGTCATAATAATAGTCAACATTTTTTCTGGTGAGGCTGATAACATTCTCATCACAAAAAAATAATGGTTATAAAATATGATTTGTGTTTCCTGTTCATCACAAATTAAACTTTTTGACTATATTAAACTTAAATAATTTTCAATAAAACTAGAGGTCATAGTAACAAAAATTTGTAATTAATTCTTATAAAGTTCGCTGCATTCCCAAAATTACTAAAAATCTTTTGTCAACAAATAAAGTACCACAAAATTAAGCATTGGAAGCTTATATTTTAACAAATTAAATATACTAAAAACAAAGTTTGCAAGTGGGAAGTTATTGGATTTTTCAGAAAAACAAAAACAAAGGCAAAGAAAATTAATTGATAATGTGAATAGACATAAATGCTAGTTCATAAAGTTTTATTTTTGATATTTTAATTTATGAGAATATTTTAACACTACTAACAATATGATAGGTAGTTAATACTCTTAAATTTATTAAACTATTGAAATATCACTTGCTTAATCACTTAACTTCCCGTTAGTCGTCGATTTTCTCAAGAGGGCGCCAGTAGCGTCTCCATTTGTCCCTGTCGCGTGCTAGTGTAGCCCAATGGCATCTGTTCACTCTGGGAACATGAAGAGCCTCAAACCGATCGTTCAATGATCTTGATGAAGAGGTCTGACCATCTGGTAGGTGGGCGGTCACGTGGTCTTTTGACATCCCGTGGAATCCAGTCGGTAACAGCTCTAGTCCAGCGGTCATCTTTAAATCTCATTACGTGACCAGCCCATCTGATTTTTGACACCTTGGCAAATGAGACAGCGTCCCTGACTCTTGATCGTCAACGGATGTCGGAACTCCGGATTCTTTCTCTCATTTGAGTGAAACGTGATATTCCAAGCATAGCTCTTTCAATTCCTCTTTGGGAGACCCGAATAGCATTCTCATCCTGTTTGTGTAGGGCCCAGGTCTCTGAGGCATATGTTAATGCAGGAAGAACAGTGGAATCAAAGAGATGTGCCTGGAGCCGGAGGTTCTTCGTCCTCTTAGCTATTTCTTCGATGTTCTTGAGGCGTTCCAAGCCACTCTCTTCCTCCTGAACAGCTCGAGTGCCAGGTCATTTGTCATGTTGACTTCTCGACCTAGGTACACATAGCTGTTGCATTCGGAGATGGTCGTTATGTTGAGAGCAAATGGGGCGTCAGGAACGAGGTTGTTTCTCATAAACATTGTCTTCGTAAGGTTCAGTTGTAGTCCTACCTTTCCACACTCACAGTCAAAGTCGGCCAGCATTTGTGCCACTTGGCTGATGTTTGGGGTTATTAAAACAATGTCATCAGCAAAGCGGAGGTGGTGTAGTGGCCGACCATCTATCTTCACTCCCATTCCTTCCCATTCCAGTCGTCGCATGATGTTCTCGAGGGTGGCACTGAAGAGTTTCGGTGAAATGGTATCACCCTGCCGCACCCCTCTCTTGACATCAACGATCACTTCTTTGTAGAATGGTGAGATCCTGGTAGTGAATCTGCAATACAGCTCACGGAGGATCACAACTGGTCTCCTCCACATGACCCTGAAGGCTTCACCAGTAACTACAAACTATTGAAATAAAGTAAAATAAATTTTAAACATTTAACATGTAATTTTTAATGTTTCAATAATAAATGTAAATCCTTCAGACTTTAACATGTATGCTATTTCAATTTGCTTTTTTTTAATTTGACTACACTATAAATTTAACAATAAGTAAATTGGGTTCTATCAATTAACAAATATTTTAAAACGTATATTCTTGTAGGCTTTTTTGGAGTAAAAGGCCACACCTGGCTATGCTCATTGCATACTTTACTCCTGACTGTATGCTCAGGTTTCACTCCTTGTTGGGGTCAGGGGATCACAGTTGGCATAGGGATCAAAGAAGAGTAGGGCAGATTTAAGACAAATATCCTATCTTCTGGACCCAGAGCCTCCAGAGACTCTTCTAGATACTTTAGTCTCACTGTCAATAACATTTGTCTTAGATGCTGAGTAGTGTTGTCAATGCTGTATTTACAATGCAGGGGGAAAAAATCAAAATCACACAAATTAAATATGACAAAACTATAATGATGAAAATAAAATCTTTTTGAATAGAAGTGAAATAGGGCTGATATTATTTTAAAAAGATGTCACAGATATTACCTTAGTTAAGGAGTTTTTTTAGCAGATATACAGATGAACTGATGTTCTGGCCATGTACATATCTTATAGGACATCAAACAAGGCAGACATAAAATCGAAAATTATGACCTTAGTGAAAATTAAATTATTGTTGCCCCTAAATTCTAAAATGGTCATTGAAATTTGTGGAAGCAAAAAGTAGCTGGAAGATGCATAGAATTGTAAGGAAAGATGGGGCCAGGACTGCTTTGAATTATTTTTTCTTTCATTATAATTGTGATGAACAATAATGACAAATTGGAAGAGACAGAATAACATGATTCAGGTAACATATAAATTTTTTCTGCCTTTTATGTGAATTGAAGAAAAATTATTGTAGGTATTAAATGAAGGAATAATGCTATTACAAATTAAGACAGAAAAGAAATTTAGCAAATTTTCATGCTATGTATATATTAAACACTTTGCTGTATTTATAAAACATTATCATCATTAATATGTACATATAGATATTATTTGATTTATTGAAAAGCATGTAATTAAAAGTTATAAATGGATGTGAATTGTTTAACTGTATATGAAGTTAACATACAAATAGAGCTGAAAATATTAGTAATCTAAAATTTTGTGAATTATACTTAGAATTTAGATGCCACATAATAACTAATGAACTGATCTTATCTCAATATGCATATGCAAATAAGAATAAATGTCTATGCTCAACAATAGCACTACAAAAGATTATTGTAATAGGTTCTATTATCTGAGTTAATGAATAGCTCACCTCACTTGATAAGGTCACAATTGGTCCCAATGCATTACTTAATACAATGTTATTCTTCAACTCTATGTATATGTTTAATTGTAATGGACTATTTTGACAAGACATAAAAATAACAAAGAACATTGTCTCTGTGAGTCAGACAGAAATTAAAGAAAGCAAACTCATCCATATTTAGGATTTTAACAGTGTATGCTTTTATATATATTTAATTTATAATATAGGTATTTATTAATAATAACCTAAAATTATTTTTCCATAAAAGCCATAATATTTATTTCTTAGTTAAAGGTCCTAAATTTCTTGCCTCATAGGGATATGATTAAAAGAATTACATATAAAGTGGTCACATGTGTAAGATCTATGAGACCCTCACTCACTGAGTATCTTGATTTGATTATTGCATTACACTCTACCTCTGTGCGATGAATATAGATTCCTAGAAGGGGAATAGTTTGCCTTGAAAATAAATTTATGTGAAATTTCATCAAATCATCCTTAGAGATAAAACCTAAAAGCAAAACATATTACAATGTCAAATGTATTCCTCAAGAGGCTAAATAAATTAAATCTTCAGCAGGAAGCTGCATAAACATTGAATTGCAACAGGCATGTTTTACAGGCAGATTAAACTACTAATAGCCACAAAAAAATGTGTGACCTTAGCAAATAATGCTATTATTTCATACTAATTACAGTAGTATCACTACCCTTAAGATGTGTTTTTCTTTTAAAATAGTTTAAAAATAAACATAAATGTCTCCATCACCATAATCTTAGTTAATATGTTACTTTTAAAAAATCTCTTATTCACTGCAACAAGAGTAAATTATAGACATGAAGTTGTGATGTAGAGCAAAGAGGTTGCTGTTTAATAGAAGAAAAAATAATATCGCTTTCAAGATCACTGAGTGGTCCTAAAAGAACTCCTACTCTTGCAATAATTTATTTTCAGTTTATATTTCTTCTAACTGAACCTTGCAAAGTATGTAATGAAGTGTTGTGTGGTACTAATATGAAAAGACAAAGGAACTGACCCTTATTTTTAAATTTTGAGGGAGACAAAGTTATTTCAATTGGACATCATTTATATTGTAACTATATACTTTCTTAAACCTAAACATTTGAAAACTTTGGGATATTTACTAAAAATGTTAGCTTTATTTAAAAATTTTAATTTACTTAGATACACTATAGGAAAGAATTTCTGAAACACCAAGAGAATTTTATTTCTTTTTTTATTAGTGAAACACCATGAGGTACAGTTGTAGATTTACAATTTTTTGTGCTTGGGTTTGATTATACAATGATCAGATACCCATCCCTCCACCAGTGCCCATTTTCCACCACCATGAATAATATCCCCCCCACCCCCATTCCCCCATCCCCCCCTGCCTCTGTGGCAGGGCAATCCCCTGTGTTCTCTCTCTCCTTTTGGGTGTTGTGGTCTGCAAAAGAGGCATTGAGTGGCAAACATGTTCAGTCCATAGTCCACTTTCAACATGCATCTCCCCTCCTGAGAGCATCCTCCAAACACCCTTTATTTGGTGCTCCCTTCTCTATCTGAACTGCCCTTTCCTCTAGAATGCCTGACTGGCCACTAAGCTATGGAGTAATCCTCCTGGTGCTGATCTCAGCTATTCTTGGGTATTAATCTCATATTTTGTTACTTTATATCCCCCAGATGAATGCAATCTTTCTGTCTATCCCTCTCTTTCTGACTCATTTCGCTTAGCATGATTCTTTCCATGTTGTACCACTTGTATGTAAATTTCATGACTTCATCTTTTCTAACAGCTACATAGAACTCCATTGTTTAGATGTACCAAAGTTTCTTTAACCAGTCATCTGTTCTTGGGCATTCAGGTTTCTTCCAGTTTCTGGCTATTGTAAAGAGTGCTGCAATGAACAAACAAGTGCAGATGTCACTTCGACTATACATTTTTGCCTCTCTGGGATATATTCCCAGGAGTGGTATTGCTGGGTCAAATGGGAGCGCAATTTCTAATTTTTTGAGAATCGTCCATACTGTTTTCCAGAAGGGGTGAACCAGTCGACATTCCCACCAACAGTGAAGGAGTATCCCTTTCTCGCCACATCCGCGCCAATATCGGTTGCTTTTGTTCTTTTGAATGTGGGCCAGTCTCTGAGGTGTGAGATGGTATCTCATTGTGGTTTTGATCTGCATCTCCCTGATGATTAATGATGTAGAGCATTTTCTCAGGTGCTTTTTTGCCATTCGGATTTCTTCTTTGAGAAAATTTCTGTTCATTTCATTGCCCCATTTTTGGATGGGGTTGGATGTTTTCTTCTTGTGGAGTTTAACCAGTATTTTGTATATCCAACACCAAGAGATTTTGGGTACCAATACTTTGTAGAGATTTCAAGAAAATATGACTTGAAGCTACAAACTTAACAAGAAAGACGACAAATACAAAAAATAGAAAAAAACAGACAATTTAAAAGAATCCCTCTATCAGGGAGTATTATGAACACATCTGTTTGGGGACGATCAATATTACATTTTCATAGTAAGCCTTCCTCGCATGAACTGAGAATGAAAGAAGTAAACCAAATGCTAGTAGAATGCATGC
Source organism: Sorex fumeus (assembly GCF_029834395.1). Taxonomy (NCBI): domain Eukaryota; kingdom Metazoa; phylum Chordata; class Mammalia; order Eulipotyphla; family Soricidae; genus Sorex; species Sorex fumeus. The sequence goes on along the minus strand of NW_026606071.1, from coordinate 10,120,464 downwards.
TATGGCCTAGGGAAATGGCACATACTTCAGGCGCTATCCTTACAAAAGTGAGACAAGAAAGAGTTCAATTCCTGGCAAAAGTAGGCATCCTTATTGTGACTGCCAACTCTGTTGCTATGTATCTGGTACCCACAAACAAATGATGGGCACCAAAACCAAGTTTACATCACCTGTAATACTGCACCAAGTATGCAAGCATCAGGAGCAACTGTGTTACCTGGAACAGAACCAAGTGTGCATGCGAGTACTGCCATTGTGTGTGCATCTCCCAGAACACTGCAACGTGCTCTGGGAGCACGAAACTGCATTGAATGGAACCACCACAGCAATGAAGGGAAGGAAGAAGGAAAAATAAAGTATAACATATGATGTAACAGATAAAAACGAGGACTCTGTAAAATGTCTAATGAGCCAGTCACAATAAAACAAAACAGAACTGATTTAATGTGATGAGGCATCGGTACTGGTCAGATTCAAATAGAGAAAATTAAATGGTGGCAGCCAGGGACAATAAGGAGGACAAATGATGGATAGATGTTTAATAACTTATGAATACTGAAAATTTGAAATAAGTTTGGAAATGAATGATAGTGATTACTGCAAAATAATGGGAATATAGTTAATGCCACAGAATTAATTATACTCATAAATGATACATTTTATCTGAAAACCATAAGGTATACATTTTGCATGTTTTATTATAATAAAATTATTTCTTCAGACCAAAATGTATGATCAGATACATATTTGGACCATGCAAAGAAATAAAAAAGAGAAATTAATAAAATATGCTCCTGGTATCTATAAAAATAATTAAAAATCAAATTAATTTTTTTCTTTAACCTGTATTAAAAGATAGCAGATGCCACTGGTCAATGAAAATAGGAAAAGGTATTGAAATTCATCCTTTAGACTTTATTTTTGTTTATTATATTAAATTTCAGGAAACATTCAGTGGTGCTCAGAGTTTTTTTGGGGGGAACCATATAAACCTCAGGGAACCATATGTGATTCTAGCAATCAGACCCAGATCGGCAGCTTTCAACGCAAGCATCCTAACATCCTGCCCACCTTCTATACCTTAAAGAGATAATAAGGGGATATCTTTTTACTGTGATGATGTTCCCCTCTGTAAGTTTCAATGAGGAAGGGGGTGTGTGGGCCTGCACAGGACTCAAGTGTTCTGTGGCTGAGAGCTGCTTCACCTGGTAGGTCCATGACAATGAATGGACGATGGACCTGGGGAAAGGAGAAAGAGGAACCAGGTCACAGGCTGGTCAGTTGTCGGTTTATTTCTCTCTCCTCCCCGGCGTACTCCAATCTTTTCCCTTATGGTTCATAGTCATAGTTTTAGTCATTGTCCTAGTCATCAGAGTCCCATCATCGTAGTCTCCTCTAGACCTCAAGGTCCTCTCTTTCGTTATATCCTCTTTGTCTCAAGTAGTCTCATAGTCCACTACTTCCAATTATCGTCATCATCTGGTTCTCCTTCTAGTTTCAAAGTCTCCAAAGTCTCAGTTCTCCTCCTCATCTTCAATGTCTGACCGTGAACCTTGTAGTCTTCAGTATCTAGTCCCAGGGTCTCATCTTCAGCATCAAGTCCCCAACGTCTAGTCCTCAACATCTAGTCTTCAGCATCTAGTACTCAACATCTTCAACATCTTGTCCTGACTTTCTGATTCCCGAAGTCTAGTCCTCACTTTCTCCTTTCCTAAGATAGTAATCCATTTAAACAATCATAATAAATTTGTTTCTTATAATATTTCTAGCAATGTCATTTTGTATGAACACATTAAGAGAGATATTAAACTCAAAGGTTGACTCTTCCTAGGGACATCAAGCTATATATTCCAGACCATAGTTTTCAGGCTAGGTTACTCTTTCTTAACCCCAGCAGGGTTGATATTCAGTTACTTCTATTTGGGTCGTGAAATTTTGTCCATGACTGTGCTCTTAATTTATAGTTAAGTATTATGGCTCTTGGCTTGGTGCATTTTGATGCCAGGGTAGCTCACAGCTTGCCCTGGCTCCACCCAGTCCCTCATCGGGATCCTGCTCTTGGAGTGCTAGGAACTAAGGGCAACGGAGGCTTAAGTCAAGTAAATATGGATGCCCAGGAGTAAATATTATTTTGGAGTCAATTAACTCTGACGTTACATAGCATAGTAGCAAATGTCTTTCTGTGTCTATACAAAAAGGACATTACTATATAAAACATGCAAATGACATGAAGAAAAAAGGAAAGCAATATAAGATTATTAGTGCTTGATGAAATTGGGTGTGTCTAAATTCCACTGTTGTGGGAGTGGCTCAATAAAACTTAAGCTCCCTGAGGGAAGATCAAGGACAACCCAATGTTATCAATGTTATCCAACACCACTCTTAAAAAAAAAAAAAAACTCTTTTCTGCCCCAAACCACAGAATATAGCCTCTTTTGAAAAATATCTTCTCTTCAGACTATAAGACAGGTAAATACTGATATGAGGACTACTCCCTAGATTCAATGACAATGTCCTTATAAAAGATATGAGATGCAGAGAAGTCTGGAGGTATGCATTAAGCCATGAAAACAAACAAACAAAAAAGAATTATATTAGACACAAGTGACAAAAGAAACCTGAGCTAATTCTTCAATAAATTCTCTTGATAACAAAATTTCAGACTTCCAACCTCCAACCTTGTGCAAAAATAAATTTCTGTTGTTTTACACCACACTGTTCATGGTATTATTATGATTGTTCCAATAAACTTAAATAGTTTCTATTCATGGTTTTACAGACAAAACTGGACACCTTAGACAATAAAAGTCCTAGAAAATAATAATTACATAACTGAAATTATTCTATATATATGAACACTGAATATGCATGAAATAATATATCAAAATAAAATCCTCAGTTCATACATATTCCACTGCACACTAAGTTATTTATAAAACAAATTGCACATAAACTATTCCAGATAATGCGTATGAGGGGGGACAAGGAAACACTTCACTTCTTACCTTGTGTCTTTAAGTCATCATGACAATAATAAAACAACTAGAAAATATCGAAATGGAAGAAAAAGTTTCCTACAAATATCTTTTGTCTACTTGTACAGAAATTTTAGCTAATGGTTATAGCAACAAATAAAATCAGCAGTGCATTATCCTCAAATGCTCTTATCCCAGGAATTCAGTGATTATTTCATACTAAAAAAATAATAATAAATTTGGAGGCTGGATTGATATTAGAGTGGATAGAGCATTTGCTTTGTAAGCAAGAGACCAAGTTCCATCACTGGCACCCCATATGGACCCCTGAGCATTTCGAGTGGTCCCTTAGGACAGAGTCAGGAGTAAGCTCTGAGTACCACCAAGTATGGTCTCCAAACAAAGCAAAACAAAAAACAACAACAAAAAAATGTAATTCATCAAATCCATTATACCAAGTAAAAATACATGATGAACTTCATGTCTGTAGAAAAAATTTTGAAAGTGTTTAGCAAAATCTAAACTCCTTTCTTAGTTCTATCTCTGTGCTGAAGGGCTCACTTCAGGCCTTGCACAAGAGATTTTATGTAGTTCATTGGTTAGAACAAGAGGTCAGACATGTATAAGCCAAATGCCTTCGACTGTGCACTATCTATACCTCCACTCCCACAAAGAATTTATTAGCTAAACATTTTTTCGAAAAGATAATTTTTGTTTGGGCAGGAGAAATAGTACTGTGAGTAGCACGTTTGCCTTGCACAACTCCTACTCAGGTGCCATTTCTGAAACCAAATACGGCCCTCTCCTGTGTTCCAGGAGTGATTCCTGAGCACAGGGCCAGGAGCATCACCACCAGGTATTGTGCAAACAGAATCACAAACACACACACACAAACACACACACACACACACACACACACACACACGGATACATTGCATATGTTTATACTGTATTTTTAGATTCATGTATATATTTTTAAAAAGTAATTTGACATAATGCAGATCTGTAGTTGCCTAGAGTCAGAAATGGCGGACAATGAAAAAGGGACAACAGGCACACTTTAAAGTTGATTTATTTAAAATCTACACTATGGGGGCTGGAGCGATAGCACAGTGGGTAGAGCGTTTGATTTGTGCGCAGCCCACCAAGGTTTGATTCCCCTCATCCCATATAGTCTCCTGAGCACTGCCAGGAGTAATTCCTGAGTGCAGAGCCAGGAGTGACCCCTGTGCATCGCTGGGTGTGACCCAAAGAGCAAAAATAATATAATAATAATAATTATTATTATTATTATAATTAATAATAAAATGGGCTGGAGCGATAGCACAGCGGTAGATCATTTGCCTTGCATGCAGCCAACATGGCCGACCCGAGTTCGATTCCTCCGCCCCTCTTGGAGAGCCCGACAAGCTACTGAGAGTATCTCATCCGCATGGCAGAGCCTGGCAAGCTCCCCGTGACGTATTCGATATGCCAGACACAGTAACAACAAAGTCTCCAATGGAGATGTTACTGGGCCCGCTCGAGCAAATCGAAGATCAACGGGAGGGCCTTCATTTTACTTTTACTTTTAATAATAAAATAAAATATTCACTATGATTCAGAGGCATGCACGTATAACAGAATTTAGTAGTACACTTTAAAAAATGAAAAATGTATTGTAAATATGTTATACTTTTAAAAGGATAGAGCCTTTCTTACATAAAGAAAAGCTCAAATTCTAAATTTAAAATTGGGGTGGGAAGGTTAGTCAGTGAAAAAACACATGCTCTTCCTGATTTTTGTCTCAACACCACCAACCACACTCCAGGAATATAAAAGAGAAGAAATGTAACTATTATAAGCTTAAGCGTCATTACAATTTTTGGATAAAAATATAAGAATGAATCATTTCCAATAATCCTGAGTTAATATTACATTGATATATCAAAGATAGTTGCAAGTGATAGGAATATTGGAAATCAAATTAATTAATACAGAAAAACATTTTATACATGCCGTTAATTGAATTATGATGTGTACTCAAAAATTGAAAGACAATTAGGGAGATATCTTAATTACATCTATGCAAAAACTTTTTTATAAAGATGCCACCCTAGCTGCAAATAAAACATTAAAAGATTACAAATTTATACAGTAAGATGAAAATTTTTATTATAAAAAGTATAAAATTGAAATAAAGACAAATTGGAAAGTCATAATTATACAATAATAGAATTAGTATGCAGGAGATGTGAAAGTTATGAATGAATAAGAAAGAATAATATTGGAAAAATTGGGCAAATGTAGGTCAACAAAATTATAAAGTTGAATGATAAATTCTAGTTTATAAAAAATAGTGTTCAGGGTCTGGAGCAATACTGTGGCAGATTGCATGCTTACCTTGCAAGAAGCTGACCTAGTTTGATGCCCACTATCCCATACGATCCACTAAGTCCCACCAGGTATGATCCCTGAGCACAGAACCAGGGGTAAGTCTTGATCACAATAGCCAGATGTGGTCCAAAATCACTTAATCACTTAACTTCCCGTTAGTCATCGATTTGCTCGAGCGGGCGCCAGTAACGTCTCCATTTGTCCATGTCGCGTGCTAGTGTAGCCCAATGGCATCTGTTCGCTCCGGGAACATGAAGGGCCTCAAACCGATCGTTCATGATCTTGACAAAGAAGTCTGACCATCTGGTAGGTGGGCGGCCACACGGTCTTTTGACATCCCGTGGAATCCAATCAGTAACAGCTCTAGTCCAACGGTCGTCTTTAAATCTCATTACGTGACCAGCCCATCTGATTTTCGACACCTTGGCAAATGAGACAGCGTCCCTGATCCTTGATCGTCGACGGATGTCAGAACTCCGGATTTGTTCTCTCATTTGAGTGAAATGTGATATTCCAAGCATAGCTCTTTCTATTCTTCTTTGGGAGACCTGAATAGCGTTCTCATCTTGTTTGCGTAGGGCCCAGGTCTCTGAGGCATATGTTAATGCAGGAAGAACAGTGGAATCAAAGAGATGTGCCCGGAGCCGGAGGTTCTTCGTCCTCTTAGCTATTTCTTCGACGTTCTTGAAGGCGTTCCAAGCCACTCTCTTCCTCCTGCGCAGCTCGGGTGCCATGTCATTTGCCATGTTGACCTCTCGACCTAGGTACACATAGCTGTTGCATTCGGAGATGGTCGTTCCATTGAGAGCGAATGGGGCGTCAGGAACAAGGCTGTTTCTCATAAACATTGTCTTCGTAAGATTCAGCTGTAGTCCTACCTTTCCACACTCACGGTCAAAGTCGGCCAGCATTTGTGCTGCTTGGCTGATGTTTGGTGTTATTAAAATAATGTCATCAGCAAAGCGGAGGTGGTGTAATTGCCGACCATCTATCTTCACTCCCATGTTTTCCCATTCCAGTCGTCGCATGATGTTCTCGAGGGTGGCACTGAAGAGTTTCGGTGAAATGGTATCACCCTGCCGCACCCCTCTCTTGACATCAACGATCACTTCTTTGTAGAAATGTGAGTTCCTGGTAGTGAATCTGCAATACCGCTCACGGAGGATCCTGATGTATTGGGCTTGAATGCCCTGATTGGCTAGGGCTTCAATGACCGCTTCCGTCTCAACAGAATCAAAGGCCTTCTTTAAATCAATGAACGTTAAGCAGAGCGGCATCTTGAACTCCTGAGAAACCTCAATGAGCTTGGTTATCGTGTGGATATGGTCGATGGTGCTGAATCCTTTGCGGAACCCTGCTTGCTCGCATGGTTGTCCTTCATCTAATGTTCTGCCAATCCTATTCAGGATGACTCGAGTGAACAACTTGTAGATGACAGACAATAGGCAGATCGGGCGATAGTTGCCAATGTCATGGATGTCTCCCTTCTTGAACAGTAGTACGGTCCTGCTGGTTTTCCATTGGGACGGAACCTTGCATTCAGACAGGTAGCGAGTGAAGAGCTGAGCCAGTGTATTGATGAGTACTGACGGCAGGTTCTTCAGGTGTTCAGGTCTGACCTTGTCTGGGCCGGGTGCTGTTTGTTTCTTTACCAACGAAATGGCATGTCGGATTTCGGAGGGGAGAACGTTGGGAACAACATACCCATCCTGTGGAATTTGGTATGTTGGCAAGTGGACATGGCTATCGAAGAGATTTGAGTAGAAGTCATGGATAATCTTCTCCATTGCCGTTCTGGAGGATGTGATGGATCCATCAGGACATCGGAGGGCAGTCATCTTGCTCTTATAGTTGGCGAAGGACAGGCGGGCCTTACGAATACTTTTCCCGGCTTCTGCCGCATCTACCAGTACTTCTGCTCTTCTCTCTTTGAGGTCTTCCTTGATCGCATCTCTGCACTGCTTTGCAAGCTCGGACCTTAGCTTGCGGTTACCTGAGGCATGCGCCAAACCACGCTGGCGAATTAGCTCAAGAGTTTTCGAAGATAGGCGACTTTTTGTGGCTATCTCTCTCTTGGCGTTCCTCGCACATTCATGGAGGTGCTGAACCAGTCGATCGTATTCAGGGGTAAGTCTTGATCACAATAGCCAGATGTGGTCCAAAATATGAAAGCAAAACAAAATAAAACAGTACTCAAGCATAAGCAAAGCAAATAAAAAACAGTAAGACTTTATTCTTTTTAAAATCACAAAAAAAAAGATCATTTAATAATACCAAATATGGAAAAGATGAAGTGTTATATGGTAATCAAATCACTCATATGGGTAGCCTAAAATGGTAAAGTTACTTTTGTAAAGAATTTTGTGTCATCTTATAAATTGGAATATGTGATCAATTTACCTTATTTATCATTATGTTTGCATAGAACTTAGAAGAACTTCTATAATATATTTTAACGAACAGAATTGGAACAAAATTCATAATAATTCTATTTTTGAAATAGTAAACTCAGAAATAACAGCATCTATAGACAGGAAACAGTAAATACATTGAAACTTTTATGATAATGTCACTCAGAATGAAATACAAGCAATTTATAGTTGAGCAATTTATGACTGTACCTTAGGAATTTAATATTTTTAATTCATTTGTGAGACATATCTGACAGTGCTTAGTGCTTTTTCCTGGCTCTGTGCTCAGGGATCATTCTTGGTGTACTCAGGAGACCATAAAGAGTGCTAGGGATCAAACCTGGGTCTGCTATGTGCGAGGTAAATATTTATCTCTCTGGCCCAAGAAAATTATCCTTACATGAACAAAATAACGTATAATATGAATACAATTATTTAAAAGATAAAAATAATAAAAATTTATATTCTTATAAAAACATGACAAAACTTAAAAATTAATAGAGGAGTCAGAGAGATATGAATGGGTAGTATCCATGCTTTGCACACAGCCAACAGAGTTTCAATCCCCAGCACCAACAGGAGATATCTGAGCACTCCTAGGAGTTCTCCCTGAGTATAGAGCAATGGAAAAGCCCTGAGTAATCTCCCCTCAAAAAAAGAATTAAATTAAAGCAAAAATTAAGATGGTAGAAAAATTCAGGAAAATGTCATAACAGGACATTTTGAGTGCTAACATTTTATTCTTAAACTATATAATGAGCTCCTGGATGATAATCATGATAGTGAAAAGTAAACAGTGAGAATTATTATGTACCTTATGGTATTTATTTTATATATCATAATGTTTTGTAAGACATTGCTTTATCACTAATAACTCAGAACTAGTTAATTATCATAATATAAAATATAAAATAAATGCACAGGATCCTTAACCCATACCATGTGCCTAAATAAAATGAAATTCTTATTAGTTAATTTTACTGCTTGTATTACTTAGCAATTAGCACCTTTTATTGAAAAAAAAAATGAGAAAACCCTTATAGCATAAAAATCTACTTTGTTATTTCCATAGTTAATTACAGTGGCTCATAAAATCTTAATTTTGTTTTGTTTTTAGGGACACACCCAATTGTACTAGGGCATTCTGACTCTGAACTCAGGGATCACTGCTGGCATGCTCTAGGGATAAGATGAGGTGCTGGGGATTGAACCTGGACCAGCCACATGCAAGGCGACTGCCTTTTTATTGTACTATATCTCTGGCCACATAAAAACTTAATTTTAGTCTCACACATTGGTTATACTAAAAAATATTTATCAATACTCAAACTTTACAGGCCGGAGTGATAGCACAAAGGGTAGGCTTTTGCCTTGCACGCGGCCCACCTGACTGACCAGAGTTTGATTCCTTCGTCCCTCTTGGAGAGCTCAGCAAGCTACCGAGAGTATCTCGCCTGCAAGGCAAAGCCTGGCGAGCTACCCATGAAGTATTCGATATGCCACACACAGCAACAACAAGTCTTACACTGGGGACGTTACTGGCCCTCTCGAGCAAATTAATGAACAACAGGAGGACAGTGCTACAGTGCTGAGACTTTACACATCTTTAGTGCAATTGGGCAAAAGGAATGTTCTTCTAGGGTGATGTGAAGCTACATGGAGCAGTCTCAAGACAGGTAGGCATGAGTGTTGAGTGGTTAATAGTCAATATGCTCAGTGTTCATAATGGCATTAGTTCATTTCATTTCATTTCATCATCCTGTTATTCGTCGATTGCCTCGAGCAGGCCCCAGTAACGTCTCTTTCATCCTAGCCCTGAGATTATATTCAAGGCTATTTAGGAGAATGAGACCCATCATTGTTACTGGTATTTGGCATATTTGGTATGCCACGGGGAGTTTGCCAGACTCTGCCCTGTGGGCAGACTACATTCGATAGCCTGCAAGATGGCATTAGTACTAACAGAAAAAGCAGTAACTGGCAAAACACCACGGCAAAAGATGCATAATTATGCTGATACAAGAAAATGTTGTTCCACAGACTGGGGAGATGAATGATACCTGAAAAAAAGGAGTGATTAAGCAATCTCTGTAAATATCAATGTCATTATGATTAAGAGAATCACACCAATTTATCACTTTCACAATTTACATCTTATTTAATTCCTATGTTTTCTTATGTTTCTTCCCTATCTAAATTTTCAAAATTATTTTTGAATCTATATGCAAGAACTTGAATTTATAATGTAATCTGTACTGCGTCTAATTTTTGCAAATTATAGATATATCACTTATTCCTGATCAATGATCATATAATACTTAGTTGAGTCACCTCACAAAAATTAATTAATAAAATTAAGAGACAATTCTTTGAATTACTACTTCACATTAATATTACCTGTTTTATCACTTGTATCACTTGTTATCCCATTGATCTTTGATTTGCATGAGCGGATGCCTGTTTATAAAGCTATTTATTCACATTTACAAATCTCTTAGTCTGTGTTCTTAGAAAAACTGGTAAGGGTTTTCATTAAAAACATTGATTGAACCCATGCCAGAGTTCATGCCAAAGATCTGTGCCATTGTCAATATAAATTTGTTTGTTGAAATATAACTTTATTTCTGAAATTATAATTAAATTTCAGTGCACTTTCTTAATACTTACATTGTTTAGAATGTATATTATTAATAGTGTAAACAATTGCACTCTAACCATAATAGTAATATCTACCTAACAAAAAATGGCTTAAAAAGAAAGAAAAAGAAGCTAATATTAATTAAGCAAGTATCATATATCAGTAATGACAGATGCCTTCACATATAATATTATACTATATTTTATCCTCAAAGCAAAATAAATCTGGCCATCTTTGCTTTTATTAAAAAACTCAAAATTCAAATAGGGTAAATATCATGGTAAAAGTAACAGCTAATTAATGGCAGTAAAATGTTTTTCTAAACTTTTATGATGTTACATAATACACACATACTACTAATCATTATAACATTACAATTCTCCTAACATATGGCTAAATGTGAAAGAGAAATATGTTTCAATTATTTTCTTAAACTTTTATGTAACTAGATTTAAATGTTCAATCAATTTTACATAAAGCAGAATACATATAACTAGCTCCAGGCCACTTTAAAATAGCATTCCAGTATCAACTTCAATGAACAAAGCATAGCCAGATCATAAATACCAACCTCAATATTGGTTTTTATGTTTGCAGTGATATTTAAGTACTAGAGTAGTTATCATTCTGATTTGCAGTAATCACCTGTTTTACTATGCCATCATTGAAGCACTTCATGTAGGTGATTGTTTCTGCAATATTAATACAAATTAACTTCAATTTGTTTAAAATTTTAAATAATGCTATTAGTTACTACACAATTACATAATTCATTTGCTACCTTAAATCTTATAAGAATTGCCCAAATATGTCTTGTTATATAAAGAACATATCAATAGATTTCTTCATATCTGTCCCTGACAGATTGTTCTTGCTAACTTAGACTCACTAAAATGTAAGATTCCTACAGGCACCGGCTATGTATGCTTTATTACTAATTTTTCTACAAGTTCTAAAGGAGAGCCTGTCACCAAGCAGGTGTTCTCTAATTATATATTTTTAGTATTTTTATTTGGTATTATTTAGTATTACTATTATTTAGTATTGTTTGTGTTTAGTATTTTTTAGTACGTACCAAGTAGTGGATTGCAAGAACATATGAGACCCTATTCTTAGGTTTGTTGAGGCATCTCAATATTGTTTTCCACAGGTGCTAAAACAGATAACAATCCCACCAACAATTCATGAGAGATCTTTTTTGCCACATTTTTGCCATTATGGGTAGTTTCTAGACTTTTTGATATGTATCATTCTCACTGATGTTAGGTGATATCTCATAGTCATCATAATTTATATTGCACCTATAATAAAGGAAAATGAACAATTTTTTCTATGCATAGTAGCCATCAGTCTTCTTCAAAGTAGTTTCTGGTATTCCTCTTCATTTAACTTAGTACAATTGGATTTACTGTTGACCTTTGTGACTATTTCATATATTTCACATATATCTTACTCATTAATTGGTGCATTCTGTGAAAATATTTCTCCCAAGCATTAGAGTGTATTTTAATTTTATATTGTTTATTTTTCATTTCTTACTTTTTAAAAAATTTGATGTTGTTCATTTGTTTGTAGCTGGTGTTGTGGTTTCAGTTGTTCTTATCAATGGAGTCATAACAGTGAAAACTTTTATGAGGTTCAATTCCTGGAGCTCTTTAAATAATTTCTTTAGTGTATTCTGTGTGATCTGCTCTATTCTTGAAGTATTTGATGCACTTTGAATTGACTTGTGTATGTAGTTCCAGTTTCATTTCTTTGAGTACAGTTATGCAGTTAAAGAGTTTTTACTCAGTGAAGAGGCTGTCTACTCCATTTATGAACACAACTTCATTGTCATAAGCTAGTTGTTCATAGAACTACAGTTTTATCATTATATTTTCAATTCTATTCCATTTGTCTAACATTTTCTTCTTAGTCCAGTATATGCTGCTTTGATTACTGTAGCATTTTAGTATAGTTTCAAATCAGGTAATGCAATAAGTCTCAATTACTTATTTCTCAGAATGACTTCAGCTATTTACAGTGTTTTGTAATCCAATATAAATTTTATTAGTGACCTCTCAATATACTAAAAAATGTTATTGGCATTTTGATGGAGATTTCATTGAATCTGTTTAATTTAGTTAGGATGGTCATTTTGACAATACCAATATTTCTGATTCATGAACGTGGAATATTTTTCTATTTCTAAAGTTTCTCCATTTTTTCTTTTTTTTTTCAGTGACTTACAGCTCTTCAGGTAAAGTTACTGTATGTCTTTTGATAAACTCATTCTAAACAAATGATTTTTTTCCCACTTTTTGGGTCACACCTGGTGATGCACAGGGGTTACTCCTGGCTCATGCACTCAGGAATTACTCCTTGTGGTGCTTGGGGGACCATATGGGATACTGGGAATTGAACCCGGATCAGCCATGTACAAGGCAAATGCCCTACCCACTGTGCTATCGCTCCAGCCCCCAAAATTGACGATTTTTAACATTATTTTGAATGCTGTAGTTTTTAACTATATTTTTAATCTAGTTTTCTATTTGCATATGAAAATGAATATTTCTTGGTTACTGGGTAAAATACATGATAATTATCAGGGTGTACTACTGGCTTTCCACTTAGGACTGACTTCTCGTGGGCTCAGTGAACTACCTGGGGTGCCAGAATCGAACCTGAATAAACAACTTGCAAGGCAAATACCCTACCATCTGTATTATTGCTCTAGCCCAGAAATGGAATGAAGTTTTATATATTGACTTTCGTAGCCTGTCACTTTGATGTACTGGTTTTATATTTTTTAAAAAATTATTGAAATTATTATTTTGTCATGTCACCTGCAAATATTGACAACTTCTTTTCCAAATTGTATTTTTTGTCTTCCTTTTCTTGCTTAATTGTTGAAACTAAGATTTCCAGAACTATATTGATAGTAGCAGAGAAAGTGAATAGCATTACCTTGTGCCTGATCTCAGTAGGAAGAGTTTTAGTTTTTTACCAATGCATATAATACTGACTGTGTCTTTGTTGTAAATGTCTGTACTATCTGTCTTAAAGTTTCCTCTATCCTTATTTTGTTGAAAGCTTTTAGAATGAATGGGGTTGGATATTTTCAAAGGATTTTCCTGTGTGGATTATATAAGCATGTGCCTTTATCCTGTTTTTAGTTGATATGATGTCTTACATTAATTGATCTTTGTATGTTGAACCATCCATACATCACTAATATAAATCCAAGTTAATTGTATATGACCCTTTTGATGTCTTGCTGGATTCTGTTTGCTCAGACTTTGTTGAGGATACTGATCTATATTTTTATTTTTTTGTAATATTTCTAGCTCCTTTGGGTAACAATACCTCCATAGGAGCCTGTCTGAATTAGAAGCTTTTTTTTTTTGGTGAGAGTCTTAACTGTTTCAATCCCCTTGTTTGTAACTAGGTTGTTAAAAGTTCTTATTTTATCTTTATTCAGTTGTGTAAGGCCATATGCTTCTAGGAAGTCATCCATTTATTCAGGATTATCCTGAATGAAGCACAGAGTTGCCCATAATAGCCTCTCATGATCTTTGTTTTGCTTTAAAGTATCTGATATGGTTTTCAGCATTCAGAGTTCATTACTATGAGTTGCTATTGTATTCTTTTGCTCCTCCATTTCCATTCATAAAAACTATTTAGTATCTTCTTCAAGTTGCTTGAATTTCACTTGCAGAGTTTTCAAAATTGCCTATTGCATTATATGGAGCATTGTTTTTAGTTGCTACTTAACTAGAGTTGAAAATCTATCTGATGCACTTGAAGTTTTACCTGGGCTTCTGTCCTTATCTGCTGGGGCAGCTAAGTGACTTTGTTCTCCAGTTGTTTTAAAAAGCAGCTTATTTGTTGTTGTGTATAGAGCTTCAGATTACAGAAGATTTGAGAATAACCGAATAAGCTGTTCATCCTACCAGGCTTTTGTTTATATCTCTATATCTCTATTGCTTCCTGATTATCTCAACTGCTGTGAGGATATTTCATCAGGGTAAGTTAAGGTGGAACTAGGTCCTCTGCTCTAATGATTTGGACCTATATAGAAGTGCTTAGGCATGCCAGGAAAACCCTATGTACTTCCAATAATCCAAAGAGGGTGAAAAGTGGGTGAAGGAAATTCCCAGTGGAATATGTGGTCAGGATAGGACAGGAAGTTCTTCAAAGCTGGGTGAGGGGACACAGGTGAAAATGGGGTACGCAAATATGGCCCAAATCCAAATTCCAATATATCTTCCTGAGGAGACACAATATTGAAGCAAAGATCAAAATATTGTCACTGAATTTTATTAGATTTTTTCAACTCCATAGACGTTTTTGTTATAGAGAATGATTATTATAATTACTCATGTGCTTACTTGAGTATATCCATTACTCCATAAATATAAAGGTGTAAAAAAATCACATGGTTTTAATTAAACTTAACTGCATGCAATGATGAAAGTCATGATAAATTGTAGTTACATACATTATTTAGTAAAGGATATTTCCACATAGAATTTTTTATCACTATATAAATAATTTATCAGAAAATTGAATTTTGGGCATGAGAGAGACTGACTAGGAATTTTCCAGGAGCTATGTATCAGGGTAGAATTGGCAATACTCAATCAAACAGGTCAACAGTTTAATTCTACGGTCTAAAAATGCTAGAATCCACCCAGCAGTTTCTAGGAGTCATGCCGTTCTATTAAACTTAAGGCCTAATTAAAAACAATACACGCAATATAGTACTTTGAACTATATACACAGCTTTAACATTCATTTATTAAGTGGAATGAATATTTGGCATATATTTTTTGACCATTCTCCAAAATATTCCTGAAGTGCAAGTGGGGTGCAAAGGCATATCAGTGGTCAAGGATACATGCTACTCATGGGTCAAGATCCCAGTTTGAATCCTTGTGCTATATGCCTCCCTGAGAACCTCCAAAATATCTCATTCTAGACTTCCCCAGCCCAAATTTACAGGGTGAATCTTGTGGTCCCTGATACCCTAAGGCTCTAGCTACTCCACATCCTCAGGACACAGCACTGAACCATCTAGCACAGTAGATGAATATTGCCTAAGTGAACGTCATGCTTCCTGAGAAGTGTTTGGAAACCCCTAAAAATTCTTAAAGGAAATTACATGAGTGTCTATTAATATGCTCTTCAGTACTTTATAAAATATGCATCATGAATAAACATTTTAACTAAATTTTATTGGGTTTGGATTTTGGTTCTGAAATTTTGTTTGTTTGTTTTTACTGCAGAAATACCTTGTGGTGCTCAGGCCTTATTCCTGATTCTATGCTCAGGAATTATCCTCATTTAGTGATCAGGTTTCTGAGGTAGTGCAGATGAAATCAGGTTGGCAGAAAACAAGTCAAATGCCTCATATGCCATATTATCTCTCTACTCCATTAACTTGGAATTTTTAAGTGACTTCAGGGAAAGTGGATAATGATGTAGCCACAACAGCTATAATAAAGGTAAAGGTAAAGGTAAAGGCCCTCCCGTTGATCGTCGATTTGCTCGAGCGGGCCCAGTAACGTCTCCATTGGAGACTTTGTTGTTACTGTGTCTGGCATATCGAATACTCTCGGTAGCTTGCCGGGCTCTCCGAGAGGGGCGGAGGAATCGAACTCGGGTCGGCCATGTTGGCCTCTTGTAAGGCGAACGCCCTACCCGCTGTGCTATCGCTCCAGCCCAACAGCTATAATAGGTGTTAAAATTTTACTTGGTAAAATACCCACAAGAATTCAGTTCTATGGGAGTATGGTTCCGCCAGCAGGTCAAGCTGTACCTGTGAGGCGAGTGCATCAGCAGCCTTCAGACTTCCAGATACCCCAAAATTGCTGCTGTGCCTTTGGCCAGACCCCAAAAACTTGGGTAAACTTTACCAGGAAAGTAAATGGCCAAAAGTTAGGTATGTGGGAGACACACCCACAGACCACCTCCAGCTCAGCTATATAATTGGAGGCATCGCCTCTCTGGTTCCTGATAGAACTGCTTAACGGCCATGATTCCAGAGACTCAAAAACAAATCATGAAGCCCAATGGCTTTGGGCAGAAATGCTTCCGGTCCCTGCAGTAGGCTACCGGAGCTGGGCCACCCCAGGTGGAAATAGGTTTTGTGCCTTAGCCTGTTCCCCGTGGGGGCCTGGTGGCCGTCATCCTCCAGAGGCCACTGGACAGTCAAATTTGAGCCCCGCAGTGACAAGACATGTGGGGCCTCACAGGATGGGGATGGAGCCAGATTTTTTCTCCCTGTCCCAACGAGACCCCAAGTCGCTGCCCACACATGGCCTCTCTGGCTCCTGATCAAGCTACTTAATGGCCATGATCCCAGAGCCTCAGAAACAAATCACAAAACCCAGTGCCTTTTGGCAGAAATGTGTCTGGAGCGCACAGTAGGTTACTGTCGCCGGGCCACACCATGGGGGAAAGGGTGCTGTTCCTCTGCCTGCTCCCCATTGGTGGCCTGGAGACCACCATACTCCAGAGGCCATTGGACTGTCTGGTTTGGACCTACAGGGACGAGACATGAGGAGCCTCATGGGATGGGGTGGAGCCAACCCTTTCCTCCCCATCCCAACAAGACCCCAACTTGCCACCCACACATGGTCTCTGTGGCTCCTGATCAAGCTGCTTAATGGCCATGATCCCAGAGACTGAGAAACAAATCTTGAAACCCAGCAGCTTTTGGAAGAAATGCATGCAGAACATGCAGTAGGTTACTGCTGCCGGGCCACTCCAGAGGGGAAAGGGTGCTGTCCCTCCACCTGCTCCTTCTAGGTATCTTGGTGGCTGCCACCTTCGAGAAGCCATTGGACAGTTAGGTTTGGGCCCACAGTGATGAGACACGTGGGGTCTCATGGGATGGGTGTTGAGCCGGCCCTTTCCTTCCCTGGCTCCTGATCAAGCTGTTTAATGGCCATGATCCCAGAGACTCAGAAACAAATCTCAGAACCCAGCAGGCTTTGGCAAGAAATCCCTCTAGGTTTAATTGTTAAAATTTCAGAATTTCAAAATTGCGTGGCCACTACTGCAGCCACACAACACCATATAATATTTGTAACCAGCAATAGAAAACAAATTGTCTATTGTTGCCTTTTCAGCAGATATGAGTGTCAGGGTAAAATTCCAAATAATAATGGTGGGTGTGGTTTTGAAATGTTGAATGTGATCAAAGTATAGAGAGATTAATTTGGAAATCATCCACCCCACAGGTAGGGGTAGGGTGTAGGATGGGGGTACCCTGGAGATTTTGGTGGTGAATAATGGGCACTGGTGAAGGTCTGGGTGTTTCATTGTATGACCGAGACTTAAACCCGGAAGCTTTGTAACTGGTCTCACAGTGATTCAATAAATAAAATTATATAAAGTGTAAAAAAAGTAAGGTGGAGTTCATGCACAATTCAATCAACCTAATCAGTGGCTGAATAAATGGCAGTACTCCTACTTAAAAAAAGAAAAAGAAAAAGAAAAAGAATTCAGTTCTTTAAAAAATAATTTCAAAAACATTGAACTATGGGTTTCTAATCATGGCTATTTAAATAATTTAAAATGTATGATAGCTTAAGGAAAATCTGTTTTTGAAAAATAGGATTTAAATCCAAATTACACTTGTGTCCCCAGTAAATAATTAGAAGATTTAGAAGTGCTAATTGTGCCACTAGGGAATCTTTAAAGCATGTCTGAGTTTCCTTTGAAGTTTTGTCAAAGGAAGTCACATAGAAAATGTTTGAATGTGCAATACCTAGGTATATAAGTGCTTTCACAGTTTTAAATTATACTATTAAAATAAAAAGATTTCATATGATCCTGTCCATAAATAACCCCATTGTACCTAGAAAACCTACATGTCTAAAAGTTTAACACCATTATTTTATTTCAAACTACACTTATCAATTTAAATAACTATTAAATTTTAATAGTTAAAGTGTTTATACAATGAAGGGAAATGGCTAAATAAGCTTTGCTGAAGAAAAAATACTGAAGAACTATGTTTTATGTGAAATGTTATGCTACTGTATAATTATGGGGTTTTATTTTATGATCAAAATATAAAATCTAAAGTGCTAAGCATCTGGGTGTTAAAATAGTATAGATATATTGGTAAAAGTGATATTAAAAGCAATAGGAATATATAGAAATTATAATTGTTTCAATTAAAAATAAGATCAGAACTCATTATTTATTCAATTTAACTCTTTTTGTAACAGTAACCCATTACTTTACTACAAAAATCTAGGTGTAATAATTTCGAGGATAATTTGGAGTGAAAGGCAAGTTTATCTTTTCTATAACCTTGGTTAATTTTCTCAAAGTAAATCTGCTATACGAAAAGGACTAATGACACCAATTGATTGTATTATGTCACTCCCTTTCCAAACAAATCCCTTTAATTTTTCAAAGTATAGAGTGAAAATTTTAAAGTTAAATATAAATATTTAGGGACGATCAAGCTATTCTCTACTAAGGATGTTTTTCTGTGTTTCTAATCCCGGTAGGTCAGAATGAATTACCACAATTAAACTAATTAACACCATTTAAGTGCTTAAAACAACAAGCACTTATTCTATTAATGTATTGAAATTTAGAAGTTAAAATGGGTCTTCAGGAATATATTCTGACTGGATACTGCAGCAGGATATCATTTCCTTGCATGTATCAAATTCAGGAGGACAAATGCATCTTACTCAGTCTCCAAAGGCAGCAGAGTAAATATTTTCTCTTTTCTGACCACATGCCTCTATTCCAATAGGATGTTTGTAATTATAAATCAGATATATCTGATATATCCTTCCTATCTCAAGCCCTTAATTTAGTCATTCCCAGTGTTTCTTTGACCATGAAAATTAGCACGAAGGAGTTCCTTAACAATATACTGAGCCATTGTTCAGACCAGTGTTCATAATATGCAAGCAAACACCCTACCCTTTGTACTACAGCTCTTCTACAGCTCAGTCACATAGTTTAAAGGTTGAGAAACAGATCCTTAGTCTATATATTCAGTCTACAATCTTTAACACTATTAAAACCACAGTTTTCTACTATTTACTAGTCATGAAGCAGTAAATAACACAAGACTACACAATTGCTTCCTTTAAATATCAATTCTACATCCATAAAGAATCCAAAAAAAGTTGAAAAAGCATTTTTTAGCTTCTGCAAATTTTATTTCATGGTTACATCAAACTAAAAATCAATGTACAAATCAATAAAACTTATTTTATCAATGGGCTGGAGAGATAGCACAGTGGGTAGGGCGGTTGCCTTGCATGCAATCAACATGGCCAACCAGAGTTTGATACCTCTGCCCCTCTCGGAGAGTCCGCCAAGCTACCGAGAGTATCTTGCCCACACAACAAAGCCTGGCAAGCTACCCATGACATATTCGATATGCCAAACACAATAACAAGTCTCACAATGTTACTGGGCCTGCTCGAGCAAATTGATGAACAGTGGGAGGACAGTGACATTGATTTTATCAATACATTTTTACTGTAGTATGCATTATAGTCTATAAATTTGAAAATAATTAGGTAGAGCAAAATATCTGTTTATAGTAAATTGGTGTACAAATCCAGAAAAGTTATCACTTCCTTTTCATAAACAAATTTGAGGGATGCTGCTATTTTACTCTATCTTAGGAAGAGGAAGAGGAAAACTTTAATAAATTAGCTTCTCAGAGTATTTAATCCAAGAGTCATTACATAACATAAATTAAGAACTGAAAATTATAAGAAAATAAATGTAACTTCTCCATACAAATTAATAATTTTTCATATACATATATGTTTACTTCCCAGATAACTAATTACTACCCAATTGTTAACCAACATGCTCTAAGATATCTTTTTATAAACAAATGTGTAAGCAGATAGCAGATATATGAATAGGTAGAAAGAGAGATAGGTAGATCAAATATATGAAAATATTTTTTTGGCGATTCTTAAGTCCTAAATGCTAGTATTCTTTAGAGACTATTATGTTTTCTATGGTTTCAGATATTATCAGTTTGTTACTATTTTTCAATTATATTAGCACGTTCAAGCTCCTTCTCTTTCTTATTTAAGTGGTATAAATACCATTAAATTGATGAAACACCAAAGTGCAAAAATGAGAGTGAGTCTTTTGTCCTTTGTAATAACCTCTCTTATGCTAGATTTCTGATTTGTTGGCCTTTATTGACAGAAGAAAACACATTTTGTGGGCTTGCCATCCAAAGATAGCATTTATAGCTTCTAAATAATTAGGTATTGATTAATTTCACCAGGAATATATGGGTCATTTTTTCAAGCCTGCCCATTCCTTAAGATCATATAATTTCAACTAGAGAAATCACAAACCAAAGCCTCAGTTCATAATAGCAACTCCTATTGCCTATCCTTCACAATTACATGTGTGAGCTGCAGTGGCTCCAAGAACACATAGGTTATAACTTTAGTTTTGTTAAACTTCGTAAATCTTCATTCTTGTAGATGTAGTTAGAAAAGTAAGTTCCTCAAAAAGCTTTATATTTATAAAGTAAAACGCACATTAACAAATAGAGAAAGTGAGCAATATGCAGTAAGCTACAGGAGACGGGCGATATATAATGGCAGGTACCCTGCAATAACACTGTCAAAAGTGCCATTTGAACATTTATTAGGTAAATATTTAGAAGACATTGCCATTCATGATACAAACTGAGAAATATCTCACCAAGGTTGGTAGTAGAGAAAAATATATTATTTTCTTATTATTGAGGCACTTTGCCTTACACATTAAGAACTATCAAATTAATACTCTATGATAAGCACAAAATTATTTATGTAGATCATGTCTCAGTTATTGATGACTATAATCACTGTATAACTGTCTTCCCGTTGTTCATTGATTGCCTTGAGCAGGCCCCAGTGTAAAATCTTATCACGCCGAAGGTTGTGTGTTCCCGGACTCACTGGATGGCACTGTCTCACTGCCTGCGTTCGGTGCTCTTGAGCCGCTGTGTGTGGCCTGGATCGGAACGGCTGTTGGCCAAGGGCAGACGGAAGAAGAAACGAGGGCCAGGCCGGTCTATATCAATAGTAGTTTATTCCAATCCTCTTCACTCTTGTCTTTCTCTGCCTCCTTCTCTCCTGGGCCCCAGTCTTGGAAGCTCTCTCCTTCTGGCTCTGACTCTGGATCTCTGGAGCCCGAGCTATCTCACTTCTGACTCTGGATCTCTGAGCTTACGTCTTAGTTTATATAGCAGTCACATAAGGCCGTGACATAAAGGTGGGTTGAATACTGATGAATCAACAAAGAGAGGTAAGACCACTCCTCCAGGAGATTAACTCAAGGATAAAATTTCATCTACAGAGATTACTTCAGATTACTAGGAGATCCGCCCAAGGGTGGGATCCCAACAAGGGTGTGTTCTTCCCTCAGTTAGTAATCTACTTAAATAGTTGTAATAAATCTACTTCTAATATTTCTAGCAATGTCATTCTTTATGAGCACAGTAAGAGATATACATTTAGTTTGGTTCTTCCTGAGAACATCTCACTATACATTTTGCAGTCCTCAGGCCAGGTTAATCTTCCTAGTTCCAGCAGGACCCTAGTCTCGTCGTTACTTACTTTTGGATCATGACAGCATTTGTCCATGATCATGCCCTCAACTTATAGTTGAATATCGTGGCTCTTTGCCCTGGCCCATTTCAATGCCAGGGTAGCTCACTGCTTGCCCTGGGTCCATTCAGTCCCTTGTCGGGACCCTGCTTTTGGGGTGCTAGGAACTAAGGGCAACTGAGTCAAGAAATCAGATGCCCAGGAGTAAATATGATTCGGAGTCAATCAACTCCCAAGTTACAAAGCATAATATTAACTGTCTTCCTGTGTCCACACAGAAAGGACATTGCTTACAATACAAGTTCAGTGTCCTTAGATGGGTGTGACCTGACAAACCTAAGCTACCTGAGGAAGGACAAAAGAGTGCTATCCTACACCCCAGTAATGTCTCCTTCATCCTAGCCCTGAGATTTTAAAACGTGCCACATTCGAGGATCTTTCAGGGTCAGGAGAATGAGACCCATCATTATTACTGGTTTTTGGCATATTGAATACGCCACAGGGAGTTTGCCAGACTCTGCCATGTGGGCAGGATACTTTTGGTAGCCTGCCAGGTTCTCCAGAGTAAGAACTAAATAATAAATAATAATATCATGCTTCTGGGAGCAGGGTTTTATAGTCTCTGGGTCTTGGCTGTTGATGGGATTACACGGCACCAGGGGCAGTTGGTAAGGGTAATGCCTACAGACTGGAAGATGGGGGATATGGGTGGAGGAGGCCCCAATCCAAATCCGAGCAGGCTTGGAGATCTAGGCCTCAGGTCCCGTACAACTGGGTTCCTCTGCTGGTTCCTTCATGCGTGAGGCTTGTTCGAACGTGTGGAGAGTAGTCTAAAGCATGGCTGTGACTGGAACTGAAGGTCTTCAGCTGCCGGGGCTCTGCTCCAGATGGGGAGGGAAACTCAACCCACCCTCCTCCAAGGGGCCCCAGTGAGGTTACGACAGCCAGGCGTGGAGGCAGGAGACCGCGTTGTTCATTTCTGGGAGCAGGGTTTTATAGTCTCTGGGTCTTGGCCATTGATGGGGACCTGGGGCATAGATCTCCAAGCCTGCTCAAATTGGGACTGGGACCTCTTCAACCCAGATCCCCCAAATTCCAGTATGTAGGCGTTACACCCACCAACTGCCCCAGGTGTGGTGTAATCCCATCAACAGCCAAGACCCAGAGACTATTAATGGCTATAAATGCAGACAAAATGATCTTTTGGTTAAATAGAGATCCTAAATTTAGGGCTGGGTAATTCAGAGGTTAAAGCACTCACCTTACACACAACAAAGCTGGGTTCAATTCCTGGTGCTACATATGCTGCCCCAGTTTTACCAGGAGTGATTCTTTAGGAGAGTCAGGAGTAAGCCCCCAAAACATTCAGGTTTCCCCACCAAAAGGGAAGAGAGAAAAAAAGAAAATAGAAATCCAAATTTTATAGCTTAGTTCTACATCACAAAATAGTCTGCAAGCTAGGGTTAAAATATTGTCTGATTTTTCAAAAAATTTTGAACTATTAAAAGATCAATAGTTTCTCTTTACTGCAGAAAAGCTAAACTTACTTTAAATATGTCATATTCAGTTCAAGAATTGATTCTACTCTCTGAACTCATCATTTTTGTTGTTCTCTTAGTACAGATAATTCTGTTAATAATCAAACAAGATAGATTATGTAAAATTAATAACTTTAATTCTCTTTTTAATTATTAAAGTAGTCAGTGAGACAGATATCCCTACCCTATTCTCTATTTTTCACATTCACACAAACTGATAGCTATCTCTCATAAATGTACTATGTGAAATTATAGATATAGTTATGCATGTGTAACATAGCTTTTTTTTCTGATCAAAATTAATTAGACAATAGCTTACTTTAAAACAGAACACTGTCAAAGTTCTATGACTATTCTAGGCAGGTAAATAGATAGGAAATAATGTAACAAATTTTTACTACTATAATCAATCATATATCAATGTCACCATCACTGTCCTCCCATTGTTCATCGATTTGCTCGAGCAGGCCTAGTAACACTGTGAGTCTTGTTACTGTGTTTGGCATATCAAATATACCACGGGTAGCTTGCCAGGCTTTGCCATGCGGGCAAGATACTCTTCAGTAATTTGCCAGGCTCTCTGAGAGGGGCGGAAGAATCAAACTCGGATCGGCAATGTTGGCAGCATGCAAGGCAAACTCCCTACCCACTGTGCATTATTAAAAATCAATAAGGGAAAATAATTTCAGTATTATAAGTACAAATAGGATTAAATGTTATGATAGATGGTATTTATTTATTCTATTTTGTTTGTCGAATGATAAGGCCCGAAAACTAGAGAAATCTTATCCATAATCATTTGTTAGCAGTAGCAAGATGGTTATGATGTTCAAATATTTTCCCTTTTTCCTTCAAAGTAATTAAAGTATTTTAACTAAGTATGCATTGAGGGTTCTCCTTATTGATAATTCTAACTTCAAGTAATCTTATACAAAGAAGTGTAATTTATAAAAATTGTTTATTTGACAAATAAGAAGAGGTTCTGAAGATCAAGAAATATTGAAAATGGACAATTTATTTATTCAGTTAGTGAGGAATGTGTCACATACCATGAACTTTTCTGAACCCCAGAGTGTAGTAGAAATATAGATCTAGTTCAAGAGAGATGCAGTAAATAACAAATAAAAATCATGAATATTGTAAGGTGATACACAATAAGTAAAATATAAAGCAAAAAAGTGTTGAAGTCAGTTGGTAAGATGTGATTTTCTACCGTTTGGCCAGGATAAGCCTTCAGATATTCACTTTGGAACATTAGGAGTTAATCATGCAGATATCTAGGGAAAGCTGGAGTTAAATAACAAATTCCAGCTGAGGGGAAAGAAGTCCAAGTGCTCAGAGGCAGAAGTTTTGGCAAGTGATTTCCAAGAGCAGCTGTGATAACAGGATTAGAATCTGTACAGACTGATGGACAATCTTGCTCTCATTTCTTTATGGGGCATGGTAATGTTCTATTGATAAGGATAAGATCCTCTAGACATGTAACTTGGAAATTGTTTTGATATACCTAAACCAGGTCTGATTCACAAAATTGTAAATGGCATTGTTGTATATTATTTGAAATTACTACACAAACTTATATTGCTTATTTCTGAATAAGGAAAGATTGAAGATAATTCCTATTGAGTCTTAACTCCATCATATACTATAAAAGTCATTCCCAACCCAAATACCAAAAGCAAGTCTCTCATGTAATTGATTTGTTTGTTTGGGGAGATAACATGTGGAAGTGCCCAGGGCTTACTCTTGTCTCTGTACTTAGAAATCATTCTTAGTGGGAATAAAGGACTATTTGCTGTTCTGGGGATAGAACTCGTCAATCTCTACCCACGTTTCCGCAGACATCTGATGTATCATCAAATTATCCATAATTTTTCTTTAGTTTATGCTCATTAGAAAAATCTCCATAAACGGTCATAGTTTTCTCATAAGTTGTATCCTTGTTGATTACTAGGAATTACTGAGTTGACTTTTTTTCTTTTTTTATGATTGAATGGTCAATATCAAAACTGCTAATCAGGCAGACTGAACAAGTGTACCAAACCACTGTTGGCTCTAACTGAATGGTTCTAGAAAGGAAATTTTTTCTGAAGAACACAGCTGTTCAATAAAGTCCGTGGCTTGGCAAGTGGAACACAGACTGACTTTCAATCCCTTGGCTATGCGCTTTTATGCATGGCATAAACTGACCCAATATATGTATTATTACCAATTGAATATAATCTGTGGAAGAAACAATCATAAAGTTAACACATATGCACTACTATTTGCCTTACACATCTGTAGGAAATTGTTAATAAAGAAACTTGTTTGTTAACTTAATATTAATAAATTAATATAGTTATCAAGTTGTCCATGATTTCCTCTGTTCCATCACTGTCACTTTGGAGGATGAACGAAACATGTATATAACATCTTTTTTTCTGATTAAAATTTTTGAAATTTTTGACATTTTGACATACAAACACTTTGAATCTTTGTATATACTATTTCTGTATTGATCCTGTACTCATTAATACTTTGCTTATCATCCAATATTTTAAGAGTTCTTTGTGCATATATATGTCTAAACAATATATATATATATATAATATAGAATAGTATTGAAAGGTTATACTGTTTTAGAATTAAATGTACTTAAGCAAATACAGAATGCATTATATGATTTGTGTATAATGAATATAATACTATTTGTGAATAAATTTTTATTTACATGACTTACCTGTATATTTTCAAAGTCAAAATTTGGGTTATTCTTCATATTTTCATGCATAAGTTTCCATAAGCACTTCATTGCCTTTGAAACTTCACCTCATATTTTATAGTTATGAATTAAACAAGGGACCATTTCAATTTCCTTTGAAAAATTTATTATGAGTTTGAAAGGGACTCTTTGAAATATTCTGTTGCATTCTTTGAGATTGATATAAATATAATAATGTACAAATGTGGGAAAAAAGTTAAAATAATAAGATCCAGATATATTCTAAGGTATTTGTTCACATATACTGAAGGTGACATTGAACAGAGCCTCTTAGTTCCTGATACTAGATCATATTATTTTCCATTTTCAACATGCTAAATCACACAATGTGAAATAATACTTTTCTGGTATATTTTCGCTCTCATTTTATGCTGGTTAAATTTTAATAAATAAAGGGGCTCTAGGTGCATTTGTAGCCATTATCAGCAACTAGGTAATTTCCATGAATAAATTTATTAAAATCTATAGAATACCTTCCATTTGAATGAATTTATTGGATTTACTTATCTAGCATTATTGCTTTTCTGAGATTAATTTCAGTGAAGAGGTAATTAGGTCAAAATTCCCACTAATTTTTAAATTTCTTTGGTTCTTTGTGATTAACTGCTTTAATGAAATTTAAATGAAATTTCACAAATAATTACAATATGTAATACTCTATTTTACTGTCTAGCAAACTATATTTGTATTTTAAAGGATTATTTTCTTAATAAATCATAAATATCTACTTCTAATATGCTAGCACAGAATTGCTTAAAATTCAGCACCACTACAGTAAAAACTGAAAGCAAAGAAAAAGAACATGCAAAACCAATGATACAAACCCCAAAAGAAGTATGAACTCTGTTGAACTAGGAAACAAATTATCATCAGAGCTATAAATCCCTGCACTTCTACAGGCAGTAGATACACAATAATAGATAGACACTACACTATCACGTCCTTATTTTCTCTGTGTCTATAGTGCTTCATCACTAGCTGAAGTGCAAATCTCAGATATCAATATCTGATCATTCACTCATAAGAGAGTGAATTTGATTTGACTTAAAACTTGTTTGGAAAGGGGATACCTTTCCTTCTGGTTTCTTATGTAGAAATAGATAACTTCCCTATCACATATACTCTTCAGAATCAATCAATAATGCCTTTTAAAAGTTTCACACTAGAATAAGAGTTAATTACCCAGTTTAGAAGATCAGAGAAACCTCTTTCCATGTGTCAGGAGTAGAAAATATATGTGCTCTTTTTAAGTAAAATTCCTTAAAGTGAGATTGAAGGAAGAATTAATTTATGTATTATGTATTATGCTAAGGAAAATGTTTAGTTGTTTAGTTTTTATTTTAGACTTTCTAAGTAGTTTTCAATTATATTTTTGCATTCCATTTAATTAATCATCTAGTATACCTTTGCTAATAGAATTTACTAGTTAATTATCCATTTTATTCATAGTTTCTTTAGAAGTTTTTACTTGCATTATATTTTGCAATTATAATGTTTTGAAACAATTTCTCTACATAATTATATAATCTGGAAAAATTTAGGATTTATGTTCCTCCTTAATTAATTTAGATAAATTACCAATTTTAATTTAAGTGTGGCTTCATGAATGTGTTTAACAAACAAATACATTACTGTCTGTGTCAGGTGTAATATGGTAACCATAATCCCACATTAACCTATTTCATCTTCAAAAGAATCCAGCAAGTTTGATGTTATTATTTTCATGTTAAGTGAGGGACACTGAGGTGTAGGAAATTAAATGATCTAACAGTTGGACTAAATCTAGACTATTTAGATCAAGTTCACCTTTCCAAAGACTATGCATTGCCTACAACTTGGGTAACTTTAATAGAGAAGCTAAATGTATATTCTGTGTCTACTATGTTTCTTTCACACATAAGTTAACATTTATTTTCTTTCTCATAGTGGAATAAGTGATCTACAAATATATACTCAACTTTGTCTACCAGAATAGCAATCACTCATAATGTATTTCTCATTTTAATTCCTCCTGACCCATGTCCAAGAATAATTAATATACATTTAAGAAAAATGACACAAACTGGCTCAAAATAAAACAAAACCTTACTCAGTGTATTTTGGGAACTTGACACTTTTAACAAAGATGTATCACTCTATCACTGTATCACTATCATCCCGTTGTTGATCAATTTCATGAATGTGTTCATCAATTTGCCCCAGCAGGAGCCAGTAACGTCTCCATTCATCCCAGCCTTGAAAATGTAGCAGCCGCTCCTTACTCATCCTTCCCAACAGTGTCATATTGGAGGCTCTTTCAGGGTCAGGGGACTGAGACTCAATATTGTCATTGAATATGCCATAGGGAGCTGGTCAGGCTCTGCTGTGCAGGCGGGATACTCTCAGTAGCTTGCCAAGCTGTCTGAGAGGAATGAAGAATATATATATATATATATGTTAAAACCAAACACATGTGAAATACTTTAGGTACATCAGTGGGCTTGACTATAAGAGGTCACTCAGCCCTCACTTCCAGGAGTTTTGTTTTATTGTCTCTGGATCTTGGCCATTGATGGGATTACATGGTGATGGTGCAGGGGGTAGTTTTTTTTGTGTGACTGCCAAGCTACTGGAAAATGGGGGATCTGGGTGGAGGAGGCCCAGTCCTTATCCAAGCAGGCTCAGAGATCTCAGCCCCGGGTCTAACACACCTGGGTTCTTCTGCTGGTTCCTTCATGCAGGAGGCTCATCTGAGCATATGGAGAGTGGCCTTGAGCATGCCTATGGCTGGGTTCTGGAGGTTTTCAGAAAACCTTTGAAAAAAAAGATGTATAAAAAATAAATTGTTGGGGATGGAGCAATAGCACAGCGGGTAGGGCATTTGCCTTGCACGTGGCTGACCCAGGTTTGATTCCCAGAATCCCATATGATCCCCTGAGTATTTCCAGGAGTAATACCTGAGCACAGAGCCAGGAGTAACCCCTGTGCATCGCTGTGCGTGACACAAAAAGTAAAAAAAAAAATTGTTGTATATAAGTTATTCCAGAAGAGAAACACAGAGAGAACATCCATTAGATACTTTACATTTCCTTAATACTGTTTCTTCTCAATTCGATTTGATTCCATATAAAAATGATTGGACTTATAACAATAATTTAAAATATTCTAAATTTTAATTGATAAAACAATAAAATTTGAAATATATTTACATTTTTAGAAGCTACACAGTCTAATGCAGAAGCTACAAAGGCTAATGCTAGTACCAAACATTTAGCATACACAAATACGATATATTACATTACATCCAAATTTCTAATCTTAGAAAATACCAAAGAATTATAAGTAGTACAAGAGCTTATTTAAATTTAACCAAGTAGAAAATGTAGCAGACACTTTCACTTGCAGTGAAAACTTCACTTGCTATAGAAAAATTTTAATTTCTAATATATTTAATATCCTTTAACGTCTATATACTCTATCATCTAGTAACTGAGTAATTGCTTTTGTCAGGGGAAAACACCAATAATGATGCCATTCTTCTAGTGGTGGCATGCCCTTAGTTTCTATATTGCATGAACCTATACTGCCTTATTATTACAAAGAAAAACATAGCAATCTACTAGATCAGTGACCTTTAGCTCAGAGCACATATAAGAAGACAACAGTAATTATCTTACATGTCTTTATGAGAGATGTGTAACAAAGCGAGGTAAGATAAAACAAAATAAAAACCACCAACTTGTTCAATATTCCAGAAACCTAGTTATAACTTGATAATAAGAGACTTTTCTGTGTCCTCCATAACCTGCTAGTATAAGAAAGCAAACTCAGATCACTATGAATTGTGTTAAAATATTATCCATATTTAATATCTTAATATGATATATATTAATCACTTAATCACTTGCCATCCCATTACTCATCGATTTGCTCGAGTGGATACCAGTAGTGTCTCCATTCATCCCTGTCATGTGCTAGTGTAGCCCAATGGCGTCTGCTCGCTCCAGGAACATGAAGAGCCGCAAACCAAACCAATCATTCAGAGTCTTAACAAATAAGTCTGACCATATGGTAGATGGGTGGCCATGCGATCTTTTGATGATATATATTAATACCATAATATAATACATTTAATGTCTTAATTTATTAACATTATCTATATTTAATATCTTAATCTGATCTAATGCCTAAGCAGCTCCAAAGCTGCAATATTTAGTGAGACAAGGTATAAGAATCTTCAATTGGTTCAGGTCATGATACCAAGCCCTCTAACAGTCACCAGTATAGCCACAAAAAAGCAATAAAATTTTCTTCAGCAGATCAGAACAAGATTAAGCCACATTTGAATGGTGAAAAAGCCTTTTAAAATCTTTTTTGTAGAGTCAGAAAGTATGTCAAACCAGCAAATAACTATTTTCCCTCTGAGAAACTGAGCAGTTTGCTTTTTTGTCTCTGTGGAAGATCAAATGATGATCAGTGAGCTACCAAGATACCCCACAATCTGTTCTACCTCCATAGCCGACTCTATCTCATCCTCTTAATCATGTTGTGTTTCCCCACCATCACAATCTCAAGTGTCACTATTAAATTTTCTTTCAGCCTTATCAGATACTGAA
This sequence comes from Sorex fumeus, assembly GCF_029834395.1. NCBI lineage: Eukaryota > Metazoa > Chordata > Mammalia > Eulipotyphla > Soricidae > Sorex > Sorex fumeus. The sequence continues at coordinate 10,089,570 of NW_026606071.1, read as the reverse complement.
GACATATAAGTATTCCATGAACAATTTGTTCAGACTTGCAATTTGCCTGTTCTTGTCAACATCTGATCTTGCTTTGATTATATTATGCCTTTAAGAGAATTTCCTATAATGATTTTAGGTGAAAAATTTAGCCCTGATCACATGTTACTGTGAGGTATAAGGCTGTGTTTAATGCTGAGTTTTACCACTACAGTCCTTCTCAGGTTTGGTCCTGAAAGATAATAGATGGAATATTCTTCTCAAATATGTAGAACTCAGAGTGAGACATTTTATTCATTTGGTCTAAAAATAAATATACCTAATCAAGGTATTCACTTTTTTTGAAAATATAATATATTAATATAGCTAGAAATGAGTTTGTAGAGATAGTATAGGGGTAAAGGTGCTTGCCTTATACATGACTAATGCTTGTTTGAATTTTCAGAAAAAAATATGTTTTATTGTACACCACCAGTAGTGATCCTTGAGCATAAAACTAGGACTAAGGCCTGAGAAATTCAGATTGTGACCTCCCCAAAACATGCACACACACACACACACACACACACACACACACACACACACATATATATATATACATATATACACATCTGTCACTGTCACTGTCCTTCTGTTGATTTGTCCTTCTCATCGATTTGCTCGAGCAGGCCCAGTAATGTCTCCACTGGAGACTTTGTTGTTACTGTGTTTGGCATATCGAATACATCACGGGTAGCTTGCCAGACTTTGCCATGCGGGTGGGATACACTTGGTGGCTAGCCAGGCTCTCTGAGAGGAATCAAACTCGGGACAGCCATGTTGGCCGCTTTCAAGGCAAATGCCCTACCCGCTGTGCTATGGCTCCAGTCCATATAAACACATATACATGTATTATACATATATAATGTGTGTGGTATGTGTGTTTGTGTGTGCAGAAAAATTAAGAGTAGGACATCAATAATCTTCTTAGAATAGGCAAAATTTATAATGAGGTTTTTACCAAACAAATCGTTTAGGAAACCTTTTTCACAGGAGCCATCTTACTTTATCAGCCAGCTACAGAATTTGCTCAATGGACTCTTATAAAATGGCGATGAAGGCAAGGTAAGACTAAAAGAGTATTGTGCAATCAAAGAAGTCCTATTACAATGCTAACAGTTTAGCTGTCAGGGGCAGGATAAAAGTCTTTTCAGAGTTGGAGTGATAGTACACAGTTAGGCACTTGTCTTTCATGGAGCAGACTCAGGTTCAATTCCTAGCTCCCCATATGTTCCCTTGAGTTCTTTGTGAGCATGCTGACTGCTGAGCCTGTGGAAAACCCTGAACAGCTCCAAAAAGAAAAGAAAAAAAAGTGTTCTTTGATACACAGAAAGCAGTGATTTTTTTCATTATGTAGGCTTATGTTTCTTACCACCACATCTCTGAACTATCTCCTACTTATTGAAATTATTTGTCAGAAAAATTCACTTTACAATTAATAATGGTAATAGGGTTTATGTTCATAGAATGTCCTGATATATATACATATATATACATATATATATTAAGTACAGATCACATTATTCAGGAGAGTGTTGCTCTTTGACATGACAAGTTCAATAGTCATTCTAGAAAATAGATAATTTCTAGATAATTTGTTGGAATGCTTTTCATCACTCATGAATGTTCTGGATCAGCAAATAACTCAGGGTGCTACTTTACATTGGAAAGTATTTTTTGAGTCTAAGAGCTGAGGGTTAGAAATGGAGATGACACTTTTAAATACTTATCTAATTATTACACACCAAGTAGTTTAATTCCCATTCCTTCAAATAAACTGTGAGGGTGAGGTTTGTTTCATTATCAAAGAGAGTACTAACATCAACCAGAGAAATAGTGATAATTCATAGAGTTGGAGGTTTAGGCTGCCAGCTGGAATTACTAAGATTCCCTGTCATCTGAAATTAGAAGAGCTAGATTATTTCATGAAACTTTTACAATGCCTTATGTATGAAAATGTCCTCTTCTCCAAAGAGCAAGCATTATAGAAAGTGAAGTACTATCAAATTTAAAAATATAAGGCCAGGGACTGGAATAATAGCACAGTGGGGGAGGGCATTTGCCTTGCACGTGGCCTGACCCAAGTTCAATTCACAGCTTCCCTTATGATCCCTCAAGCACAACCAGGAGTAATTCCTGAGTGCATGAGCCAGGAGTAACACCTGTGCATCACTGGGTGTGACTCAAAAAGCAATATATATTAATATATATATATATATATATATATCACTGTACCACTGTTCTCCTCTTGTTCATCGATTTGCTCGAGTGGGCACCAGTAACATCTCAAGAAATTGTGAGACTTGTTGTTACTGGCATATCGAATACGTCACGAGTAGCTTGCCAGGCTTTGCTGTGCAGGCGAGATACTCTCAGTAGCTTGCTGGGCTCTCTGAGGGGGCGGAGGAATCAAACTCAGGTCGGCCATGTTGGCTGCATGCAAGGCAAACGCCCTACCTGCTGTGCTATCGCTCCAGCCAGAGCACAGAGGGGCCAGAGGGGGACTAGAGAGATAGTAGAGCTGATAGGTTGCATTCTTTACATACAGAAGACCCTGGTTCTATTCTTTGCACCTTGTATGGTTCCCTAAGTACTGCCAGAAGTGATCCCTGAGCACAGACTCAGGGTAAACCCAAGGCACCAAAAAATGTACACCCCTGTCAATTTTAAGATTAATAACCATGCCTATTCATAAAATAAAATAAAATGAATATTTCTAAAATGCCACAATTCAAGTACAAAGGTATTTTTTTTCTTTTTGGGTCACATCAAGCTATGCTTGTGGGTTACTCCTGGCTCTGCACTCATGAATTACTCCTGGTGGTGCTTGGGGGTCCATTTGGGATGCCTGGGATCGAATCTGGGTTGGCCCATGCAAGGCAAACACCCTCCCCACTGTACTATCTTTCTGGTTCAAAGGTAATTATTTTAATTTAAAGACTTGGAAGAAGTCTTTACATGAATTCTATTTAAATGTGCTGACTCTGTAAAGTGTAATTTAGTAAATTCTTTAAAAATATTTACTGATTGTTATTAACAGAAGGTCATGTTCTTATCCATGGAGGGCATAAAGGTCTTCCACATCACAAAACAATCCTTATGAGACTGATGTGTTGTGTGATGAACAAGAAACTGTTAACTATGTTTCAGAGTGGAACTTATCTCTTCAACTCTTTATGCTTATTTTTCACACAGTGTTTCTAATGAGGATGCTTTCTCTCCTAGTCTTTAAACTATCTTGAGAGAAATTAAGTGTACGGACCTACCTAGATCATTATGCTCCTACAAAATTATTTTAACATACACAAACAAGTATGCATGAAGGTACACATGCACATACACACATGCATGCACACAAACAGTCACAGGTTCTAGCTCCCATAATGTGATTATGTACAGAACATGTTGTAAAACTTTTTGATGCTCTTTATTGGGACACAGCAGATCTCACTGCTTACTTCCGGTTTGGTGCTCAAGGGTCATTCCTAGTGTTGCTCAGGAAACCATGCATAGTGCCTGATATCAAGATTGGGTCTGCTCTGTGTACAGCAAGCATTCAAGAACATATCCTGATTCCTGGAAAGAACTTCTTATCTCTTACTAAGTGACCCTTATTTTCTTAACATATCTAGTTTTATGATTTTAAAGAGCCCACATAGCTAACTGAGAAAAGATTTTTTTAAATGATTGAAGGTCTTCATATGTCATAATATACATCTGGCATTTTCAGATTGTTTATTAGTTGTGGGTTAGAGCAGTAGCTCAGCAGGTAAGGTGTTTGCCTTGCACACAGCCGACCCAGGTTTGATTCCTCTGCCCATCTTAGAGAGACTAGCAAGTTATCAAGAGCATCCCGCCTGTAGGGGGTATGGTGCCACCATCAGGTCAATCTGTACCTGTGAGGTGAGTATACAGCAGCCTGATGGCACCGTCAGACTTTCAGGTACCCCAGAATTGCTGCTTTGCCTTTGGCCAGACCCCAAAAACTTGGGACAAAGTTTACCAAGAAAGTGAACGGCCAAAAGTTAGGTTTGCAGGAGACACACCCACAAACCACCTCCGGCTTAGCTATATAATTGGAGGCATGGCCTCTCTGGTTCCTGATCAAACTGCTTAATGGCCATGATCCCAGAGACTCAGAAACGAATCTCAGAACCCAAAGAATTTTGGCAGAAATGTGTCCTGTTCTTGCAGTAGGTAACTGGTGCTGGACACTCAAGGTGGAAATAGGTTTTGTGCCTTGGCCTGTTCCCCCGGCAATCCAGTGACCACCATCCTCCAGAGGCCACTGGACTGTCAGGCTTGGGCCTGCAGTGACGAGACACGTGGGACCTCACCAGATGGGGGTGGAACCGGCCCTTTCCTCCCTTTCCCAACGAGACCCCGAATCGCCATCTACAAATGGCCTCTTTGGCTTCTGATCAAGCTGCTTAACGGCCATGATCCCAGGGACTCAGAAACAAATTTCGAAACCCAGTGGCTTTTGGCAGAAATGCATCCAGGCTGCATAAAGGTGGCCGCTGCCTCAGAGCTTATAGGAAAGTCAGGTATGAGCAGGCAGTGCAATTGCAGTCTCATGGGAAGGGGGGCAGTACTGGCTCATCCTTCACACTCTACCAAGGTCACGAGTTGCCCTCCATGAGCTGCTCTCAGGCACAGACATAACATCAGACATACAGAAACCAATCTTGTAATATCTAGCTCTTTGCAGAAATCCAAAACCATTATATGATTCTCATAACCAGCTTTAGAGAACAAAGTATTTCACAATGCCTTTTCAGCAATTCTGATTGTTGGGGGGGGGGGCGAATTCTAAATAGTGGTGCATCTTTTGTCAAAATAATGAATGTAATCAATATAGAGAAGAGTTACGTAGAAATCATCTGCCTCATAGGTATTGGGAGGGGTGGGAGGGGGTTATACTGGGGTTCTTGGTGGTGAAAAATGCTAGTGAAGGGAAAAGTGTTTGATCATTGTATGACTGAGACTTAAACTTGAAAGCTTAGTAACTTTTCCCACAGTGATTCAATAAATAAATATAAGATGAAAAAAACAAATAAAATTATGAAAAAAAAAGTAAGGTGGAGTTCATGCCCAAATCAATCAGCTAATTAGTGGCTGAATAAATAGCAGTACTCATACATTAAAAAAAAGAGAGAGAGAGTATCCCACCCGCACAACAGAACTTGGCAAGCTCCCCATGGGGTATTCTATATGCCAAAACTAGTAACAACAAGTCTCACAATGGAGATGTTACTTTTGCCCACTCAAGCAAATCAATGAACAAAGGGAAGATAGTACTACAGTGTTTACTAGTTGTATATCCTTACCGTCTAAACAGACAGTACCGGATTCACTGAGCAGGAAGTTTCACTTTCTGGTTTCAGGTTTTGTTTCTGATTTCTAAACATCCCTCACCACCAGAAGTCATTCCAGATGATGAATTGCTGCTTAGGACCAGCAATAAGGAGGAAGAGTCCCCAAGGCCGTACGTCTTGAGTATGGGGTCATGTGGTACAGGGGTCATGCGGTACCAGGGATGGAACCAAGGGTCTTGTGCTTTCCAGGCAAGTGCTTCACTTCTATGATCCCTCACTGTACCACATCTTCCCCATTTTTCAAAAATTGGGGGCCGCACTGAGAGAAGATATTAAAAGTGGTTGAGTGGGTAGTAGGCAGTCTAGCGGCCTGGGAACTGGTGTGTCCTTTCTGGCTTGGAAGGACAACACTGGGAACTGTTGATGATACACAGGGCACTGTGCAGTGCTAGGTACACACTCAGGATTTAGCACATCTCCCTGGAACCTCACTTTGCATCTCTAATCATTCTTTTAACTGTTTTCATTTTAGCAATTATACAGTCCCTTCAAATAGCACTGTAATATTGTGCGTGGAATTCTTGAATTATTCAAGGGGATAATTCTAAGTAGTGCTTTAGGACCCCAGAAACTACTTACAGTGATACTTTCATCCCACTTGTGTGACCCTGCCAGTTCAGTACTTGGTGTTTCAGTGATGTTCCGCTGGAGCCCAGAGGTACTCTGCAGTCACCTAATAGATATGTTCTGTGGTGTTCCGGAGTTCATGCAATGACTTGAATTCTGAGTTTAATGCATACACAGCACATGCACCAACGCTTTGAACTATCTGTTCCCTCTGTCCCAGATTTGGGTTTTTTTTTCACCTTTCTTGGATTAATTTTCTAATTTCAGGTTTATAGCTAAATCAAGTTTGAATATATGGACATTTATAAGGAAAACCAATTTATGAGTAATAAAATGAAAATTTTGGTGTGAAGGGGTAATAATATTTATTTTCTTTAAATATTAGATAACTTTCAATATGTGATACTGCTTTGATCCTTAGCAAGATAATAAGGGATGCATATTATTCTGTATTTGTATTAAATTTATATAAAATATGATTGAATCATTTTCAATATGACATAGACTCACTAGCCTTTTTCCTTTTTGTGCTTTTTGCGTCACACTTGGCGATGCACAGGGGTTACTCCTGGCTCTGTACTCAGGAATTACCCCTGGTGGTGCTAAGGGGACCATATGGGATGCTGGGAATTGAACCTGGGTCGGCCGCATGCAAGGAAAATGCCTACCCCCTGTGCTATTGCTCCAGACCCTCACTAGCCTTTCTTAATTAAAATTGATAGTGATGCCACAAGTGGTAATATAAAGTGTGCAAGTGTATCATTAGCATAATTTTATTGCTATTTTATCAGTCACCCAAACATGAAATCTCAACTTGCTATACATATGCTAGTTATAAATTTTAATATATCTATAGAACAGCTTGTTATAAAGCATTCTCTATAGCTATCATGTTTAACTATCAGTAAGAGTAAAGTAAAAGTCTGTTTTAAACATTGCTTGTCTCTCTTTCTAAGTAGTTAAATCAATCAGGGTCCCCTAAAGGGTTTTTAATGTAAGTTTTGATTTAAACATAAATATTCTGAAATTAATAATATAGGCAGGGTTAGAAAAATAGGTACTGTATATTTAGAATGAGATTATAGAAAGTACAGATTATTATTTTGATAACTAGTAACATTGTGTAACGTTTGTTGAGTTTAAAGGAAAAGCATTGAAACAAACTATTATAAGGGAAATTTTAATATTCAGCAAAATTTATTGATTTATTTTAGCAGAAAGCACAGAAACCTTCAACAAACATTTCTTAATAACCATAAAATAAATGTTCTTCATTTTAACTCATAATATATATTTGATAATACTAAACTACATAAAATGATTTCTATCCAATCAAAAGAATGGACAATTTGAGGAAAAATAATAACAGCCACCCACAATGATTCTTTAAACCATAAAATCACCAGCACTGTATATATTTCATGACATAATCTCTGTAGGAAGCTCAGAATTAATTTATTTTGGTTATGTTCATATTTCATAGGATTTTCAAGCTGCAGAAAAGCTGATATAGGTCATTGCCAAGCACATAGTATATTTTGTGCTAGTCTAAATTACTTTTAGAAAAGTTAAGGGAATTATAAATGGAAAACTTTGATTATCTTGCCTCACTTGAAGCATTCTCCCACATAGAACATTCTTATTTTTTTGTTCCATAATTTAGATCTAAATATAAGATAAGTCTGAAATCTGTTTCCTTCATAAAATTCTCTCTCTCCTCAGTTCCTCAAGCCAACTAATAGCATAAAATAGGATATAAGTAAAATAAAAAATATAGTTCACCTTCTCTCTAAAGATATTTTGTTCCATTCTTTAGAGAAGTAGGAACATATTTTGACCTTTTCAAATATTGATATTAGATTAGTAAAATCCTGGTCATTTATTTTTTGAAAAGTGAATCTATGAGAAACATAGTTAGCTTACGATTTTTCCCCTATTCAAATAGCTTCACAAAATTACTTTTTCAATGACAGTATTTATGTAAATTTATAAATAATTTAAATAGTTTCGAAAATATGATATTAAAAAAGATTTCATAGTATTTTATGTGTGTAAAAATTTTTAATATCTAATTTAAAATCAAAAATGGGTAGGAAAGTAGTAGTGCTCTTTGGATTATGTAATGTGACATTGTTTCTATATTAGTGCATTTCAAATTATATGTAATCGCCACTTAATTCTAATTTAAATTGTAAATTACTTGCGGAAATTGACACCTAATTAACTTTAGTACACTGCCATTTGTTTGATTACAAGTAATGTCTTTAAGTGAAACTGATAAGTATTTGAATTCCAGAAAATGAAAGTTTGAATTCTAGACCTAGTGACTATCTGGTTCTCTCTTAGAAATTATAAAATAGAACCAGCAACACCTATCTTAAAGATTATACATAGTGCATATATAATTCCTTATTATGGTTTCGATAGAGTAGGGTAAAGTTTATTACTCATGCTTTGAAATTTATTTTTAATAATTTTTATTAATTAATTCATTTATTTTTTCCAGCTTTTTTAAAAAAAATTTTTATTAGTGAAACACCATGAGGTATGTGTAGACTTATAAGTTGTAGACTTATAAATTGTTGTGCTTGGGTTTCAGTTATACAATGATTGAGTACCCATCCCTCCACCAGTGCCCATTCCCCACCTCCAATGCTTCCAGCATCCCTCCCACTCCCCCATCCCACCCCACCTCTGTGGCAGGGCATTTCCTTTTGGGTGCTGTGGTTTGCAAAAGAGGCATTGAGTGGCAATCATGTTCGGTGTACAGTGTACTTTCAGCATGCATCTCTCATTCTGGGAGGATCCTCCCAACACACTTTACTTGGTGCTCCCCTTTCTATCTGAACTGCCTTCTCCCCCAGCATGTGTGGCTGGCCTCCAAGCCATGGAGTGAAGAATATTTACCCAATATCCATCTGATAAAGGGTTAATATCAAGGATATACAAAGCAGTGGTTGAACTCTACAAAAAGAAAACCTCTAACCCCATCAAAAAATGGGGTGATGAAATGAACAGAAACTTTCCCAAAGAAGAAATCTGTATGGCTAAAATGCACATGATAAAATGCTCTACATCACTAATCATCAGGTAGATGCAACCAGTGTTGGCATGGATGTAACGAGAAAGGGACTCTCCTTCATTGCTGGTGGGAATACCAACTGGTTCAGTCATTTTGGAAAACAGTGTGGATGATTCTCAAAAAATTAGAAATTGAGCTCCCATTTGATCCAGCAATACCACTCCTGGGAATATATCCCAGAGGGGCAAAAGAGTACAGTGGAAATGAGGTTTGCACTTCTATATTCATTGCTTCACTATTCACAATAGCCAAAATCTGGAAAAAACCTGAGTGTCTGAGAACTGATGGCTGGGTAAAGAAACTTTGGTACATCTACACAATGGAGTACTATGCAGCTGTTAGAGAAGATGAAGTCATGAAATTTACATACAAGTGGTAATACATGAAAAGTATCATGCTAAGTGAAATAAGTCAGAAATAGAGGGACAGACATAGAAAGATTGCATTGATCTCGGGAATTTAAAGTAACAAAATGGGAGATAACACCCAAGAATAACTTAGATAAGTAATTCATTCATTTATATTTTAGTGTTTTTCGACCTATAATGGGCTGGAGGGAAAGCATAGCGGTAGGGCGTTTGCCTTGTATGTGGCCAGCCCAGCTGATCCAGGTTCGATTCCTCCGCCCCTCTCAGAGAGCCTGGCAAGCTGCTGTATCTCACCCGCATGACAAAACCTGGCAAGCTACCTGTGACGTATTCGATATGCCAAACACAGTAACAACAAGTCTTACAATGGTGACGTTACTGGGTCCGCTCAAGCAAATCAATGAACAACAGGAGGACAGTGCTTCAATCTATAATAGCCAAAGGTTCTATTAATGTGTTTCTATTAGTCTTTGTGTGAAGTATTTTTCTATCTTTCCCAGATCTTTCAGCAACCACCACAAAACAATGTCTTCCCACAAACATGACAAGAATTTTCTTATAGATTTTATTTTCATAGATTTCTTATTCCTTGCACCTTTTGCAAAGCATTTAGATTCCATTTTCCTTATAGATATTTATGTGGGTATTTACTAATTGTCAAAAAATGCACGAATTCCGAGAGCTCTAATTTTAAACCGAGAGTTGAAGCTTAGGTTCAGTTAAAAAAAATCCTGTTAAAATTTTCCTTCTTTCCATATCCTCAATATTTTGTTTTATAAGAAAAAACATATTGGGGCCAGAGCAATTGCACAGCGGATAGGGTGTTTGCCTTGCACGCAGCCAACCTGGGTTCAATTCCCAACATCTCATACGGTCCCCTAAGCACTGCCAGGGGTAATTCCTGAGTGCAGAGCCAGGAGTAATCCCTGTGCATCGCCGGGTATGACCCAAAAAGCAAAACAAACAAACATATTTTGTTCTTATTCCCATAGTAAAAAACATCAACCTGCATGTAAACTAACTGTACTTTTTTTGGCAGTATCTACTCCAATATTATTGCATCTCGATACCTGACAAAAGTTTAGTTCTAATGAAATTCAAGGCCAATCAGTTGGAAGTAGCAAATAATGTGAAGAAAGACACAAAACAGCATGTCAAATATTTTTACAGAGTTGGTATCTACTGAAAAAAGTATCATGTAGATCACAAAAAAAAAATGGTAACTTTCTCATCGCCTCAAAAGAGTCAAAATTATGCTTCAACACTAGAAAGATCATAATCTGCTTTAAAATACCTCATTTGACATGTATCTCAGTATAGTTAGATTTCTTGCAAATCGCTTGACTTAATATAAAGACCTAAAGCTTGATATCTAACAGCAGAAACTAATAGGTGAAAGATAATGCCATATAGAAATGTCATAAAAGAAATTAGTTTAGAGATCATAAGTCCTAGTAAATATTTAAGTGATGACGGAAAACTGGATATTATGCAGTGAAGAAGTAAGGAAAAGTCTCTGCATTTAGACTTTACAGAATGGGTAAGAAAAAAATTCAATAGTGAAATCTAGTAATTAAATATATAGAATCTTTGTAGATTAAAAAATGTAAAGAAGCAAAACTTAGTTCTTCTGAGGTTACTCTTTGTAATAGATTTGTTTGTACTCTAATAGGGAATAGTTAATCTTGTTAGTTTGTTATATAAATGAAATATAGCTTTAATCTATTTTCTTAATATTGATTTGTAGGGAATATATTTCTTACTGCCCTATATAATTTTTTAAAAATAGGATTTTGGATATAAAAACCAATAATGTTGTTACTTGTTATAGCAATCTCATGAGAAAATTAATTCAAGATTAATAGTAGTATTCAAGGGAGGATAAGGTTGTATAAAAATAATTGTTTATTGATTTGTTTTGATTTAACTACATAAAATAGCCACCTTAAATCTTTAGCTCAAATGAATACATTAGTTTTTGTTTTCTCTGGATGATAAGGAAATTTTTAAGCTTGAAGATAAATGAATTTTATGAGAAATAAAGATATAGTATCATTCCATTTTTAATATTTAAAATTCAACTGATTTTAATAGCATTTATCATGTCATTTTTTTGAAAGTAAAAGACAATTTTTAGTTGGTTGATAATTTCTAGAATACATAGAGTTCTGCTGATTTAAGGTAGCATTAAATTCCAGTTGTTGTATTATCTCTCTCTCACTCGCTCTCTCTCTATGTATATATATACACATGTAATATATATCTTAATTGTCTAGTTTATTTTTGCACAAATTTTATATATGATATCTTATGCCATTTTGTCCTCTGATTATCCTCATATTTGTCATATATAATATGAGTGGTTTTTTCCTTTTATAAAAATTGCATAAGCAACAACAGTAATTAGTAAGTTTATAAAACACAGATAACTTTAGATTTTATAGCACAATATACTATGCATATATCAGAATCTTCTCAGATTTCAAAATCTCATAGATCTAATAATTCTGTCACCAGATTTATCATTTTAGAACATTACATACTCCATTAATAAATTTAGCTTTAATTTTATTAGATCTGGCATGCTGAATGTTATTTCAACAGAAAGCACAAATAACACATTTTAATGATGATTAACGTGTATGGCAATTTGTTATGCACCAGCCGCTTTACCTTACTTTTAACATATGTATCTAATATAATACTCTCAACTTACCTTAGGATAGTATAAAGGTAAAGGTAAAGATCCTCCTGTTGATCGTCGATTTGCTCAAGCGGGCCCAGTAACATCTCCATTGGAGACTTTTGTTGTTACTGTGTCTGGCATATCGAATACTCTTGGTAGCTTGCCGGGCTAGTATATTCTTTTTAAATGAAGAAAACATAACTCTGATAATCTCATTTGTTTTAGGTTACGGATTAAGATTGCAGTAAAATAAAAATTTAAATTGAAGAAATCTGAAAGCTAAACCATTGCTCTTTAGCACTCTGTTAATCTCTGATTATCCCTAACAGTCTTCAGAGCATAAGGCAATAATTCGCCATGAACGTTTTTCTTTGGCACATATTTCACCTCTTTGCTTTACATGAATTTAGACTCTAAAAAGTAATCAACAAAAATGGCTATCTAGAGCCACATTATTGATCGCTTTTTTTGGTGTCCAATTGATGATAGAAGTATGGTTGCTCATTTATCCTAGGATGCCTCTAAGATTAAAGGTCCTAACATAGCCACACTTTATTTTCTTTTTAAGGTGGGACATGCATACTCAGCAGTGTCCAGGCTACTTCACATTCAGTGCTAAGGAAACACATGTGGTGTTTGGGCAACATATGTGGAGTTAAGTATTGAATCTGGGTTTCTCATGTGCAAGGCAAACTCCACCAAATCTTTGACATAATTATACTTATATATGCTAAGTAAAGTTGAGAGATGATCAAATTTATTATATACACGTTAAAAATTGAGAAATAGAAGACAATAGAAGGCACAAATTATGATGATTGGGTCTGAAAGTTGTTACATGGAGCACTTGGGTCTTTCTTTTTCTCATTCACAGAATAAGATGCAAATGTTGTTATAGTATATTCAGATAATAGTTAGGCAGGTGATTGTGATCTGTGAGGATTGTTTTTTTCTATCCTCGTTTTCACATCTTTTCATAGGTAGCATTAATGAGTACCCACAATCAAAACCTTAGATGATTCATGACTCTTTTAGAAGCATCTTTAAAAATCAAACTATTGGGGGTATGGTGGCATCAACAGGTCAATCTGTACCTGTGAGGCTAGTGCATCAGCAACCTTATAGCTCCTTCCGACTTCCAGATACCCCAAAATTGCTGCTATGCCTTTGGCCAAACCCCAAAAACTTGGGGCAAAGTTTACTAAGAAAGTAAACAGCCAAAAGTTAGGTATGTGGGAGAAACACCCACAAACCACCTCCTGCTCAGCTATATAATTGGAGGCATGGCCTCTCTGGTTCCTGATCAAACTGCTTCATGGCCATGATCCCAGGGACTCAGAAACAAATCTCAAAACCCAGCGGGTTTTGACAGAAATGCGTCCAGACCACGCAGTAGAATACTGTTGCCAGGCCACCCCAAGGAGGAAAAGGTGCTGTCCTTCTGCCTGCTCCCCCTAGGTAGCTTGGCGGCCACCATCCTCCAGAGACCATTGCACAGTTAGGTTTGGGCCTGCAGTGACAAGATATGCAGGGCCTCACAGGATGGGTATGGAACCGGCTCTTTCTCTCCCACCCCAATCATACCCAGAATCACCACCAACAAAAGGCCTCTCTGGCTTCTGATCAAACTGCTTAACAGCCATGATCCCAGAACCTCAGAAACAAATCTCAAAATCCAGTGGCTTTTGGCAGAAATGCATTCAGTCCCTGCAGTAGGTTACCGGCCCTGGGCCACCCAGGTGGGAATAGGTTTTGTGCCTTGCCCTGTTCCCCCTAGCGAACCGGTGGCCACCATCCTTCAGAGGCCACTTGACAGTCAGGTTTGGGCCTGCAGTGACGAGTCACGCGGGGCCTCATGGAATGAGGGAGGAGCCGGCCCTTTCTTCCCCCTCCCAACAAGACCTTGAGTCAGCACTCATGAATGGCCTCTCTGGCTCCTGATCAACCTGCTTAACTGCCATGATCCCAGAGACTCAGAAACAAATTTGAAACTTAGCACATTTGGCAGAAATGTGTCCAGACCTGGCAGTAGCTTACTGTCACTGGGCTACCCCAGGGCTAAAAGGCTGCTGTCACTCCATCTGGTCCCCCTTGGCAACTAGGTGGCCGCCATCCGCCAGAGGCCATTGGACAATCAGGTTTGTGTCCACAGTGACAAGACAGGCGGGGCCTCACTGTATGGTGGTGGAGCCAGTCCTTTCCTCCTCGTCCCAACAAGACCCTGAGTTGCCATCCAAGAACAGCCTCTCTGGCTCCTAATCAAGCTGCTTAACGGCCATGATCCCAGAGACTCAGAAACAAATCTCGGAACCCAGTGGCTTTTGGCAGAAATGTGTCCGAACCCCACAATAGGTTACTGTTGCCGGGCCACCCCAGGGGGAAAATCCCAGGGGATTTCTGTCAAACCCAGCAGGTTTTGGCAGAAATCCCTTCAGATTTAATTGTTAAAATTTCAGAATTTCAAAATCACGCGGCCACTACTGCAGCCACACAATGTCATATGTTATTCATAACCAGCAATAGAAAACAAATTGTCTACTGTTGCCTTTTCAGCAGATCTGAGTTTTGGGGTAAAATCTCAAATAATAATGGTGGGTCTGGTGTCAAAGTATTGAATTTAATAAAAGTAGAGACAGAGTAATGTGGAAATCATCTGCCCACAGGTAGAGGGAGGGTGTGAGATGGGAGTATATTGGGTTTTTTGGGTGTGGAGAATAGATACAGGTGAAGGTACGGGTGTTTCATTGTATGACCAAGACTTAAACCCAAAAGCTTCGTAACTGCTCTCATGGTGACTCAATAAATAAAATTATAAAAAATGAAAAAAAAATTAAGGTGGAGTTCATGCCCAATTCAATCAGTTAATCATTGGCTGAATAAATAGCAGTACTCCTATTTTAAAAAAATATCAAACTAATAAACTGGAAAAAAGATTCCTGCAATAAATTAAATATCTGCGCATGGAATATTAAACCTTCGTGTTTCTATTTTAAGTGAGAAAGAGGATGAATTATGCACAATTAGAGCTGAAAGCATTGCATGGATTTAAATATAGTGTGGGCAAACATGTAAACTATTTTATAACTTTCTTAGTTAAGTTTGTAGCACATATATGTAAGTTTTTGTGTAAATACGTGCTTATCCAGTTTAAAATGATCTGTATTTATATTTCAAGTATCCACTTTTATGCTATTGGAGACATAGAAAAATTGTCTATTATTTTCATAAGCATGGCATACACTTGATAAAAAGTGATAACAAAACAGATTATAATTATGATCACAATTATATAATCATATTTTGTAACTATAAGATTCTAAATTGATTTAATAGCAAGCAGTTCCAGAGTGAACTATTATACATTTTCTATCTCAATGTTATATACACTGAGTATATTTATAAATCAAAAAATAAGTTATTTTAAATTTTATCTATTACAAATAAAATTGGTTGGAGTGATAGCACAGCAGATAGTGCGTTTGCCTTGCACTCGGCCCACCCAGTTGACCTGAGTTAGATTCCTCCACCCCTCTCGGAGAGCCTGGCAAGCTACCAAGAGTATCTTGCCTGCACAGCAAAGCTATCCATGACGTATTTGATATGCCAAAAACAGTAACAAGTCTCACGATGTTACTGGGCCCGCTCGAGCAAATTGATGAACAACAGGAGGACGGTGACAGTGACAGTGACAAATAAAATTGTTGTGCTAATATTTTAACAAATCCATACTTAGTTGTCTTACCAATTGGGTAATAGAAAAGTAGCACATGTACTTTACTATTTATTTAAGGCTAAGTAAGTTCTTTTCAAGCATTCTGAGTTTTAGTGACCTTTAATGATTACATTCAGTTTATCAAATATCATAGTTGAAATAATAGATTATGAATAGTGTTTAATTACTTCTAATCTAAATAGTGTAGATAATCATAATTATTTCTGAGTATAGGGTCAAAAGATCTCTTCAGTAATTTTCAGATTTATTGAGAAATCTTTAAAAATAATAAGTAGTTATAACTGTCAATAGGTTATTAAAAATATAATGAAGCAAATTATGGGAGTAATTTTGGAAAGCACATTAGATAGAAGAGCTTGTCCTTCATACTCGTTATTTTGTCTCTTAATGTAAGCCTCATATTTCAGTACAGGTCAGTAATTCAATTCATTTCATATTCTCCTCTAATGATGTATTTCATTGAATTTTTCTGTATCCAATTTATTGTCATTACCATTTAGAACAATGTGTTAATGAGAGCATTAGAATTATTATAGAATATGATTTTTTCTTTTTTGCCAAAGAAATGACTACTTTTTGCTATTATACACTCATAAAAAGAAAAACTAAAAGCATTACTTCAATAAGTTAACAGGCAGAATACTATATTAAAAGTATAGAGTAAATAGCTACATGTTTTCAATTAGCCCTTGTAAATTTCTAATGGCACACCTTTATAAAATAACATAGTTGTTTTACCCCAAAATATGCTATGGAACTGGGGTAAAACAAAGTTGTTTTACCCCCAAATATGCTATGGAACTTAAATATTTAAATATGCATTCTAGCAAAGAATCACTTCAATTTCTAATACTTAGAGCAGTAAAATATACTTATGCAGAGAAATTACTGATAGGGCAAAATCACTACTTGTGGCTCTGTATAGTAATGTACTTTTTACTAAAGAGCAATTTAGAAGCTCAAAGAGTTTAAAGGGACAGAGTGCAGTCACTGCCTGCAAGAGATCTGGGTTTACTGTCAATGGCTTTCAGTACTACTGGGTATAATCACCCATAGACAACAGACAAAAAAGTGGAGGTATCACAACTTATATACTTTATTGATTTGCTCGAGCAGGCCCAGTAACTTATCCATAGTGAGACTCGTTGTTACTGTGTTTGGCATATTGAATACATCACGGGCAGCTTGCCAGGCTTTTCCATGTGGGCGAGATACTCTCGGCAGCTTGCTGGGCTCTCTGAGAGGGGCAGAGGAATCAAACCTGGCTTGGCTGGGTTGGCTGCATGCAAGGCAAACGCCTTCCACTGTGCTATCACTCCAATGTTCTTAACTTTTTATTTGTTTTTGAGTCACACCTAGAGGTGCTTAGTGCTTACTCCTGAACCTATTGCAGGGAGATCAGGAAGTGATATCAGCTAGAGTATTATTAATCGTAGCAATGTTTCAAATGTATCACTGAATTATAATCTAATAGTAATTATTCACACAAGGCACCACATTTTCTAGTCCATTTTTCCTTTTATAGTGAAAACATTTTACATTACACTGATGTAGACACAGGCAAAAGACAACAACATTTTGACCTCAGGGTGTGATACTTATCACTACAAAACAAAACAGATAAGCATAGTTATCTTAATATAGACTAAATATCTTTAAAATAAGGGCAATTTGATTTTTAGAAAACAATATCTTTTTTGAAGGGCCCTTCCCTCAAGAACTAATCATCTCCCAAATGCTATCTATCAATATTTTTTAATAATGAGGATTAGTATTTCAAAATATGAATGAAGCAGAGGAATAAACGTTGAAACCACTACATGAAGTGCTAATAGGTCCAGGTATTATCAGTATGGAATAATGTTAGTGAGCCTAATGACCTTGTAGTTACTCATTCCTATACTTTATATTTATTGGTCCTAAACTATCTCTTGATGGATTGCTGGGGAAGGAATAATTACTTTTAAATTCTGTACTATTGAAAAGTGGACATTACAAATGTTTACAAATGTTTACAGAGATAGATGTTATCCTTATTTTCTAGGTATATCAAGCTAATTTAAATAGTTTGAAATTATTTCTTCATGGGCTAATGTTCGGACATGATTATTAGCAAGCTACCATTTAAGCAATATGTATCATTTAAAGTAAAATAATTTGTATAATTATCACTGTAATTGTTACCATGTCAACACTTTTATAGAGTGTTCATTATAAGTAAACTGAATCTCAGATTCTGAGATGCTGATATTAACCAGAAGCACAGTACTTAAAATTTTTGCAATATACATAATTTGAATTAAAAGCACTGTAAATATTTTAATTCCATTATAAGAAATAAAGTGCAATGTATGATATGTGTATATTTGTGATAATGATCATGGTAGCAATCATTTTCAAATATTAAAGAGACAAGCAATATAAAACATAGTATTGTCTTGAAGCCATGTGATTCTAATGTTACAAATTTAGAGATCATTTGCAGTATCAAAGACTATGATCTATGCTTTTAATTTAGAGGAACACTTAATTTAGATTCACAAATTAAAGGAAATAAAATAATGGATCTTAACAGAAAGCAATTTGCATACATATAGCAATTATAAACAAAATATATAAAGAGAGATTAATTCTAAAACAGGTTTTCTATGCCTGGAGCTTCAAATTGTTTAAGCACTTTCCTCCTGTTGTTCACCAATTTGCTAGAGCAGGCCCAGTAACGTCTCCATTGCAAGACTTGTTGTTATTATGTTTGGTATATCGAATATGTCACAGGTAGCTTGCCAGGCTTTGCCATGCAGGTGAGATACAATCAGTAGTTTGCCGGGCTCTCCGAGAGAGGTGGACAAATCTAACCCTGGTCAGCTGGGTTGGCAGCATGCAAGGCAAACGCCCTACCCACTGTCACTATAGCTTCAAATTAAAAGAAAAAAGTAATTAAGATTCTAGAAGCATCTCTTGGTATCTCGCCTACATGGCAAAGCCTGGCAAGCTACCCGTGACATCACAATCATGACGAACATCGATTATTCTGCAAATTGATGAACAATGGGAGGACAGTACTACAGTTTTACAGTGGTAGAAGCATCATTTCGGGGTTCAAGACAGATTCTCAGTATATATACACACACACACTCTAATAAAATTATTGGCAGTTATGAAACAGCAGGGCCAGTAGAATGAAGGTTATCTAATTAGTTTCCAACAAATGCTCATAAAATATAAATAGTTTTCAAAAGTGTTGTGTCTATTTGGATTAGTTTCAGAAACTAGATTTTCAGTTTAGAATCATATTTAGAATAAAAATTCTGAACATGGTAACTATTTAAGACATGTACCATAAAAATTATTCCTATGTCCTAAAAGAAACTTATGTAAATCTTCCTAAAATTTTCTAATGGTCTTCATATTTCACAGTTCCAAGAGTAAAAATAACTGATTTTTAAAATTAAAATAAATAACATACACACTTGGAATACTCTCAATATTGATAGTTGCTCTATATTTCCAATAAAAAATGCCGCATATCTAATACTCTCATATTCTCTCCCACAAGGAGCTTAGTTTTACTGCATTACTCCTACCACAGTACTCCTGAACCACACCCAAGTCCATCAGGCACTCCTAATCTTATATTGTTTTTCTCTTTCCTTTATCTCCTTTGCATGGTTTAGCAATGTTCTTTTTGTACAGACATAGAAAGACAGTTGATGCTATACTTTTGTAACGTGGGAGTTAATTGACTTCAAATAGCCCGGCAACCTACCGAGAGTATCTCGCCCGCATGGCAGAGCCTGGCAAGCTCCCCGTGACGTATTCGATATGCCAAACACAGTAACAACAAAGTCTCCAATGGAGACGTTACTGGGCCCGCTTGAGCAAATCGACGAACAATGGGAGGGCCGTTACCTTTACCTTAATATTTACTCCTGTGCATCCATCATATTTACCTGATTTAAGCCTCACTTGCTAACACCCTCAAAAGGAAGGTCCTGTGGAGCGACTTGGATGGATCCAGGGCAAGCTGCAAGCTACATGGCATCAAAAAAATGGACAAACTATTCTCCCATAAGAAGTAAATTAAGAGCATGGTCATGAATCAACCTCTTTTATGACCTAAAAAGAAATAAGTAATGGACCCTTCTGGGTATAGGAAGACTAACCTGGCCTGAGGAATATAGTCTGGGATATATAGTGAGATGTCCCCAAGAAGAACCACGCTTTAAGCTTAATATTTCTCTTAATATGTTCATGCAAAATTTATAGAAATAAATGGATGACTAGCTAAGGGAAGGAGAAAGCAATACTCCCTTAAGTGGAATCTTACCCTTCAGTTTATCTCCTAGTAATCTAGAGTGCTGAACTCCCAGATAAGATTTTGTCTCTGAGTTAAACTACTACAAGACCATCCCCTAAAGGATGGGCTTTACATCTGTTTATTGTTATGATAATGTTCAATGCATCCTTCGAGGACCTGACAGTACAAGCGTGAAAGATCAAGTATGACATCATTGGCCTGACCAAGTCAGGAAGGCATCAAACACATCATGCTGTTTTCGACACTGGAGAAGAACCGTTCCTCAGAACATGTGACGAGAGAGGCATCAGTTGTGCTGGTGTCTCCTTGTTAACACGAACTTGGCCATGAACAATGGTTTATAAGAATGCCTAACAACCCGAATCGGACGATTACACTTGAATAGATGTGGCTCACTGCTAGCAGTTCTATCTTCCTTGTCTGCACACCAACATCCAATTATGATGAAGGAGAAATTGAGAAGCTCTATATGGAAGTGAAGAAGTTCTATAAAGAAGACCACACCTTCCACAAGATCATTGCCAGTGATTTTAATGCCAAGATAGGACCAAGCAGATCCGTCGGAGAACTCCACATTGGGACCTATGGCCTAAAATGGAATGAACGGGGTGAGAGTCTGAGTTCATCATGTCCACCAAGACCATTCATGGTAACTCAGAGTTCTAGAAGGCCTAATTTAAATGTTGGACATGGGAGTCTCCCAATGTATGGATCCACAATGAAATTGACCATATTATACTCAATTGATGGTTTTGCCTGACCCATGTCATTGTTGTTCCAAATACGATAAGGAATCAGACCACCATCTCCTTCATGCAAAATTCTACTTCACAGAGCAGGGAGAAAGGGCTGCAAAGTTTAAGAAGGGAAATACCAGAACGACCACCAACTGGGAGATCTTTGGAACTATTGAGGAAACATGGGAACATTCCGTCATTGACAACATGGATGAGGAATACAAACAACTGATTCAGCACCTCGTGATTGTGCGAGAAATGCCAAGAGAAAGATAGCCATAAAAAAGATGGCTGTCTTCAAAAACTCTTGAGCTTATTTGCAAACGTGGCTTGGTGCAAGCCATAGGCAACTGCAAGAGAACATCTGAGCTCGCAAAACAGTGCAGAGAATCGATCAAGGAAGACCTCGAAGAGAGACGAGCAGCAGTGCTCTCAGACATGGCAGAAGCTGTGAAAAGCATTCACAACGCCTGCCTCTCCTTTGCCAACTACAAGACCAAGATGACTGCCCTCCGACATCCTGATGGATCGATCACGTCTTCCAGAAGGGCAATGGTGAAGATTATCCATGACTTCTACTCTGATCTCTTCGATAGCCACGTCCACCTGCCTACAAACCAAATTCCTCAGTATTTATATGTCATTTCCAAGGGACTCCCTTCTGAAATCCGAAATGCCATTTTGTTGGTAAAGAAGTGAATAGCACCTGGCACAGATAAGGTCAGACCTGAACACCTGAAGAACCTGACATCAGTACTCATCAATACACTGACTCGGCTCTTCACATGCTACCTGTCTGAATGCAAGGTTCCATCCCAATGTAAAACCACCAGGACTGTTCCACTGTACAAGAAGGAAGAAATTGGCAGCTATCACCCTATGTGCCTGTTTTCTGTCGTCTACAAGCTGTTCACCCAAGTTACCGTGAATAGGATAGGCAGAATACTAGATGAAGGACAACCATGCGAGCAAGCCAGGTTCTGAAAAGGATTCAGCACAATAGACCATATCCACACGATAACCAAGCTCATTGAGCTTTCTCGGGAGTTCAAGATGCCACTCTGTCTAACGTTCATTAATTTAAAGAAGGCCTTTTATTATGTTTATACTGAAGCAGTCATCGAAGCCTTAGCCAAGCAGGGCATTCAAACTCAATACGTCAGGATCCTTTGTGAGCTTTATTGCGGATTCACTACCAGAATCTCACCATTCTACAAGGAAGTGATCATCCATGTCAAGAGAGGGGCTCAGCAGGGTGATACCATTTCATAAAATCTCTTCTGTACCACCCTTGAGAATGTCATGCAATGACTGGAATGGGAAGGAATGGGAGTGAAGATAGACGGGTGGCAACTACACCACCTCTGCTTTGCTGATGACATCGTTTTAATAACACCAAACATTAGCCAAGTGGCATAAATGCTGGCCAACTTCAACCGTGAGTGTGGAAATGTTGGACTACAGCTGAATCTCTTGTAGACAATGTTTATGAGAAATGGTCTCATTCCTGACATATCATTCACCTTCAGTGGAATGAACATCTCCGAATGCAACAGTTATGTGTACCTAGGTCAAGTAGTCAACACGATGAATGACCTGGCACTTGAGTTGCACAGGAGGAAGAGAGTGACTTGTAAAGCCTTCAAGACCATCGAAGAAATAGCTAAGAGGACGAAGACCCTCCAGCTCTGGGCTCATTCTCAATTCCACTCTTCTTTTTGCATTAACATATGCCTCAGAGACCTGGGTCCTACAAAAACAGGATGAGAATGCTATTTGGGTCTCCCAAAGAGGAATTGAAAGAACTATGCTTGGATTATACGCTTCACTCAAGTGAGAGAAAGAATCCAGAGTTCCAACCTCCATCAACGATCGAGAATCAGGGATGCTGTCTCATTTGCCAAGGTGTCGAAAATCAGATGGGCTGGACATATAATGAGATTTGGAGACAACCACTGGACTACAGCCATTACCGACTGGATTCCACAGGATGTCAAAAGATCGCGTGGCTACCCATCTATGAGATGGACAGACTTCTTCGTCAAGACCCTGAACGATCAGTTTGAGGCTCATTGTGTTTCTAGAATAAGCAGACGCCATTGGTCTACAATAGCATGCGACAGGCACCAATGGAGACATTACTGGCGCCTTTTCTAGCAAATCAATGAGTAACGGGATTTCAAGTGATCAAGTGAATGTTCAACCACACCTATGTGCCCCCCACACAATTCATGATTTCTATATAACTATGTTGTAAGACGAGAGTAAATGGTCATTAATTACCAACAGATGTGGTCCTGTTTCTTCATTCTTCATTCGTTCATTTTTGTCTCAGTTCTAGGCTAAAGAAAAAAAAACCAAACTTTGAACTCAGTTATAAAATTATATATCACACTTTGACTAAATATTTTAGATTAATTCTTAATTTGACTCTAAAAGTTATTATATAAAAAATCTCTAAATTCATCTTTAATTTATTGGTGTTTTTAAAATGTGTACATATTGTCTAAAAATTATAAATATATCCTTACAACTATAAGTGGCAGTGCTACCTTAATTCAAGGAGAAATTGATTTTGTAAGGATCTGAAATCAGTGACATATGAATACCTTATCACTGTTACTGAATATCTTATAACTTTACTAAACAAAAATAAACAGATTTTAAATGGTCTTACTTTTTATTTATGTTTAAATATGAAGTGACAATATCTCCTTTAACATTCAACTACAATGCTTTTTCAAAATTATCTTTCAAAAATTCTGTAGAAACTAATGGTTACATTAATATTTAAAAGTTGATATAGTCTCAGTTTTATGCTTGCTGAATCTATTCCTGCTCCCAAATTCACAGAGAAATTTTATTTATTATTTTATTTATTATTTATTAATATTTTAAGTTTAATAAGAAATATTATTTTATCACAAAAAATGAAAAGATACATGTTTTGTCTAACTTTTAGATAAACTTAAGTGAAAGGGACTTGTGATTTTCAGCTGCATATATTCTGGCATAAAGAGACTGAAAATTAATGTTCAAACCAATGGTTATCAATCAGCATGATGAAACAGTTCTTCCACCAGTGTCATTCCACAGGTGTCAAAATATTTAAAAAGAACTTCCAAAAGAAGTATCTTCAGATTAAGGTCAATTCTGATAAAACATACTTATGATAGAACTTTAAAAATCATGGGTATTCAATCCTTCCCGTAAAGTTTTCTGTTCACTTATCAAACAAAATTAAAAAAAAGAAAAACAATAAAATAAAATAAAACCAAAAAACCCAACCTTAACCACAGACATTTGTGACAAAGCATCCAATCTTTTTAAAATTATTTTATTTAAAAAAAACACTTTATTATTTTTTCTTTATGGTTTTTTGAGCCATGCCCAACAGTGGCCCCAAAACAAGCACAAAATATGATATATGGTTAAGCATATCAGACAAATTATGATACAACCTTTAAACTTACCTTTTGGCTTATGACTTGATGGCAAATTGACCACCATAAATGCACTAGATTAAGGTTCAACACCCACCCAGCAGACATATAGAGAGACAGACAGACAGACAGACACACACACACACACACACACAAACAAACACACACAATTTAATACAAAGTTTGAAGCATTTTTACAAAAGTTATTTTTAAAAGGAAATATATATAAAATCCTGGTTAATTTACTCCACATCGAATCTTCTGAGTAATGAGGATTTTATATAAAAGAGCAAATTGTGCCTCAAGAGTATTATATCTTCGTTATTCCTCTCAAATTAGGGTGACCTGTTAAAATCTCAGACATAATGGAATTCAGAGGATAGACTACCTTTGTCATTTTAGGATATCTTTATACTAAGCACAATATCTTAAAAACTTATTATTTCTTCGTATTTTGTTAAATGGAGGTGATATGGGGGAAGCTCTTAGGGACTATTGATGTAGAACTTAGACTATTATTGCTACACAAGATACTGTCAAGAACTTAACCCTTCAAATATTCTGAACATTCCAAAGATATATATGTAAATGTTTAGACAAAATCTATGATCTTCTTGGTGGCAACATGAAGTTACATAATATAATAGAGAGCTTGATTCATTTGTCAAGACCTAATGAAAAAGTAAAGCTTCTATGACCAAGACTATCAAGTAATTAAATCAAAGATTCCTAAAAATATCAAAGTTTTATATACGTGATCTACATTGATGCAACAATCATCACTAAAATCTTGATGAATCATTGATTAGAGAAAGAATATAGGAGGTAATCCTTTTTCCTTACTCTTGGTCAATCCTTGTTGGAATCCCTGATACTACATGGCACTGTGCACCATCATAAGTTACTCCTGAGCACAGAGTCAAGAATAGGTCCTGAAAGTAAATGGATGTGGCCCAAAGTTTGGAATAAAATCTTAGGGAACTAAATTCACCCTCATATCAAAAGTGTCATACACAATTGTTAACTGGAATTTAATCCAGGCACGTAAGAATAGCTTCACAAGTGCAAATTAATTACAATAACATGCAATATGGTAAAAAAAGATAAAAATAATATGATCATATCATTAGATGCAGATATAGCTTTTGACAAGATTCATGCATGATCAAAATATTTATCAAAATAAGGATAGAAATTACAAACAAAGATGGCAATAGCCATATGCAACAAACCCACAGTAATCATATTCAATGACTGAAAACTCAAAGTCTTTCATCCGAGATCAGGCACAGGAAAGCATGCTTATTTTATCTATTTTGTCTGAAATAGTTTTAGATGTATTTACCAAAGCAATCAGGCAACAAATAAAACAAAGTCATTCAAATTATAAAAAGAAAAAAATCAAACATTATTCACAGAAGACATGATAAAATGCACAAAAAAATTCTAATATTGTACACTAAAATGCTTTTTCAAAGCAATAAAATTATACATTAATGGAACCGACTACAAAATCAACACACAGAAACCCATTGCACTGTCATAATGCAGCCAATGAACTTGAGGAGAAAAAGCTTCTATAAAAGTCTTTATTTATAATAGTGTGCAAAAATATATAGGTTTCTAGGAATCAGCTTAACAAAGAATATGTAAATACTTATACAATGATATCTGAGTCATTTTTGAAAGACAAGAAAAAATATTCCATATTCATAGATTGAATGAATTTGCATTGTCAAAATTACCATCCTACACAAAACATTATATAGTCAAAAGGAAATCTCTGTCAAAATACTAATAATATTCTTCAAGTACTTAGAAAAAATCCTAGTACATTTTTAATGGAATCACAAAAATGCCAAATAGCCCAAAAAATTCTGAGCAAAAATATTTAAAAATGAACTAAATGATACACACCCTGATTCAAAATTTAAAACTACAGTAGCTCAAAACTGTGTGGTAGTAAAGTAAATATTAATTCTCAGAAAAATGACACAGAATTTAGGGTGCAGAGAAAATTTCTCAGATTAAAAAACAGTTAATCTATATAAAAGGATTTTGTTCTATTGTCAAAAATAAGAAAGGAAGGAAGGAAGGAAGGAAGGAAGGAAGGAAGGAAGGAAGGAAGGAAGGAAGGATGGAAGGAAGGGAGAAAGAGAGACAATAGAGGAAAGAAGGAAGGAAGGAAGAAAGGAAGGAAGGAAAGAAGGAAGGAAGGAAGGAAGGAAGGAAGGAAGGAAGGAAGGAAGGAAGGAAGGAAGGAAGGAAGGAAGGAAGGAAGGGAGAAAGAGAGACAATAGAGGAAAGAAGGAAGGAAGAAAGGAAGGAAGGAAGGAAGGAAGGAAGGAAGGAAGGAAGGAAGGAAGGAAGGAAGGAAGAAAAGGGACTACACAAAATTTAAATGTTTTCCATTACAAAACATTTGGGCTAAAATTTGGGGAAAAATTTAACAATACCTTAATGAACATAAAACAAAAACAAAAACATTTTTGCATTATACTTCAAAGGGATAAAATCCAAGCAATCACAAAGCTCTAAAACCCCAACAAATCAATAAACACATAGATAATGGGAAGAGGAAATATTTACTTTCCAGAAAAGGGCAGATAGTAAGCATAACACTGTCTGTCACTGTCCTCCAGTTTGTTCATTGATTTTCTCGAGCAGGCCTAGTAACGTCTCCATTGTGACACTTTGTTATTACTGTGTTTGGTATATCGAACACGTCACGGGTAGTTTGCCAGGCTTTGCCATGTAGGTGAGATACTCTCGGTAGCTTGCTGGGCTCTCCGAGAGGGGCAGAGGAATCGAACTCGGGTCAGCCATGTTGGCTGCATGCAAGGCAAACGCCCTACCCTCTGTACTATCGCTCCAGCCCTATATTCAACATCACTTTGTTAACAGATAAATGTAAATCAAAACAAATATGAAAAATTATCTCACACCACTGAGGAATAAATCAACCAGTAAATAAACAACCATTGTTGATGGGGATGTGATGAAAACTCTCTTTCATTTGGTTCAGCCTCACTGTAAGCAGTCCAGAAATCTCAAAATAACAAAGAGAGCATCTATATGACCAGTAATTCTACTTACTGGCATTTACTCTAAGAACATAAAACCTAATTTGAAAAGACAAATGCAAAATAAATTATTATGCATCTCTAAGATGAAATTCTGCAGTTTGTTGGTAGTTGGGAGGACCTGAAGATATAGTATTAAATGAAATAAGATACAGGTAGAATATTGAATGATCTCACATATCTGTGGTATACGAAGAAACTAAACAAGAGAGTATCAGTGTTAAATGATGACAAATTCTTAAGCAAGAACTGAGATTATCAGTAGTGGGAAGTAGGAAGAAAAAGGAATACTAGAAAAGACAAATGGCAGTGGCAAAAGATCTAGGATAGGGGTGATGGTAAAAATGCACTGATTTTTACAACAAAATCATAAAAGTTAATAATACTGTAACCAAGGTACTAAAGCTGCAATAAAAATGTCTTAAAATAAAGTTACTTTGAAATAAAAAATTACTGAATAAAGATAAAATTAAATATATAGTCCTATAAAATTCTTAGTAAAAAATCAAATAATATATAATTTAATGCTAATAAATATTCAGGTGCTCAGAACAAAATCAAATATTAATTTTAACATATGTGAGATAGTAATTATAAAGAAAAAAATTATTCATATAATATCAGGGTAGCATATATTCATAAAATTGTTACATCTGAAAATTGTAGAGTTTAAATTATTCTTCATATCTCTTTCCAAACTTTAAAAGAAGCAAGTTTTATAATAATTTTATTAAGCTCCAATAAAATTTGACAGAAACAGAAAAGAATTATATACAAAAGGAACATTTTAGTCTATCTCATTTATTATGTAAAAGTACTATGCACTAAATGTTAACATATTATCTGACAAAATATCACTGTCATTGTCACTGTCCTCCAGTTGTTCATTGATTTACTCAAGAGGGCCCAGTAATGTCTCCATTGTGACACTTGTTACTGTATTTGTCATATCAAATACATCACGGGTAGCATGCCAGACTTTGCCATGCAGGAGGGATACTCTCGGTAGCTTGCTGGGCTCTCCGAGAGGGGCAGAAGAATCAAACCTGGGTCAGCTGGGTCGGCCGCGTGCAAGGCAAACGCCCTACTTGCTGCGCTACTGCTCCAGCCCATCTGACAAAAATACATTAAAAATAATTGTTTCCTGTCATAAATTATGATTTCTGGGATTACTGGAAACATTATAAGACATTATAAGAAGAGAAGATAGCTGTACATGCTAAGATAGTTGGAAGACTGTTATCCTACAAGTTATCCTACAAGTTGGTAATATTTTTATATCCATTTTGAACTTGACATATTATAAAAGAAACAGTATTAAAACTATAGCACTGCACTGTCCTCCCGTTGTTTATCAAGTTGCTTCAGTGGGCCCAGTAACATCTCTATTGTAAGACTTGTTGTTACTGTGTTTGGCATATTGAATACATTATTTGTAGCTTGCCAGGCTTTGCTGTGTGGGCGAGATACTCCCGGTAGCTTGCCAGGCTCTCCAAGAGGGGCGGAGGAATCAAACCTGGCTCAGCCAGGCCAACTGCGAGCAAGGCAAATGCCCTACTGCTGTGCTATCGCTCCAGCACATTAAAACTATATAAAATAAAATATTGATACAGTGATTATTAATTGAAACACTAGTCACTTTAACAGTTAAAAAAAGAAAATAATATGATGAATAAATTTTGGTAGTCACATACAGAGTTCCTGATATGAGGGGCACTCCTATAATAAATGTGTTCTTGGTTTCTCCATGGTCGTGCTAAGAAAAACAACCAGAGTTCAAACCTGATTCTTCAACATGTTTTTTTGTTTGTTTGGTTTTGTTTGGTAGATGTACACCCTGTGGACCTCAGGACTTCTAGCTCTGTGCTCAGTGATCACTACTTGCTGACTCAGGAGACCCTATGGGGTAGCAGACCTCGCAGCCTGGTCAGCAGTGTGCAATCACCCTGCCTACTGTACTATTGCTAAGCTCCTCTCCCAACTTGTTAAGTTTGAACCTCAACCCATTGACTCATCTCTTTTGTGTAATTCTTCTTATTTAATTCATTTGAGTATTATTCAACAAAATTAAGAAAATTTTCTATGTGTAAAATTAGTTACAAATTAAGTTTACTCTGTTATCTCAATAAGAACAAAAATACTAATTTTATTAATAAAGTTTTCATTTCCTTATCAGTAAATAGGGCTTATGGAGAACTAAATAGGGCTTATACTTGAGAAAAATACAGACTAGAGAGGATAATCTCTGGAAAAATATGACTGGGAAAGGCTAAATATTAAGAAGTATATCATATTTGTCTTTACAAGCTATGCCATTATAGGAGTTTAATTGATTTTCCACCTGTCTGCTTCCATTTATATAAAATTATCAAAACATATCTGTTTAAAACTTTTTGTCAGGATCCTAATAGAAATTCACACAACTAATTTTCAAGATATCTCTTCATTAATAAAATGTTAGTATGTTTATAACTGGTTGATGTTCATAAATATTTTCAATATATGAATCCAAAATCAAGATAAAGTAAAAGTATCCAAAAATTATATGATATGGTATGCCAGAATTCCTTAAAATAAATATTGTAACTTTCTAACCCATTCTGGAACCATAAAAATTAGACTAAAATAAAATTAGACTAAAGGAAATAATTCAGGAATAACTTTTCTTAAATCCTTCCTATTTAAAATTAGGCAAAAAAATGTCTGAACCTAAAATCTTGGAAGAGTTTTAAAATAATACAAAACACATGATATAAAACAAGAAAAAAGCAATATATTTATCCTCATAAAAATCTGCCTAAGTATGAAATAATATTCTACATAGTGAAAGAAAAATGTATCAGTTATGTGATTTACATATCTGAAAAATGGACTAATATGATTAATATGCAAAGCACTTTCAAAACTCATCTCTAAAAGACAACCAATCAGAAAATGAGCAGAGAACATTAATAAACATTTCACAGAAGAAAAAAAATGCAAACGCAGATTCAACACATGAAAAGATGTTAAACATCATTAGCTTTTAGGGAAAATAAAAAATAAAGTATGGTATCATTCTTCTATAAAAAAGTCTAATATAAAATGTAAGAAGTATACTGAATACTGTGGAGAAAGAGAATCTCTCAAATTACGAGTTTGAATTTGAATATAGCACAGCTACTCTGGAAGATTCTTGGAAATTTCTTAAAAAATTACGCATGCTTTCCTGCAAATATTTTCTTGGCATTATTCATGTAAAACCTGCACATGAATGCAGGTATAAAGGTATATAAATTTTCTTTATAATGATTCAAACCCTGAAACTACCTTGATATGCTTCAAGAAATAAAGCAGAAGGGCCTATCTGTGCTATCTTGAAAGGCCTACTTCCACATCTCAACCCCTCTGCTCATTCATCCAGTCTTCCAACTGAGGTAACCATG
Source organism: Sorex fumeus (assembly GCF_029834395.1). Lineage (NCBI taxonomy): Eukaryota > Metazoa > Chordata > Mammalia > Eulipotyphla > Soricidae > Sorex > Sorex fumeus. The sequence continues at coordinate 10,058,732 of NW_026606071.1, read as the reverse complement.
TGTCTGGCATCCCTGGGACCTTTTCAGAACAGGAAGCAGATTTTGCTCCATTCCAGATGGGTCTTGGAAGCCACCACTCTTGATTTCTGTAGGCTCACCTCCACAAATGAACAGCTCTACTTATCACATTTTATACTGCTCACATTTATAATTCCTTCACTGTATGAAGATGGCCAGGGAAGAATAGCAGCAACACCTAGTCTAATTCCCAGAGACTCCCAGAGGAGTAACTACAAAGATTCACCTTTAGCATACCAGGAGCGCAGCAATCACACTGGCTAAGATGTGTAGAAGCCATTAAGCAATGAGTGAAATTAAGAACACAGAAGGCTCTACCACTAACAACCAGGTATGTAAACCCTCAGAGAATGACTTCAGTGATACCATCTTGAAGATGTTTAATGAGCAAAAAGAAACCGTGACACATGTAGTCACCACATAAAAGTATCAGAATAGAAGTGAGAAAACTGCAATCATAAGTGATAGAAATGAATTAGGTTAGTGGTAAGTTAAAACTCAATATGAAGTCTGTATAGTAAAATAATAGCATCTGAGGACAAGATTGAGGATCTCCAAAATGTCATGCAGGAGCGGGAAACACCTAGAAAACAACAAATGACGGTTGTTGGTGGTGTGTGTGTGTAAGGGTGGGGGTGAGGGTGGGGAGGTATACCTCTGGAAAAAAAAGAAACAGCACATCACACAAAGGTGAGTTGAATTCAAGAAGAACTCATAAAAGAGTTTCTCTTTTATAGAGCTTATAAATAAGAATCATTGAAGTTCCTAAAAAGCAGGGAAACAAATTTGATAAAGAACCACTAGTTAATGTAATCATAGATAAGAACTTCCCCAAGTTGAGGAATTGCAGGCATCAATATCCTAAAGGCCAAAAGGACCCCAGCAAAAAATAGGCCCAAATAGTAAAACCCCAAGATACATTAAAATCAAAATGATGAAAGTCAAAGACAGAGACAGAAGTTTGGAAAAAGCAATATCAAAAACAAACAAACAAACAAACAACCTCATGAAGGGACACCCATAAGATTCACAGCCACTGTCACTGTCACTGTTCTCCCATCGTTTATCGATTTGCTCTAGCAGGCCCAGTAACGTCTCCATTGTGACAATTGTTACTGTGTTTAGCATATCAAATACATCCTGGGTAGCTTGCCAGACTCTGCCGTGCGGGCGAGATACTCTCGGTAGCTTGCCGGGCTCTCCGAGAGGGGTGGAATAATCAAATTTGGTCAGTCATGTTGGCCACTTGCAAGGCAAACGCCCTACCGCTGTACTATCGCTCCAGCCCAAGATTCACAGAAAATGTTTTAAATTAGACTCTCTGAGAAAGAAGAGTGGCAGTTTATAGTAAAATAATAATAATAACAATAATAATAATAATAATAACAAAGTAATGAATTTCTCACTAACAATACTCTATCCCTCTATCCAGCTAGGTTATCTTTCAGATTTGAAGTAATGACACAAAGCTTCATGGATAGATAGGCAAAAGTTTGAGGAATTTATAGTCTTTAAACAATTTTACAAGAAGATCAAAGGAACTTCTTTAGAAGACAAGATAAACTTCTCAGCACTTCACAATGAATATGGTATTCAGGCATAGTGCTTATGGCTCCCCTTCCCAGATTAACAAAAGATCTGTTTATTCCTATCCTGAAAAGATTTTTATTCTTTTTCAATAATTGCATTTAATTTATATAGAATGGTCCTCTAATCAACTGATTTTTAATATCTATAAGGATTGTTCCTAATATCTTTACTTTTTAATGTAAATACTTAGGCATTATCTATAATATACTATTTTCAAACATAAGGGTAATATTCCTGTATTAAAATAAATCAAATTGTTACACTTTCACAGGCCAATGAAGATTTTTTGTTGCATTTTTTTCCTCACAGTAAATTTTAGGTTTGTAGAATTAATCTATTTTATGTACATTTTTAAATGTATAAGTTTTTCATGCTATTATTTTTTCTATTTAAAATACCTGTAAAAAATAAAGATCCAGATTTTGAAAGAAAATAAATCACCCTGTTGATTACAATTTTGTGAAATTTCAGAAATTTAACTTTATCTATATGTGTGTAGGTAACACCAGTCTCCAAATAAAAATAAAATTACATAATAAGGGAACAACAAATGTCCAATGTCATCAGAACTAAAAATTTTGTCTATAGAACTGAGCATATATGGGAGTGTTGCTGGCTGGGAGGAGTCTTTGGACATTGATGGAGAGAAGAGGATTCAGGTGATGGGTGTAGTGCTGAGATAATTTACACATTAAAAATTATAATTAACAGTGTTGTAAATCCCAGAACTTCAATTAAAAAAGGTAAAAGAGAAACTTAATTATAAAATATGCTCATAAATATAAAAATGAATAAAATAATATATAAATACAACCCCAAATTTTGTTCATAATTAAAAAAGAAATATACCATTTATTAACACAAGTTGGATTAATTTACAAAGATTTTCTAAAAATCTTTCTTCAATTTAATTTAGGGACCACACCTGGCATTGCTGGGGTGCTTGGGATTGAACTCAGGTTGTCTGCATGCAAGATAAGTGCCCTGCTTCCTGTACAGTCTCTAGCCCCATAATTTCCAAAATTTACAAATGGTATCATGAATGCTTACATACTATATAATAGCTTTTAAATAATATAATAACATAAAGCAGATTGCAAGTTTCTAGATAGCAGGATAAAAGAATTGTGTGGTGATGATGATGGCTCTAAAAAGGCAACAAAAAGCATTTTTATCAGGTTTCTGTTCTTTATTATCCCAATTATAACATACTGATGTCAAAAATCTTATATTAAATAATTGTATTACATATTTTTGAACCCAGGTGTGTGGGACCCAGGGCTGAGATCTCCAAGCCTGCACGGTTTGGGTCTGGACCTGCCAGTAACTAGACAGTTACACCCACCAACTGCCGTGTAACTCTAACAACGGCCAGGATCCAGAGATTATCACACTCAGCTCCTGGGAGAGAACAAGGCAGAGTCTCCTACCCTGTGCCTGACTGTCTCCACCAGGGCCCAACAGCTGAAGACCTCCGGGGCCCAGCCAAGGCCATGCTGGGACCACTCTCCACATACTTGGATGAGCCTCACGCACAAAAGAACTGGCAGAGGAACTCAGGTGTGTGGGACCCGGGACTGAGATCTCCAAGCCTGCACAGTTTGGGACTGGACCTGCCAGTAACTAGGCAGTTATACCCACCAACTGCCGTGTAACTCCAACAACGGCCAGGATCCAGAGATTATCACACTCAGCTCCCGGATGTCAGCGGCTGCGCGACATCTTATCATCTCATTCCTACTTTGGACAAACTGGCAGGCTACCAAATGTAACCTGCCCACACGGCAGAGTCTGGCAAACTCCCCGTGGTATACCCAATATGCCAAATACCAGTAACAATGATGGGTCTCATTCTCCTAACCCTGAAAAAGCCTTGAATATGGCACTTTAAAAAAAAGAAATCTCAGGGCTCGGATGAAGAAGACGTTACTGGCACCTGCTCGAGGCAATCCATGAACAACAGGGTGGTCGTGATCGTGATATTTTTGAAAAGTTGTCACTGAGGAAAACTGATTAGAGGCTACATGGGAACTCTATTTCATTAGAAATGAATATAAATACACAATTCAGCTAAAATGTCTTAAATTTTAGTGTAAATAGCACTAAATGCAAGGTAAAGTGCCCTGCTTCATTTCACTAACCATTTTGCTAGAGTCCTTTGAATTTAGGAGCAGTGTTTCCTTTAGCCAAGTTAAAATATCTTACCTTCAAATAAAGTTAACATATATTTTATACTTCATTTAAAGTTGATATTACCATCAGAAAAGAAGATTTTATTTTAATGTGAGCTGCATTTTACCAAGAATGTTTGACTTTGAACCTCTCTATAGGCTATTGTCAGGAATATTGTTTCTTGTACTTAAAATGCCTAGAACAGAAAACAGAATTTAACAATTGCAATGACATTACATTGAATGATTAAGTAAATTGTAGGCTGTAAGCACAATATTGTAACTAGTGTTAAACAATTAATGTATGAATTCATTAGATGTACAAGGAAAGACAAACATCTAATTGTATAATAAATATCCTTCTCTTCCATTCTGACCTCTCTTTGTTTGCTTAATGTGTTGATTACTTACTTCTGTTATTAATGCCTTTCCTTCTCTACACAGTTAGTACACATTTAAGAAGTCCTCATTATCTCATGCTGAAATCGCAAATCCATATGAATAAATCAAGAATGATTCATTACTGACCATTCTATATTTAAAATTATCAATGACATAAAACAAAAATAAAAATAAATTATTCCAAATAATGTTGACCTAGTCATGACATAGCAGTTGAGTTATTTGAAGTGAGAAACAGATTTGGTAATACTCCCATCATAAAGATAAATGAGGACTTCCCATAGAGGTTGATCTATTTTTTAAATAGATATAAACATCATATAGTCTGCAAATTTTAGGTGGACGTAGCTATGGAAGATATCTGAGTAGATGTCATGGATAATCTTCTCCATTGCCCTTCTGGAAGATGTGATCGATCCATCAGGACGTCGGAGGGCAGTCATCTCAGTCTTGTAGTTGGAGAAGGAGAGGCGGGAGTTGCAAATGCTTTTCCTGGCTTCTGCCACATCTACGAGCACTGCTGCTATACTCTCTTTGAGGTCTTCCTTGATCGCTTCTCTACACTGCTTTGCGAGCTTGGACGTTTGGGTTCGCTTGTGGTTGCCTGAGGCTTGCGCCAAACCACATTGGTGAATAAGCTCAAGAGTTTTTGAAGACAGGCGTCTTTTTGTGGCTATCTCTCTCTTGGTATTCCTCACACAATCACGGAGGTGCTGAAACAGTCAATAGTATTCCTCGTCAATGTTGTCAAAGATGACATCTTCCCAGGTTGCTGCAATAGTGCCAAAGAGCTCCCACTTGGCGCTCGTTCTGGAAGTTCTCTTCTTAAACTTCGCCACCCTTTCTCCCCACCCTGTGAAGTAGAATTTTGCATAAAGGAGATGGTGGTACGATCCCGTTTGGAATTTTGGGACAACAGCGACATCAGTCAGGCAAAACCGTCCATTGAATATGATGTGGTCAATTTCGTTGTTGAACCATCCACTGGGAGACTCCCATGTCCATCGTTTAGATTTGGCCTTCTGGAATTTGAGTTACCATGGATGGTCTTGATCAACATGATGAACTCGACAGTCTTTCACCCTGTTCATTCCATTCTAGGCCATGGGTTCCGATGTGGAGTTCTTCAGCTGATCTTCTCAGTCCTATCTTGGCATTATTATCACCAACAATGATCTTGTAGAAGGTATGGTCTTCTTTATAGAACTTCTCCAGCTTCACGTAGGACTTCTTAATTTCTCCTTCATCATAATTGGATTTTGGTGCTTAGACAACGAAGATAGAAACTGCCAGTAGTGAGCCACATCTACTCAAGTGTAATCATCCAATTCGGGTTTTTAGGCATTCAAACGAATCAATGATGAATCAATGCTCATGGCCAAGTTTGTGTTGACAAGGACACCGACACTACTGATGCCTCTCTTGTCACATGTTCCTAGGAAGAGTTCTTCTCCAGTAACAAAAACGGCATGATGTAATTGATGCCTTCTTGTCTCGGTCAGACCAATGATGTACTTGATCTTTCATGCTTGTACCATCAAGTCCTGGATGCATCTGATGCCAGTATACATGAATTGAAAGTACAGACAGTCATTTTTGGCTTTCTTCACTTTGGCAGCCTAGTTCGGCCTTGAGATTTTATCAACCTCTCCTTCCTCATCCTTCTTAATGCTTCCGTATTGGCGGGTCTTTCAGGGTTAGGGGAATGAGATCCATTGTATTCACTGGTTTTGGCATATCGAATACACCATGGATAGCTTGCCAGGCTCTGCCGTGCGGGTGGGATACTCTCAGTAGCTTGCCAGGTTCTCTGAGAGGGTTAGAGGCTTTTAGGTTGTCCTCTGATTGCCCTTACAGGTTTTCCCATGGTTTAAACTATATTTGAACCCTATCAAATATGGTGCAGCAATCCTGGAATATGGGTATTAAGTGTCTTATGATGTGTCACGCAGCCGCTTTGAAGCCTCTCAGTTCAGAAAGAGTCCTGGAGCATGGTGGTGGCTGGGTAGTGAAGGTAGTGGTGGTAGTGGAGGTCTGCCGGTGAGGTATTTATCTGGTACCAGTAGGGTGAGTCTTCTGTGTGTAATCCCTGGGTTGCAGGCCATTGGTGGAAGCAGACAGGGCAGGGTATGGTGGGGCTCCTGGTTTTAATCACTTGGTCACCTGTGTTTAGTGAGAGCAGGCAGTGGATCTCTGTTCCCTGGTCCATTGAGCCTGGAGTCCAAGTTCTCAGAGTTCTGCTTACCTGTTTCTGCGGGGCTTCACTCCTGCGTGAGTCTCAGCCCGAGCGTCTGGAAAGTGCCCTGGAGCATGGCAGCGGCTGGGTAATGGAGGTAGTGGAGGTAGTGGAGATCTGCCGGTGAGGTATTTATCTACTACCTCCACTACCCAGCCGCCGCCACACTCTAGGACTCTTTCTGGATGCTTGGGCCGAGACTCATGCAAGAGTGAAGGCCCACAGAACCAGGTAAGTGGAACTCTGAGACCTTGGATTCCAGATTCAAAGACCCAGCAACAGAGATCCACTGCCTGCTCCCACCAACCACAGGTGACCAAGGGATTAAAACCAGGAGCCTCACCCTACCCTGCCCTGTTTGCTTCCACCAACTGCTGCTGACCCAGGGATTACACACAGAAGACCCACCCTACCAGTACCAATTTTACTATGTATTTTATTTTAAAAAAATTATCAAATGAAATTTTTATTTGCTCTGTTGTTAAGATTGAGTAATTTTTATAGATAAGCTAGCAGCCATATTTCTTTTACAGAAAGAAGAATAGTTTAGTGGTTTATTTTAGTGGGACAGAGAAAATACAGAGGTTCACGCACTTGCCTGCATGTGGATGACATTTATTCATTTCTCAGCACCACATGTTTCCCTAAACACTAACAAACTAACTCTTGAGTTCAGAGTCAACAATAAATCCTAAACACTGCTGGACAGAGCACACCCTCTGTCCTTAAATATTCTAAATATATAATTACAATAATAATCCAGAATACAATTATATCTAAAGTATGTTTCAAACGACAAACCTTTATGCAGATTTAAAATATGTTTCAAATGACAAACCTTTACGCAGATTTAAAATTATTACTTTTCTTAGTTTTAATGACATAAATTTGTTCATTAAAATATTTTAATTAGGTGTTGGAATATGAAATGTAATAAATTATTGTGAACAACGTTATAAAAATAAAATTATTTGTAAAAAATGCTTTTAACTATATACATGCAAAGACAAAAATGAAACTAGCTTGATATTCTAGTTTGTAATTTATAAAAGGTGTATGTTAAGTGTTTATTAGGGAAAAATGTATATTTGGGGAAAAACTTTCATTACTCTAAGAGAGTAAATGAAATGTAGCAGAAAAAAACAGATAGGCAATTTTTATTAATATTCTAATAAAGATAATTATCTATTGTCATATCTACTTTAAAATGGCATTTTTACTATGAAGAATACATGCAAGAAGAAACTGACAAAGCAGCAATTTTAGAGAGTAGAGAGTCTGCTTCCCAGTCTTATTTTTATTTGACTAAATCCAGTTTTATTGAACAATGATATTTACATTAAATCAAGTTGCTATGGAAATAACAGTAAGATCAGACTTTTACATGACATGACATTGCCTGACTTATTTCCCCTTAATTTAATAGAACACAAATTGAATTTGGATGTAAGATGCCTAAGGGAATCTATCACTAGTTTTTGTGGTTGGATTTCACCGTATAAACCTTTTATTTCACAGCAATAATAGATCAATGTCTTAGTAAAACTATTGTAAGAATTATTTTTATTTCCAGTGTCATTGATTAAGAAAGCAACTTTCACAATCTCTCAGACAATAACAAAAAGATTCATTCTTGAGGTAGAGAAGGTAATGTGCTTTCCTTAAATGTTGCTGACCTGTGCTAGATCCGATGTTTAAGATGGTTTCCCAAGCCTACCAGTTGGTGATCTCTGAGTATAAATAAATGTAGACTCTCCAAAAAACACATTCTTGGTATTCATAAATTTCCAATCTTTATGGGAATGCAGTATTGAAATAAGCAGAAAAATAATAATATAGTTCAGTCACACGGCCGACCTGAGTTCGATCCCTCTTCCCCTCTCAGAGAACCCAGCAGGCTACCAAGAGTATCCTGCCTGCATGGCAAAGCCTGGCAAGCTACCTGTGACATATTCGATATGCCAAAAACAGTAACAACAAGTCTCACAATTTTTTGTGAGATGTTACTGGTGCCCATTTGAGCAAATCTATAAACAACAGGAGGACAGTGCTACAGTGCTACAATGCTAATAAAAATGTAAACCTGGTGACTTTTTAATGGGATCAGAAAAATTGGAAAAGTTTGGAAATATTTATGCCTTTGGATTGTACAACTACAAATTTTGTCGTTTGAAGTTGCTGTTTTAGTTTAGGGGCCACACAAAGTGGTGTTCAGGGCTATGTGCTCAGAAATCACTACAGGCTGTAATCAAGTTACCAACTGTGGCTCCATATTATCTAAGGTGATTATATGCAAGGTAACAGTCTTAATCTACTATACTGTATCCATATGAAATTGAGAGTAAAATTTTATAGATAATATGAGCATTATGTATGGGTCTCTGAGTGAATGCAATTGAAATGATAACAGTCAAAAGAATAAAATTTCACATTATTGTAAAACTATATTGTTTGATATGAAACATATAAATATTACCATCTCTGTATAATTATATAAAAATATATAATGATATGGGAATATATATAATAATATTAGAAAATAAACACTTCAAATTCTGGTTGTAAAAATCGAGGCTAAGACAGCTGCTACATATCTGAGATCACCAAGTTAGCAGTATAAGAATGAAAAATAATATTCTTGTAAGCAATAATTCTTTGATTAAAGAGGATTACATTATAACACTTTAAAAGGCATAAAGTAAGAGTTAAATGATGAACAACAGGTAATATTCTTCCCTTTCTTGTGGCCAACCTGGGTTCAATTCTGGCATCATATATGATCTCCCAAGAACTGCCAGGAGTGATCATAGAGAACAGAGCCAGAAGTAAGTTTTGTGCACAGTCAGGTGTGGCCCCAGCACAAACACACACACACACACACACACACACACACACACACACACTAAAGATTGTCACATAAATGAGCCAGCAGTGACGTGGCAACTCAGCCTGATGGGATGGGGGGCAGAACCAGCACATCCTTCATGCCCTGCCAAGGCCATGATTTGCCCCCCACAAGTGGCTCTCTGGCATGGTCATGGCCCCAGAGACACACAGACCTAATTCAGAACCCTACAGCTTGCGGTAGAAATGTAAATGGACTATGTGTTAGAATATGGTGCCATGAACCCCTGGGAGGGAAAGGGCGTCTGTCTCTTCAGCCCCCTGCCCAGCAGCAGGGTAGCCACTGCCTCAGAGTTTATTGGACAGCCAGGTATGAGCCAGAAGTAACGGGGCAACTGCAGCCTCATGGGATGGGGGGCAGAACTGGCACGTCCTTCATGCCCTGCCAAGGCCATGAGTTGCCCCCCCATGAGTGGCTTTCCGGCATGGCCATAGCCCCAGAGGCACACAAACCAATCTCATAATTGTCCTGCCTTTGGCAGAAATCCCTCCAGACTTAATTAGTAAAATATGAGAAATCAAAAATTGCACAGCTGCTATTGCAGCCATGTGACAGCCTATGGTCTTCATAACCAGCAATAGAAAACAAAATATATCACAATGCTTTTTCAGCAGTTCTAATTGTTGGGGGGAAATTCCAAATAATAATGGTGCATCTTTTGTCAAAATAATGAATGTAATCAAAGTAGAGAGAGAGTTAAGTAGGAACCATCTGCCTCACAGGCATCGGGAAAGGTGGGAAGGGGGATATATTGGGGTTCTTGGTACTGAGAAATATGCACTGGTGAGGGGATGGGTGTTTGATCATTGTATGACCGAGACTTAAACCTGAAAGCTTCGTAACTTTTCTCACGGTGATTCAATAAATAAATTTAAAAAAAAATTGTCACATAAAGTATTACATGTTTGTTATGTCATTACCTCATTTTTGGTTTTATTTGCTATTAAAGAAATTTGACAAGAATTGGAAACTCATCTTAATTACTAGTTAATCTTAAAGGCCTAGAGAAGTAAATGAACTGAACATAAATCAAAAAAAGCTATTAGATAAATAAGATATCTAAGACTTTTTAAGCCCCATAAAATTGTGGAGAGTCTAAAATGTCATTAAATTGATATGGTTATTTTATAAACAGTGATCTCTTAATCACATATTTTAGAAAAGTCATCTAGGTTATATGCATTACACTTTTATTTAACTACCAGAACATTCTATGAATTAGTCTTAGATGGTAAAGGTAAAGTAAAGGCCCTCCCGTTGATCGTCGATTTGCTCGAGCGGGCCCAGTAACGTCTCCATTGGAGACTTTGTTGTTACTGTGTCTGGTATATCGAATACTCTCGGTAGCTTGCCGGGCTCTCCGAGAGGGGCGGAGGAATCGAACTCAGGTCGGCCATGTTGGCCGCTTGTAAGGCGAACGCCCTACCCGCTGTGCTATGAAAACAAAATTCACAGTTGTGAGTCACCTGTTGACATAACATAAACCATATATGGCTGAATGGGGACTGAATTCTGATCATCTAATGAAAAATTCCATGGTCTTCTTGCTAAATATACAATGTTATAATTAAAAACATCAACATGAATTTATTTTTTTCATTTTCGGTAAGTGCTGAAATAAAGAATTCTGGGTTCCATAATAGTCATAGGGTTATGATTAAAGATATTTTACCTTTTCTTACAATTCAAAAACTTTTTTTTTTTGCAGAAAAACAACACACTATTTTCTCTTCCCTTTAAGGGCTGACAGAAGGACATATTTATTTTTTCTGAGAAAAAGCACATTGTTGCCTCTTCCCTCTAAGTTATGATAGAAGGACCAATCGAGGCCCAGAGGGGCTTACTAACTTCTCTGGAGAAAATCTACTACAGAGACATTTTTATGATGATAATATCTTTTATAATAAATCAGTCAGAGGAATCCTCTTCCCTGAGGCATTTTGAATTACAAATTATCTAAAACTGAAGTACAAGAAAGGATGACTGTGAATCAGACAGTTTACAAAATGCCCTTCCTAAACAATCATACTTTAGAAGCCACTCCATATTCAATCCATTGCACTCTGAACCTTTTCATCAAAAATTAAAAGTTCAATGATCAAATGACAAATTGATGTTAAAATTCATTTCAAAGTTTACTCACAACGAAGTTTATGTCCACGTTCTATAACAACTGCTAATCCTTAAATATAATTAATTTAAGTAAGTATGTTGCACTATTTACTGTTAGAACCCAACAGGTGTGGAAAATTGCATAGCAATTTTATTATACAGTCTTTACACCGATGAAATGAACTTGTTCAGACACTTAATATTACAAAACAAAGGTGATAGATTTACTTTAGGCGAGCACATAATGGTGCATGCAGAGAGCTGATGTGTCAATGTGTTTCCCTAATGGATCTGAAATATATATATATATATATATATATACACATTTACCTTTATAGTATAAAAATTAAATTATTTAGGCATAGAAAATGAATCAGCCTCCTTGTCCCTAGCCACCTCTCTGCCCGCTGGTATGCTCCTTGCTGCAGCGCTGCAACTTTGCTTCCTGTGACAACAGGTTGATGAAGGACCCCAGATGGCTCCCACAGTGCCTGCACCTTGAGCTGGAGTCCTCTCTGTCCAGGTCCCTGCGTCTTGGGCCATCCCCCTGCCCGATGGTGTGCACCGTGCTGCAGTGCTGTGACTTTGTTTCCTGTGATAACAGGTTGGTGAAGGACCCTGCTGACTCCCCAACTACATAGGTACAAGGGGTGTGGCCTCCGTAACAAGGGGCGTGGCCTATACAGAGGTGGGTGTGGCCTTTTTTGGAGTGCCAGCTACTGTCACAACAGCAGTTATTTTTCTCTTCTCAAGTAATGTGGAGTCACATGTCAATCTTGATCATCCAATTCTGTAAGGAGCATCTTAACTACCTTAAACACAACAGGCAAATAGTCCATTAGTCTACTCCAGTTTCACCAAAATACTGGTGATCACATAAATCTATACAGGCCAAATATAAATGATCACATCCTCTGAAAACCTCATTAGAGACCTCACATAAGTTTCAGTGAAACACCTGAGAGGAAAGACATACTCTAGAAGAGGAACAAAGATGACCACCATAAACCAAACTCCTCCAGAATCCTACCTCAAAATAAGAGAAAATAGTGACAGGGAACACCTCCATACAACCACAACAACGAAGAAACAGCGCAAATCCCCACCATGAGGAGAGGAGATGAAAAGAGTGCAGAAGTCTCAATAGAAGTTATCCACAAATGTGAGCTTTCTGGTAAAGAATTTAGAAATATAATGCTGAAGATGGTCAATGAACTCAAAGAAATGATGGAATTTTTATCCAGTAAATTAAAGGAGGACAGTGGAACAGATAGCCAAGAAAATACAGAAAGAGATGAGAGCAGAAATTAAAAAAACTACAAAAAGAAGTGTCACAAATAAAGGATTCGGTAGATGAAATTAAAAACTCAGTTGGTGCCCTAAACAGAAGAATGGCTACAGCTGAAGAGATAATCAGTGAGCTTGAAGATGAGCTGCAGGAAGCCTACAAGCAACAAAAAAAAAATGGGAAGAAATCTCAAAATATCTCTAGGGTGAATCAGAGTCCTAAGGGATGATTTCAAGAGGAACAACATCAGAATCATTAGAGTACCAGAAGGACAAGGACGCAACCTCAATGAAAAAGCCGCAGTAAAAAATCATTGCTAAAAAGTTCACAGAACTGGAGAGTGCAGGCATCCAGATTCAAGGAGCCCAAAGAATGCCAGCTAAAAAGGACCCTAGCAAACAAACAAACAAACAAACATAAACCCCAAGACATATCATAGCTAGAATGATGGATGACACGGATAGAGACACAATACTGCAAGCAGCAACGTCAAAAAGGAAATCACATACAAATGAGAACCCCTTAGATTTACAGACCTATAAGAAGAAACCCTCCAAGCCCAAAGGCAATTGGGGTATATAGTGAAAAAACTCAATGAAATGAATGCTTCAACAAGAATCCTTTACCCAGCTAAACTCTCACTCAAACTTGAAGGAACATACACTACTTTATCGATAAACAACAGCTTAGGAACTTCATAGACTCAAAACCAAACCTAAAAGAAGGATTAAAGGGGCTACTATAAGAAAAGAAAAACCCCTACATGCAAAACAAACCCTTACAGAAAGATGACACAAAACCCCATAACAATAATCTCTCTCAATGTCAATGGTCTAAATTCACCAATTAAGAGAAACAAAGTGGCAAAGTGGATTCAGACACTGAACCCAGCATTCTGCTGCCTGTAAGAAACATATCTGAACAGATAGAACAAACACAGGCTCAAAGTCAAAGGATGGAAAGCAATTCTGCAAACAAACAACTCCCTCAGAAAAGCTGGGGTGGCCTTACTAGTATCTGAAAACATAGACTACAGATTGTAAAAGTTTAGAAAAGACAGTGAAGGCCATTTTTCATTAATCAAGGTATATATACAGCAGGAAGAAATCACACACCTAAACGTATATGCACCCATGAGGGACCAGCTAAATACCTACAAACAACTGTTAACAGATGTTAAGAAGGACATTATGAGCAACATACTAGTTGCTGAAGATTTCAAGACCGCCTACCACCTCTGGATAGATCAAGAAGATTAAAACACAGCAAGGAAGTACTGACTCTGAAGGAAGAAATAGAAGAGAGAGAGCTATAGATCTATACAGGACTTTACATTCCCCCCCCCAAAATAGAATGCACATTCTTTTCCAGTGCACATGGAACATTTTACAGAATAGGCAATGTGCTGGGCCACAAAACATACCTCAACAGAATCAGGAAGACAGACATTGTATCAACTATCTATACAGGCCATGATGCACTGAAGATAAAAGATAATCATGTACAGATGCATAAAACCAAATCAAACACCTGAAAATTAAGCAACTCATTCTCTGAGATTTAAACAAATATATAAAATAGAATTTAAACTAATTTAAATGTCAAATTTAAATATTTAAATTTAAACAAATTTAAATACTTTTTAATTTATTTTTTGTTGTTGTTTTTTGGGTTACACCTGGCGATGCTCAGGTGTCACTCCTGGCTCTACACTCAGGAATTACTCCTGAGGGTGCTCAGGGGACCATATGGGATGCTGGGAATTGAATCCAGGTTAGCAACATGCAAGGCAAACGCCCTACCCTCTATACTATAGCTCCGGCCCCTAGAATTTAAATATGGAATTTAAATATAGAATTTAAATGAATATTTAAACAAATAAAGAATGATAGAGTGACAAGAATATTTAGATATGGGGCTATGATAAAGGTAAGTGGAGGAAACAAGAAACTTAAGGAATTCAGTGTAAATACTGCCAAGAAAATAATGTTAAGGAAGCATAATAAAAGAGGAAACTAAGAATAACAAGGCAATTTCTTATTAAGCAATAATAGCTAAGATCTATAGCAAGATAACCTCTTCCAAAATTTTGTTACATCTGTCCACAAAACAGTCATCATTATTTTTTTACCTTTGATTTCACTTTATACCTTGACAATAAAATTATGAAATACAGAGCAGTTGTAAAATTATTAGAAATTCCTTTGTTAGGTCGGTTTATAATCTGGGGTTGGTTTAAAATTTAAACAATTACATGCTTTACCAGGAGATTTGTGATTTTGCTTTAAAATTGTTTTAAAATTTATTACCTTAAGTCTATTTGATTTTGGTTACTTTTGTGGAAAAGTAACTGAAAAGTTTTCCAGGGAACTTGTCTGGTTGTAGTTAATATGATCTCTTATTTCCTGGTTTCTCTACTGGGGTTCATTGTTCCTCTAGCATCTAATTAAAATAATTTATTATTATATAATAAACTTTTTAAAAGAAATTTAATATCACCCAGAATTCTTTTTAAAATTTTTAAATAAAATTTTATTATAATTTATACAATACCAAACTGTCCAAAATCATCCACTTCTGTCTTGAGGTTACTTTTATTCCACCTCTTGATCTTCCAACATACATCCTTGTCCACACTGCTTGGAAATCTGAGTTTTGTAACCCAAGGCCAAAGGTTGACCTCATTTGATACTGCCTCTATCCTGTTTTTGTTTCTATATATGTCACAAACTTGTCAGATCAACTAGTATTTGTCCAGTATTTGTGTTTCCCTCAAAGACTTATATCAGTGAATATGACACTCCCTAGGTCATTAGTAATTTTTTCAAATGAAGTTTCTTTTGGAATGATATTATCAAGGCATACTACACTGTTGGAAAACATTGGGCTCTCCTTGATCTTCCCTCAGGGAGCTTAAGGTTTATTGAGCCACTCTCTTAACAGTGTAACTGGGGAACATCTAATTCCATAAGGCACTAATAATCCTATTTTGCTTCTCTCTTTCCTTTGTGTCATTTGCATTGTTTATTTAGCAATGTCCTTTTTGTAGAGAAAGAGAAAGACAGTTGATGTTATGCTATGTAACATGAGCGTTAATTGACACCAAAATAATATTTAGTCCTGGGCATCCATATTTACTTGACTTAAGCCTTAGTTGCCCTTGGTTCCTAGCACACCAAGAGCAGGATCCCAACGAGGGACTGGATGGACCCAGGGCAAGCTGTGAGCTGCCCTGGAATCAAAATGGGCCAGGCCAAGTGTCATAATACTAAACTATAAGTTAAGGGCATGAACATGGACAAACTCGATCATGACCCAAAAAGAAGTTACTGAATGAGAACCCTGCTAGGGTTATAAAAAGACTAACCTGGCCTGAGGACTGTGGTCTGGAATATATAGTGAGATGTCCCCAGGAAAAGTCAACCCTTAAGCTTAATATAGCTCTTACTGTGTTCATACAAAATGACATTGCTAGAAATATTATAAGAAGTAAATTTACTATAACTGTTTAAACTGATTACTAGCTGAGGAAAGGAGAAAGTAATACACCCAGTGTGGAATCCTAACCTTGAGTGGATCTCCTAATAATCTTTAGTGCTGAATCCTCAGATGAGATGTTGTCCTTGAGTTAATCTCTTGAAGGAGAGTCTTTACCTTTCTTTGTTATTATGATAATGTCCAACCCCACCTTTGTATCCCCACCCTTCATGTTTTCTATATAACTATGCTATAAGGAGTAAGAGGAAATGAGACTTTGGGAAGGAGATGAAGATGAGATGAGGACTAGATGTTGGGGACGAGAATGTCGGGAATAGTGCTGAAGACTAGACGTTGAGAATGAGGAGGAGAACTGAGACTTTGGAGACTTTGGGACTAGAAGGAGAACCAAGGGGTGATGATGTCTGGAAGGAGAGGACTTTGAGGTACACAAGGAGAGTTGGATGATGGAACTTTGATGATTGGGATTACAACCAAAACAACGACTATGCTTGTTCCATAAAGGGAGAGATCTAACTATGTCCAGGAGGAGAAAGATATAAACTGACTACCAACCAGACTACAACCTACATCCTGTCCCTCCTTTGTCGCCTGTCCTTCACTGGTCAGTCTGCCACCACCTCAACCATAGACTGGTCTGAGGAGGCTGCTCTTGGTCACCAAATGCTAGAGATCCCCACGTGCGGGCCCGTTGCAACCTTTTTTCTCTTTTGAAACTAGCACTACTGTGACAAAGAGAAGTGATTTGATACTGTGAGGTTAGCACTGTAGCACTGTCCTCCAGTTGTTTATCGATTAGCTTGAGCGGGACACCAGTAATGTCTCCATTGTGAGACTTCTTGTTACTGCTTTTGGCATACTGATTACGCCACAGGGAGCTTCTCAGGCTTTGCAATGTATGCATTTTTGTTTTGTTTTGTCTTTTACGTTTTTGGGTAAGATCTGGTGGGACTCAGGGTTTATTACCTGGCTCTGTACTCAGAGACAGCTCCTGATGGGGCTTAGGGGACTATATGCAGTGCAGGGATCAAACTCTAATCAGCTATGTCTAAGTTAAATACCCCATCCACTGTATTGTTGCTTAAAGCCTTTATTTGCTCCATTTTTCCTATGCCATGTGAATATAAAGAAACATTCCAGAAGGATATACAATGGATATTTTTTTCTTTTTGGGTCACACCTGTTGATGCTCAGGGGTTACGCCTGGTTCATGCACTCAGGAACTACTCCTTGCCGTGCTCAGGGACCATACGGGATGCTGGGGATTGAACCAGGTCAGGCAGCGTGTAAGGCGAATGCCCTATTCTCTGTGCTATCACTCCAACCCCATACAATGCATTTTTAAGATTTATTTATCTTTTTGTTGTC
This sequence comes from Sorex fumeus, assembly GCF_029834395.1. NCBI lineage: Eukaryota > Metazoa > Chordata > Mammalia > Eulipotyphla > Soricidae > Sorex > Sorex fumeus. Next base: position 10,041,144 of record NW_026606071.1, on the reverse strand, counting down.
TATTACTGGAATAAAAATACAAAAAATGCTTGTAAGATTAAAATCTTCCCGTTTTAGTGAAAGATATGACAAATTATGTGGAATTTTTAAGATACACAGAAAGATATGTCTCAGTCAAGGGAACTCTTTATGTAATGAATCCTGTACACAGGCTGACTGTTCTTTATCTTCCTCCCTCTCTCCTTCCTTCCTCTCTGTCTCTCTCCATCTCTGTCTCCATCTTTGTCTCTCTGTCTCTCTGTCTGTGTCTGTTTGTCTGTCTAACTGTTTTTCTGTCTGTCTCTTTTTTTTCCCTTTCTTTCTTTCTTTCTTTTTTTTTGCTTTTTTTTGGCAATGCTCAGGGGTTACTCTTGGCTCATGCACTCAGGAATTGCTCCTGGCGATGCTCAGGAAACCATATGGGATGCTGGGAATCGAACCTGAGTCAGCCATGTTGGCTGCGTGCAAGGCAAACGCCCTACCCGCTGTGCTATCACTCCAGCCTCTCCCTTTATTTCTTTATCTAAAGGTGATACATGACCTGGGAAAGGAAAAGAATCATTGATCAATTGATCACCAAACAAATGTAATAACTATGTGATAAATTGCATGTGCAAAATAATTTTCTCCACTTTAATTTTCATAATGACTTATAGTAAAATAAATACTAAAAAATTTGAATCACTCATTGAATGAGTGAAATAAGAAAGATGAAAACATGAAGAAAGGGAAAAAGGAAAGAGTAAGAGAGGTAGAGTTTCTTAAGGCTTATCACTATGCTTTTAGGCACTGCATTTCTATTTGTGTTAGTAGCTATGTATAAATAGCAAGAAAGATCTATTACAATGAATCTAAGTCAGATCACGCTTGACATTTTAGAACATAAAATAGCAATGTTAACATTGGACTAAAATAAGTTGTTTAATATTGGAATAAACTAAAGCTCTTTGGTATTGAATGATATATAAAAATTGTCTCAGAAACACAGTCTATCTTCAGAAAAGTATAAGTGCATGTATGCATGGTTGGTGTGTAGTGTGAACCAATAATTAAAAGAAGTTATCCAGAGAAATTCTAATGTTTAATGTTAAGCTCAGATGCCAAATAATATCCAAAATTTCTTATAAAATCTTTAGAGACTAGTTTGCCTTATACTATTAATGTTTCTGTGATAAAGTAAAAAATCTTAAATAGCTTAGCTGTATTTGTTTTTGCTTTCATGTTTTTAAAGCACTATCCTAGCCATGTGGTCTTAACATAGGTTCCACAAGAATTATAGTATTTAGTTTCTCCTTTTAAACAATCTAACTAGAAATTCATTCCCCAAAAATGTAGCTAACAGAATACTTAATATTTTATATGTTCTTAATAGTTTAGTATTACAAATAAAATTTTTTATCTTTACCCTATTGTCTATTGCTATATTTGATTAAATCTCTTTAGACCTCATTCTACTTTTCACATTTGCATCAGACTGCTTTTGTATTTCAGATTATGGAAACATCATTGTAGTGGTCATGTTCTTAGAATTTGTGACTGGATATAAGAATTTTTGATAAGAAATTATTAAAAATAGATCCACTATTTAGGAGCAAAATTATTCTTAAATTATAAAAGTTTTTTCACATTTTAGTTCTTTTATTTTGGTTTTACATAAACTATTTGCTAAAATGCTTAAGCCACACACAAAAATACATATCAATGACAAGGAGGAATAGAATAAGCTTGAAAATTTACATTTGTACCTTATAAAGACCAAGATCAACTCTTTTTTAAAGTTAAGATAAAAAAGAGCAGAGGAAATGTCAGCTCAGTGATACCTGGATGAATGCCATACATTCAGCATATTGCTCTTTTATAAAATCTAATGACTCTGCCATCCTAACATATAAATTAGTGGTAATTATCTAATTGAAGTTCATAAAAGTCTTGAAATTATGATGTTAAAAATCTGGATATCATTAGTTGCTTTTCAGCATATGCATTGTACCTTTTATAACTAGATACAAAGCAGTAAGGAGATGTTTTTAAATGTTTTTAAATTTTCAAAGATTTCTGGAAAACGAATACTATCTTTATCTAAGTCTTTCTTATGGTGTATTTCATAAAAGTTATGGATTTTTTCAAAGGCTTATTAAAATTAAGTGATATTCAAAAGGAAATACAACTATGATAGTACCTGTATATATTATAAATAATGCGCAATAACAACTAATATGCCACCAATCTATATTACTGGTTTATTTTACTGAAAAGAATACAAAAATATATTTATGCTTTTAGCTATCATACTTAAAATTTTCTTTGTTTTTCTCAATATAGAATTACCAAGCAAAATTCTAATTTCTCCTTGGGAATATCCAAGGTTGTGTTTTCCCTGAATATTTCTTTCCAGGAATCATCAGACCTCGTCTCTGCCTTTAAAAATCTTGAATAAGAAAAGAAAAGTGCTCCTTGAAACATTACCATATGATATTTCAGAGGCAGCAGTACTTTGGACAGATTTTAAGGTTAAACTCATTGAAATGAGCTACTTCCCCTTGGAAATGATAATCGAGGTCCTGAAAGCAACTTTATTTGTTTTCTGTTATTTTCATTTTTTTTTTGCTCAAAATATAGCAATACCAAACAAATGCTTGGTCCTGCTATTTTAATTTGATTCATAGAGAAGGGTATTAAGATTTTCTTATTTAATGCAGGCCCCTATCTCTTTCTCTGATAATAAGCCTATTTTGAGAAATGTGTGCCCGTGTGTGCCTGTGGTGTGTGTATGTGTGCGTGTGTGTGTGTCTATGTGTGTGTGTGTCTGTCTGTGTGTCTCTGTGTTGGGAATGAGAGATTTCAAATACATAAAATTCTTTATGTCATGTTTTTGATGTTTGTATATGATAAAGGATTATAGAGCTTAATGAGAAAATTCCCTACAGAATAGCTACCCCAGCTGTCATTATCTTAGGGTAAAACTCCTGGAGGGGTAGAAACAGTGATCACTTGATACTACAACAGAGATTAGATTTAAGAGAGATAAATAGGACAATTCTGTTCCACAAATTTTATTACTATCTTTCCAACAACTGAGGTGAAATGTGGGGTAGGATTGATTCATTAGATTACTATGTACTCAAACACAGGTCAGTATATAGTGTTTGTAATGTATACTGAGGGTGTTAACCATAATAATTTTAGCAACCAAAGTGAATCTCATTTCTCTTATTCATGATATCTTTCACAGCAAGATTTATTCTACAAAAAATTGCCATCTGTAATAATAACTTTATTATTTAAATAACATAAGATATAAATAATAAATAGGAGCAATTCTCAGGATGTTGCATTTAACAATGAAATCGTATGTGTGAAAATTAATAGACAATGATGAATATTTTCAAAACAAAAATGTATATGAAATAGGAGAAGGAACTAGCATGAAATGCACGATCATGTATTCAACATTTATATTACTTAATAAAAGGTTGATTTTCTTTAAAATTCATATTTATTTTCACCATTTTCACAATATCAGGTTTAACAGAAAAAGAAAGAAGAAAATTATGCAGCTAAGATTTTTATAAGTGCTTTTTATTTACTTTTATTAGACTTAGCTATTATACTTTGCTTCTCCCCAATCCTGTAATACCAAGTAGCTCTTTGCTATTTGCCTACTAACCTTATTTTTTTATGGACAACAGTTTGCAATATTTCTTCCAGTGAATAAACTAATTACTAAAAATCTGATAGCCTTATATTTATAATACTAATTCTTGTCCATTACTTTAGATTAATGTCTCAATTTCCAGTCCAAATCTTTATTGTAATAAATCTTATTTCATACAATTTTAGCAGTCTTTGAGACTTCCAGGCTAGTTCAAAATTTGCAGTGCATTCAAGTTAAGTAGTGGTTGGGCTACTGAACCTCTGCTTTGTTAAAGCAAATAATGACAACTATATCCTCCTAGTTTTAATATTAATATCACTTACACAAGCATTTCTTGAAAGGACTGTCATCCATGGAAAACTACTGCACATACATCAGATGTTTATCTGTATTGTTGGAAAATAGAATTTAACATTATAAGAGGAATATTTTATAAAAATTCAATAGCATCTTTTGAATATGTATTTATGAATGTTATAATTATTCACAAAAGAAATTATGCCATATATGTGTATGTGTATATATATATATGTGTGTGTGTATATTAGGAGTTTTTTGGTTGGGCCTATGGATAGTTCTGGCTGAGTGCTGAGGGAGGACTTATAATTAGAGGAACATATGGCAGGTCGGTCATTGAACTGGGGCCACCTGCATACAGGACTTAAACACTCAACTATCTCTCAAATCCACTAACTATAATTTAGGCCAGTTTTTAAAAAAGCATATGGCATACAATATTTTTCTTAAAGTATACTACAATAAAACATTAAGCTTCCAGACAAAAGGGATAGAATTAACATTTTACTTATGATATATATATATATATGTATATATATATATTTGGGGTTTAAAACTAGGGCTCGTCCGGGCACAGCGGTAGGGCGTTTGCCTTGCACGCAGCCAACATGGTCAACCCGAATTCGATTCCTCCGCCCCTCTCGGAGAGCCTGGCAAGCTACCGAGAGTATCTCGCCCGCATGGCAGAGCCTGGCAAGCTCCCCATGACGTATTCGATATGCCAAACACAGTAACAACAAAGTCTCCAATGGAGATGTTACTGGGCCCGCTCGAGCAAATCGATGATCAACGGGAGGGCCTTTACCTTTATATATATATTTTTTTTTTTTTCACAAATCAAAGGAAAAAGAAATGGGGAGCAGGAGGAAAAGGAGGAGGACGAGGAAGATAATAATATACTTGTAAATGAGATTTTGCATTTACAAATACCTGTATGATAAATTAGATAAACACATAATAAATTATTGTAGAAGATAAAAATATATTTCAAAGCAAAGTCAACTTTACTATGTTTAATGTAGGGTCCAAAGAGATAGTAAAGGTATTAAGCATATGCTCTGCATGAGGCCAACATGAATTAGAGTCCCTGAAGCGTTGAGTTCTCCAAGAACCACCAGAGGCAGCCCTGGAACTGAGCACTGCCATCCACAGGGCTTGAGCAGGAATCCTCAGACTCTCCCATTGAACTGCTTGTGATATTGGCACAAATTGCCAGGAGAGATCCAAGGACTCCTAAGCACCACTTAAAAGACAGCCCCAAAAAGCTCAAACCATTATATTGAGTCTATAAAAATTTATTCAAAACTAATAAATTTTGTTTTTTCTATTAATATTTAAAACAGATATAAAATGCAATTATATTGCAAGGCAGTAATCTGATTAATAATGTATCATAATTTTTAATATTAGATACATAATCATCAGTCAGTATACAGTTGTCTCAGTTGATCCATATAAAAATACACATCTATCAAATTTATTTAATACCTTTAATAATTTAAAATTTTCTTAGAAAGATAACAAATCTTTACTACATGATTATATTATTTCTTTAAATCAGTACATATCAAAAGGACAGATGTAATGATATAGTGACAAAAATTAATTTATGCATTTTTCTTTATCAGCTAAACAGAAAGATGAAGAGAGTTTTACTGCCATTAACATTAGTCCTTTGAGCAACACACCTAAATGAAATGAATAAATTCTATTCTACATTTATATGTATATGTGTGTACCCATGTGCATGCTTGTATGTACATGTGTGTGTGAAAGTGTCTATAATAAGATTTTATTTCAGTGTTTAACACCAATATTGCCTAAAATAATTAAGACTAAGCCTGGGTAAGTAGCTCAGGGAGCTGAAATACATTCTCTGCAATGAAGCACGAGGTTCAATCCCTGGCACTAAATGTTACCCTAGGACCTGAACTGGGAGTAGTCCCTATATCATATAGGGAAACAACGTGTGGCTCCCAAACAAATAGCCTGATTTAAATGAGTTTAATAAAATCGCTGCTTATTCTTTTAATATCTATAATAACCAGATAAATCTGTAATCCAAAGACTGAAATAGGTCAATGAGATATATAGATTTTCTAGATTTATAAAAAGTTAGAGTTATAGATGATATAGGGATCAAAATGAAGATAAGTAGTTGTTTTCTATTGAGCAAAAAAGAAGTTACATTATGGAATTCTAAAAGTAACTGAAAAAGAATTTTAATCAGTGATGATAGAATATATGGTAATAAAACTAAATAACACAATTTTCATACTAATAAAGTATATAATCACCAAGCGACTAGGAAGCCTGCGGCTCTCTCTCACTGACTGCATTTGGTGATATCATGCCACTTCCCCAACCCATACAGCTGATATCATGGGCAGTGAAGGAGGAAACGAGGGCAAGGCTGGTTAGTGATCAGTTGCTGTTCATTCCATTCTCAGGTGCCTGTTCCAATCTCATTAAGCCCCCTTATTCCCATCTCTTACTGTCTCCCTTGCACATCTCTCCTACCTCCCATTTGCTGTCTTGGTCTCTCTCTAGTTTCTTTCCAATTCCCTATATTGGGGGTAGCAACCATACACCCAGGTCTGGTAGCACAACAAACTTATGAAAGCCCTCCACTCAGGGATGGAGAATACCACCTAGGAGGTGTTCTCCTTCCCTTAGTCCAGTAACTTAATTAATATCTTAGTTAACATCTTAATTCTAATTCTTAATATTAGTTATTTTGTACGAACACAGTAAGAGATACATTAAGCTTGTAGGGTGACTCTCCTGGGGACATCTCACTAAGGATGCCAGATTACAGTGCTCAGGCCAGATTAGTCTTCCCTAACCCTAGTAGGGTCCTAATCTAGTTGTTACTTTTTAGATCATGACAGAATTTGTCCACGGCCATGCTCTTAACTTATAGTAAAGTACTATGGCTCTTTGGCCTGGCCCATTTCAATGCCAGGGTAGCTCACAGCTTGCCCTGGGTCCATCCAGTCCCTGTCAGGACCCTGATTTTTGGGGTGCTAGGAAGTAGGACAACTGAGGCTTAAGACAAAAGATCAGACACCCAGGAATGAAAATTATTTGGAGCCAGTTAACTCCCAAATTACAAAAGCATAGCATTAACTCTCTTCCTATGTCTATACAAAAAGGACATTGCTCTGAATTAAATATGCAAAGGACTTAAGGAGAAGAAAAAAATATTTACAAATTAATAGAGTCTGATTAGGAGATAAAGAAGATTGACCAGTTGGGGAAGCAGAGCACAAATAAGAGGTTACAAATAAACACAGAGGAATGAGAGCACTGTGATGGGAGTAACTGAATAAACCTAGGATCCCTGTGGAAAGGCTGAAAGGACAAACCAATGTTATCCTACAATAAAGAATTTTAATAAATAGCTATACTATCCAAGAAAAAATAGAACTGAAAAAAACCACCTATTTATGACACAAAATGAAAAGATTGTTCTAAATCATTAGATAAAATGTTCAAGAATTATAAACTATCATGAATATTGTTGCACTGTAGTACTGTCCTCCCATTGTTCATTTATTTTGCTCAAGCAGGTTCAGTAACGTCTCCATTCTGAGACTTGTTATTACTGTGTTTGGCATATGGAATACATATGGAATACATCACGGAGAACTTGACAGGCTTTCCCACGCGGGCGAGATACTCTCGGTAGCTTGCTGGGCTCTCCGAGAAGGGCAGAGGAATCGAACCTGGGTCAGCTAGTCCAGTCGCTTGCAAGGCAAACACCCTACCACTTTGCTATCATTCCAGCCCCATCATGAATACTATCACTAAAAATTTTATTTAGTAATATGCCATTAGGCACAGCATATAAAACCATAGCCAATATGACTACTACAAAAAACTTATTATTAGACCCACAGTTTTTATAAATTAAGAATTTGAATGAGACATAGCAGGGATGCCTAAAATTGCTTCATCACATTGAGGACCTCATCTAGGAACATTTGAATAACTGATGATGACAGAAAGCTGGAGATGGAACTCATTTAGAGAAGATTCCCAAAGTGATGTGGCCAACCTTTTGAGGGAAAGAAAAAAAAATCACACACTTTTCCCTAGCAATTTACCTTCTCTAAGCAAAGACAAAGCATCTCGAGATTAAACCTGAGGCTATACTAATGAATGAGTGAATGAGCACTCATTTTCCTCACTTCCCAAGGGGCGATATAGATGACTTAGAATGAAGCTATTTGCTTTAAATTGTGGATTGTTAGCCCCTAGGTTTTGTAACTGATTTGGGGGGGAGGAGGTCAAGAAAAATTGGGGCCAGAATGAAAGAAGTCTTTTGAGTATAAAATAACAAAAAATAATTCAAAATCAACTGCATATTGAATCTGAGGTATTTCTGGATCATTTTTCCCTGTTGCCATTCTTTGGGATAAAAGGTGTTATGAATGGAAAAAGTTAAATTCTTGGTGTAAAGTTTTCTTTATCCACTTTTGTTACATGAACAAGCACTGAAAGACAAGACTCATCAGGCTCCTTACTAGAGCACCTATGCTAATTTCTCTGCACATGAGTATGTAAGTGTAGACGGGATGCTTGCAAGAGAAAAATCACAAAAAATTTCCCCAAGAGCATATATTAAAAAATTAGGAAGAAAATACAAGGACTTATCTGACTACTCTTTAACAGTAACATAATGTTACCAGAACAATTGACATAACTTTGGCAGCATTTCTCTAGGACTGAATAGGAAAACCTGTTAATAGAGAGTTGCTGGTTCCTACAGTCACAAATCAGCTTATTGTGACGGCAATTCATGGTAAGAGGAAAATCAAATAATTTGTGAACATACCTGAAATATGCCTCAAATAAATGATTAATGATAGGAAACAAAATAATATATTCATGATGATGCTTAATATTTCACTTTGAATTCCAGGAAAAAGTTTTAAGTTACATAACTTCCTCCATCTGATTTTTTTTGTCAGTGATGTATGTTAGCAAAGTGCCTGTTATTATCTACTCCATTATATCCCTAAAATATTACTTGTAATATTATAAGGAGTGTCTTATTCAAATATCAAAATGTCAAATGTTATTCAGGTAATATGCTTTACAAATAAATGCCATTATTTTTTCATATCTACTTAATGAATATAATATTAGTACATGTCATACTCAGATTTTTTTGTTTTATTTTATTATTTTCATGACTGTATCATATACACAATGCACATATATCACTTTAAAGATTAAGGTAAGGTAAGGTAAGGTAAAGGCCTTCCCGTTGATCATCGATTTGCTCGAGCGGGCCCAGTAACGTCTCCATTGGAGACTTTGTTGTTACTGTGTCTGGCATATCGAATACTCTTGGTAGCTTGCTGGGCTCTCCGAGAGGGGCGGAGGAATCGAACTCAGCTTTAAAAATTGCTCACTCAAGCAAATCGATGAACCACAGGAGGACAGTGTTACAATGCTACAGTGCTAAAAATTCAGTAACTGTTTATAGGGGAAAATATGTTTTTAAAAATTGGTAAATTTCATAAAGTAAATGTTACGAACCTCAATTTTCTCTTGGTGATTTTTATTTTTCTTTTAATCTCATTCATTTTGGGAAGCCTCTAGGTCAGTTCAGTAATATTCAGCACACCTGGCATGGCAATACAACACTAAATCCTGTAAATAGGGTGCTACTCAGAGCCTGGGTTGCTGGTGCCCTCTAGGACTATGAAGTACTTGGGAGTCCTCTGGCATATACTGAGAGTACTTGGCCAGTCATATTGTATCTAGGTTCAAACTCAACTCCAGATACATGTAAAGCACATTCTCCTAAACAACTGATTTATCTCTTCTGCAGTTGATGGCCAAATTTCAACACAACTTATATAAAATTAATTAAAGACCAAATGTCCTTAACACTTTGTGAATCTAACATTAAAGCATGACACAGATATCTTAACTCTTAAAAAAATGGCAAGTCATCACAATTCTTATAATATTAATAGGTCTAAAACTATAAAAATTGTTCAAAATTTCCACTTACATGGTACAGAGAGTACCACAAGTAAAACACTCTTTTTGTGTGTGATGATCTGGGTTCAATCCCAGACACAGACTATGGTCCACGTATCACAACCAGCATGAAGAAAAAAAAAACATACCAACGACACCAAGAACAAAAAAATTTTCACTTACAAGCACAAAATTTTTCAAATAAGAACATTATTTTTACCTAATAAATTTCTCACTAGGTTAATTTTCAGTACCGGTTTTAAATTGATTTTTTATCTTGACCCCGTGCTTAAAAATGAGGTCAGTTACCAATGGCATTACAACCTGTGTATGATAAAAATTGAAATTGAAATATTATACATTCATAGCACTATAGCACTGTCTTCCCATTGTTCATTGATTTACTTGAGCGTGGACCAGTAACATCTCCATTGTGAGACTTGTGGTTCCTGTTTTTGGCATATAGAATATGCCACAGGGAACTTGCCAGGATCTGCCATGTGGACAGGATACTGTCAGCTAGCTTGCCAGGATCTCTGAGAGGGACAGAGGAATCAAACCCCGATCGGCAGTGTGTAAGGCAAATGCCCTACCCTGCTATGCTATTGCTCCAGCCCTATACATTCATATTATCATAAAATAAAATATACTCCGTTTTAAGTTGCTCACTGATGGCATATTACATACACACATATATACATACATAAGTAATTCAGTGATAATCATACACATATAGTTCAGTACACATAGTTCTCCGTATACTGAAGTTCAAAAGCATAATGCTCTATGTCTCAGGTTCTAAGGAAGTTAGGGTCAATGCTGGAAAAAAGGTATAACAGTTTCAAAAATGTTACCATATTAAAAGTAATAAAAATAAACACAGATAAATAAAAATGATTAATATAAGAGAAAAATTAAATAATATAATTATAAGAGAATCTGGACAGATATTTCCCCCTCTAAATATCAATTTTAATATATTATATAGTAATAATCTTAATTATGAATTATTAACTTTTTAGAAAAGATTTTAAATATCATTCTCTCTGTAGAGTTACATATCTTTTTAATCAAAGAAATTTTTAACAGGATATTTTAAAGAAGACTCCACATGAAAGTCAAAAAAAATTTATCCTCTGAAGTAGAAAGAGAACAGGAAAATCAGAACTAACATTAATTATATATGTAACGTTAAATTGACCTGGTCTTTCAAAACAGTGCTGATGACATTTTCTAAATGCGTGCTCACTATTTTTGTCACTTAAATACTTATAAATTAGAAAAATAACAGTGATTGCACAGCAGATAAGGCACTTTTCTTTCATATAGCTGACCTGTGTTTAAATCCTAGCATCCCGTTTGTCACCTGAGCCCCAGTAGGAGTGATCCCTAAACTCAGAGCCAGAAATAAAACATGAACACAGCTGGACATACCTCATTCCCACAAAAAGAAAAGTAATATATTGTAAAATTGATATTTAGAGGGGAAATATCTGTCTATATATTCTTATTATTATATATTATTATTTTCTTTTCATCATTCATTTTTGTTTATCTGCATTTATTTTCATTAGTTTTAATATGGTAATATTCATGAAACAATTATACTATTTCATTCTTCTCATTTTTCTCTTAAACCAACTTTTCAGAGGTAGTAAGATGAACAAAAATTACATATTAACACCATCCACTAATTTCAGAGAACCAACATGTAGTCACTGTCCATTTTCTTTATTTCCAGTTATGGCTGCACTGAAATCCATCATCATATGTTGTTATAAATTATCCATCAACCACATGATTTGCATGAAGTTTAAAGTACTACTTATTACATACAAAATCTAATTTACTACATTCTAAGAGGTTAAGAGCAAAGCTTTTCTCCTGTCTCATAGTGAAAAATGACATAGGAATAGCAGAGTAAAAACATCCAAAAATCATTTATCAAAAAAAATCCACACAAAATATTATTATACATCTAAAATTCAAAATGTATTTACCTTAATATTGTGAATAATACAAAATTCTCACAGTTCATTAATAAAAATGGAAATTAGAGATTTACAAAAGAAAGTGATCATATAGCTGGAGATCTTAAACTTCATTAATGTTAATTAGTGTGATAACCATAAAAACATGTGAAATAAATAAAGTATTATAGTGGCGACCAGATTTCCTGGTGCATTGGGGACCAATAGTTGTTCCCCCTGCTGATACATGAAAGAATGGGTTACATGCTGGTGGGTGGTAACTTATGTTTCTGTTTAGGGGTCATTTGTCATTATCCTGCTAGGACTGGGTCCCCTGGTGCATTCAAGACTGATATATTTTCCCACTGCTGATGGACAGAAAAAAAGTGTCACGGGCTGATAGCCAGCAGACAAATAGGAAATTTAATCTTGATGGTACTGAAACAGGCTAACACAAATCTTTACATGAACCAAAAGCAAGGTAATAGAACCTAGAATGTTATTGGCAATTTCCTAGACATCCAGTGGGTACATCTTCAAATATTAAGAATTCTAAGAGAAATCTAGTTACTAGGAAAATTCACATAATCTATCTCTAGGAGCTCTAACAGATAGGTTTTCAGAATGTGTATCAAAGAAAATTTGCTTTGTGATCTCAGCAGAGAAATAGGAAAAGAAAAAGTTAAGAAGAACACACCAGCACTGTACTTAATAAGGCTTGTTCTTGTTAAGCACAATATATCAGAAAGATAAAACATCAGATATTGCTCTTCCTGTTCATGCCCAACGCTGTGCCAGTCTTCTTCCCATCCCAGGTCAGTTGGCCCACCAGTGTTCGAACCTGGGACTTGGTTTTCTCCGTGCAAGTGCCACAGGCATCCTCTAGGACACTGGGTCACCCACCATCCGTGAACCTTTTCCTATTCATCCCAAACCTGGTGCTGATCTTCTTCCTCTCCCAGCTAGTAACCCCTCCCCACACTAGATACCTGTGGGGACGTGGCCTTTTCAAAATTGGGCGTGGCTTCTGCAGAAGTAGGCATGGCCTAATTTGGGGTGGGCCAACGCTCATGCAGCCTCAGGTAGTTTAGTCATACCAAGAAATCTAGTGTAACATATCAGTTCCCATACCTCGACACCAAATGAAGAAACAACGCAAATCCCCACCACGTGAGTAGGAATATGGAAAGAGTCCAGAATCATCAGTACGTGCTACTAACCTAAGGGACCTCTCTGACAAAGAATTCAGATATGAAGTCATGAAGATGTTTAATGAACTCAATGAAACTGACAGATATCCAGTAAATTGAAGGAAGACATGAAAGAAATAATCAAGAAATTACAGAAAGAAATGAGACCAAAAATTGGAAAGCTACGCACAGAAATGTCACAAATAAAGGATTCTGTAGATGAAATTAAAAGCTCTCACTGTGCCGTCAACAGTAGAATGGCCACAGCTGAAGACAGAATCAGTGAGCTGGAAGGGTAGTTGCAAGTCTACAGGCAACAACAAACAATGGGAAGAGACCTCAAAATAGCTCAAGAGTGAATCAGAGTCCTAGGAGATGATTCCAAGAGGAAAAACATTAGAATCTTTGGAGTACCAGGAGGTCAGGGAAACAATCCCAGTGAAAAAGCCACGGTCAAACAAATTATTGCTGAAAAATTCCCAGAGCTGGACAATGCAGCCATTCAGATTCAAGGACTCTGGAAGGTGCCAGTTAAGAGACCTAAAAAAAACACTCTAAGACATAGCATAGTTAGAATGATGGATGCCATGGATAGAGAAACAATACTGCAAGCAGCAAGGTCAAAGAAGGAAATCACATAAAAAGGTGCACCCCTTAGATTCACAGCAGACCTATAAGGTGAAACCTTTCAAGCCCAAAGGCAATGGTGGAATATAGCAAAAAAACTCACTGAAATGAATGCTTCGCCAAGAATACTCTCTCCGGCTAAACTCTCACTCAAACTCAAAGGAGAGGTACACTATTTTGTGGATAAGCAGCAGTACAGGAATTTCATAAACTCAAAACTAAACCTAAAAGAAGGACTAAAGGGCTACTAAAAGACAAAATAAACCCTACAAGCTCAACAGACCCTTACAGATAGATGACACAAAACCCCATAAAAATAATCTCTCTCAATGTCATTGGTTTAAATTCACCAATTAAAAGACACAGAGTGGCAAAATGGTTTCAGACACAGAACCCAAAATTCTGCTGCCTACAAGAAACTCATCTCAACAGAGCAAACACAGACTCAAAGTTAGAGGATAAAAAACAATACTGCAAGCAAAGAGCTCCTTCAAAAAAGCTGGGGTGGCCATACTAGTATCAGACAACATTAAGTTTATGTTAAAAAGGATTAGAAGGGACAGCGAAGGCTATTTTCTCTTCATCAAGGGATATGTACAACAGGAAGAAATCACTCTTAAATGTATATGCACCTAGTAAGGAAACAGCTAAATATTAAAACAACCCCTAACAGTTCTTAAGGAGGACATTGCTAGCGACACAATAGCAGGAGACACCAACATAGCCTTATCACCTTTGGATAGATCAACAAGAACAAAACTAAACAAGGAAACATTGGCTTTGAAGGAAGAAATAGAAGAAAGAGGGCTTATAGACCTATACAGGGCTTTACACCCCCAAAAGAAAGAATACACATATTTTTCCAGTGCACACGGAACATTTTCCAAAATAGCCATGTGCTAGGCCACAAAACATACCTCAATAGAATCAGGAAGTTAGAAATAGTATCAACAATCTTTTCAGACCATGATGCACTGATAATAGAAGCGAATCGCACACAGACATGGAGAACCAAATCAAATACTTGGAAATTAAACAACTCCATGTTGAACAATGAGTGGATCAGGAAGGAAGTCATGGAAGAAATCAAAAGATACCTGGAAGCAAATGAGAATGAAGCCAAGAGCTACCAGAACTTATGGGATGCAGTTAATGCCATGTTAATGAGAAAATTTATAGCTCTGCAAGCATTTCTCAGGAGGAAAGTAAGGGCTCCCACATAAACAACGCGACTTCACAGTTCAAGACCTTAAAAAGGGATCAACAAAAGGAGCCCAAATGTGGTGAGGCAAGAAAAAGATATTAAGGGCATTCAGGTAGGAAAGGAAAAAAATCAAGCTCTCACTATTCGCAGATGATTTGATACTATACTTAGAGAACCCTAAAACATCTACCAAGAAAATCCTAGAGACAACAGACTTGTATAGTAAAGTTGCAAGCTATGAAATCAATACCCAAAAGTCGATGACTTTCCTATACACAAATAGTGAGAGAGAAGAAAGTGACATGAATAAACAATCCCGTTCACTATTGTTCCCCAGAAAATCAAGTATCTAGGAATCAGCTTAACTAAGGAAATAAAAGACATGTACAAAGAAAATTACAAAATTTTACTTCAGGAAATAAAAGAGGACATGAGAAAACGGAAAGATATTCCCTGCTCATGGATCTGGAGAATTTACATTGTCAAAATGACAATACTTCCAAAGCATTGTATAATTTCAATGTGATTCCTATAAGAATACCCATGACATTCTTCAAAGAAATGGAGCAAACACTCCTGAAATTTATATGGAACAATAAGCCTCCACAAAAAGCTAATGCAGTCCTTGAGAAAAAGAAAATGGGAGGAATCAACCTCTATAACTTCAAACTCTACTACAAAACAGTAATAATTAAAACAGCATGGTACTGGAACAAAGGCAGAGCTGCAGACCAAAGGAACAGGGTTCAATATACTGACATCTCTCCCAAAACATATGATCATCCAATCTTTGGTAAGGGAGCAAGAAATGTAAAGTGGAGCAAGGAAAGCCTCTTTAACAAATTGTACTGTCAAAACTGGACAGCTACATGGGAAAAAATGGACTCAGATCTCTGCCAAATACCATTTACAAAAGTAAGATCAAAATGGATTAAAGACATCAAATACAGACCGGAATCCATAAGGTACATTGAAGACAAGGTTGGAAAAATGCTCCATAAAATTTAAGCTAATGGTATCTTCAAAGATGTCACACCAAGCAAGTGAAAACAATGATAGACAATAGGGGCTATCTTAAAGTAAGAATTTTCTGAACCTCAAAAGAAACAGTGACCAAAATACAAAGACAGTCTACAGAGTGGGAAAGGATATTTACCCAATACCCATCCTACAAGTGGTTGATATCAAGGACATACAAAGTACTGATTGAACTCCACAAGAAGAAAACATCCAAACCCATCATTAATGGGGCAATGAAATGAATAGACACATTCTCAAAGAAGAAATCCAAATGGCAAAAATGCACATGAGAAAATGTTCTATGTCATTATTCATGATATTCAGGGAGATGAATATCAAAACAACAATGAGATATCATCTCAAACCACAGATATCATCTCAAACCACAGAGACTGACCCACTTCCAAAAGAACAAAAGTAACTGGTGTTGGAATCGATTTGGTGAGAATGGTGATCCTCCTTCACTGTTGGTGGGAATGCCAACTGGTTCAGCCCTTATTAAAAACAGTATGGATGATTCTCAAAAAATTAGAAATTGTGCTTCCATTTGACCCCCACAGTACCAGTCCTGGGAATATATCCCACAGAGGCAAATAAGTGTAGTCAAAGTGCCATCTGCTCTTGTTTTTTCTTTGCAGCACTGTTTACAATAGCCAGAATCTGGAAAAAACTGACTGGTCAAAGAAACTTCCATACATCTACACAATGGAGAACTATGTAATGTTAGAAAAGATAAAGTCATGAAATTTACATACAACTGGTTGCTTGATCTCTTGATCACTTGACTTTCCGTTACTCATCAATTTGCTCAAGCGGGTGTCAGTAACGTCTCCATTTGTCCCTGTCGCATGCTAGTGTAGCCCAATGCCATCTGTTTCTTCTAGGAACACGAAGAGCCTCAAACTGATAGTTCAGGGTCTTGATGAAGAAGTCTGAACATCTGGTAGGTGGGTGGCCATGCTGTCTTTTGATGTCCTGTGGAATCCATTTGGTAATGGCTCTAGTCCAGCGGTTGTCTCCAAATTTCATTACGTGTCCAGACCATCTGATTTCCGATGCCTTCGCAAATAAGACAGTGTCCCTGATTCTTGACCATCGACGGAAGTCAGAACTCCGGATTCTTTTTCTCATTTGAGTGAAACGTGATAATCCAAGCATAGTTCTTTTTCGATTCCTCTTTGGGAGACCCGAATAGCATTCTGATCCTGTTTTCATAGGGCTCAGGTCTCTGAGGTATATGTTAATGCAGGAAGAACAGTGGAATCAAAAAGATGTGCCCGGGGCTGGAGGTTCTTTGTCCTCTTAGCTCTTGAAGGCATTCCAAGCAACTCTCTTCCTCTTGCGCAACTCAGGTGCCAGGTCATTTGTCATGTTGACTTCTCGACCTAGGTACACATAACTGCTGCATTTGGAGATGGTCGTTCCACTGGAGGCTGTTTCTCATAAACATTGTCTTCGTGAGATTCAGCTGTAGTCCAACCTTTCCTTATCCTGTGGATATGGTCGATGGTGCTGGATCCTTTGCGGAACCCTGCTTGCTCGCATGGTGGTCCTTCATCTAGTGTTCTGCCAATCCTATTCAGAATGAATCGAGTGAACAGCTTGTAGATGACAGACAATAGGCAGATTGGATGATAGTTGCCAATGTCGTGGATGTCTCCCTTCTTGTGCAATAGTACAGTCCTGCTGGTTTTCTGTTAGGATGGAAACTTGCATTCAGACAGGTAGCATGTGAAGAGACGAGCCAGCATATTGATGAGTACTGATGGCAGGTTCTTCAGGTGTTCAGGTCTGACCTTGTCTGGGCTGGGTGCTGCTAATTTCTTTACTGTCAAAATGGTGTATTGGATTTCGAAAGCGAGAACATTGGGAAAGACATATCCATCCTGTGGAATTTGGTATGTGGGCAAGTGGACGTGGCTATTGAAGAGATATGAGTAGAAGTCATGGATAATCTTCTCCATTGCCCTTCTGGAAGATGTGATAGATCCATCAGGACGTCAGAGGGGCGTCATCTTGGCCTAGTAGTTGGCGAAGAACAGGCTGGTGTTATGAATGCTTTTCTCGGCTTCTGCCACATCTACTAGCACTGCTGCTCTTCTCTCTTTGAGGTATTCCTTTATCACACCTCTGCACTGCTTTGGGAGCTTGGACGTTCGTTTGTGGTTGCCTGAGGCATGCACCAAACCACGTTGGTGAATAAGCTCAAGAGTTTTTGAAGACAGGCATTTTTTTGTAGCTATTTCACTCTTGGCGTTCCTCAAAAATCATGGAGGTGCTGAACCAGTTGATGGTATTCCTCGTCAATGTTTTCAACAACGGCATCTTCCCATGTTGCAGCAATAGTGCCGAAGATCTCCCACTTGGTGGTCTTTCTGGAAGTTCTCTTCTTAAACTTTTCTCCCGGCTCTGTGAAGTAGAATTTTGCATGAAGGAAACGGTGGTCTGATCCTGTTTGGAATTTTGGGATAACAGCGACATCAGTCAGGCAAAACCGTCCATTGAATATGATGTGGTCAATTTCATTGTGGAATCGTCCACCAGGAAACTCCCATGTCCAATATTTAGATTCGGCTTTCTGGAACTATGAATTACCATGGATGGTCTTGGTCGACATGATGAACTCAGTCTGTCGCTCTGTCTGTTCCACTCTAAGCCATGGGTCCTGATGTGGAGTTCTTCAGCTGATCTTCTCGGTCCTATCTTGGCATTAAAATCACCGACAATGATCGTGTAGAAGGTGTGGTCTTCTTAATAGAACTTCTCCAGCACATGTAGAACTTCTCAATTTCTCCTTCATCATAACTGTATGTTGGTGTGTAGACAACGAAGATAGAAACTGCGAGCAGTGAGCCACATCTATTCAACTGTAATCGTCCGATTTGGGTTATTAGGCATTTGAATGAACCAATGCTCATTGCCAAGTTCATATTGACAGGTACAAAGATGCCTCCGATGCCTTTTTTATAGCATGTTCCGAGGAACAGTTCTCCTGTGTTGAAAAAAGTGTGATGTGATTGATGCCTTCTTGTCTCAGTCAGACCAATGATGTCATACTTGATCTTTCGTGCTTGTACCATCAGGTCCTCGATGGATGCATCTGATGCTAGCGTACGTGCATTGAAAGTACAGACAATCATTTTTGTCTTTCTTCATTTTGGCAGCCTAGTTTGAACTTGAGATTTTATAAGCCTCTCCTTCCTCATCCTTCTCAACGTTGCCATATTGGTGATGCCTTCAAGGTCAGGGGAATGAGACCCATTGTAATGACCATTCTTTTTAAATATTGAATACACAACGGATAGCTTGCCAGGCTTTGCTGTGCAGGCGGAATACTCTCGGTAGCTTGCCAGGCTCTCTGAGAGGGATTGAGGATTTTGGGGCATTCTCTAATAGCCCTTGTAGGTGAACCATGCAAGTGGTACTACATGGAAAGTATCATGCTAATCGAAATGAGTCTGAAAGAGAGGGACAAACATAGAAAGATTGCATTCATCTGGGGAACATAAAGTATCAAAATAGGAGACTAACACCCAAGAATAGCTGAGATTAGTACCAGGAATTTTGCTCCCTGGCTTGGAGCTAACCGCACATGCTAGGAGAAAAGGCAGCTAAGATAGAAAAGGATCACCAAATAAATGATGTTGGGAGGATCCTCCCAGGATGGGAGATGCATGCTGAAAGTAGACTATAGACCGAACATGATTCCCACTCAATGCCTCTTTTGCAAAACACAGCACCCAAAAGGAGAGAGAGAGAACGAAAGGCAATGCCCTGCCACAGTGGTGGGGTGGGATAGGGGGAATGGGGGATGGGAGGGATACTGGGATCTGTGGTGGTGGAAAATGGGCACTGGTGGAGGGGAGGCTACTCGATCTTGTATAATGGAAACCCAAGCACAAAAATTTGTAAATCTACAACTGTACCTCATGGTGTTTCACTAATAAAAATTTTTTAAAAAGAACAACCGTAGATATTATATCAGATAAGGATATCAGTTAAGGAGAACATATCAAACAAGAATAGTTTATCAGAAAATACTAACATGCAGGATACAAATACGTTTAGTTCCAAGCAGATATATGCATTGTTTCTCACCTAAACAGAAATATTTATGAATTTTATATAAAGAAACAGACTGAGAAACTAATAACTCACTTTATCAATCGAAACACATAACATTCCCACTATTATCATGTACAAGGCAGGAATGTTATCTCTCACATAATAAACTTTTGAATATAATTAGTTACTTTTAGATAAAATAATTAAAATCTGTGAAAAATTCAAAATGAGCAATGAAAAAGTCTTTGGAACTAGTAATTTATAATGTCTTACATTTCCTTAACTTCTTTGTTAAAGTATACAATTTTTGCCCTTTTTGATGTTTGTAATTTGTTTGGATACACTGGGTGATGCTTGGGTATTACTCATAGAGATGTCCTTGGAGATAGCACTGGATAGTGCTCATGTGATACTAGGAATCGAGCTAGACCTTCCACATGCAAAGCATGTACTCAAGTCTTTTGAGCTATCTCCTAGAACCATGAATTCTAATCAGTATTGTTTGTCTTTTCAATCAATCTTTCCAAACATGCAGCTTTTGGCTTAGTTGACTTTTTAAATCTATGCTTTATAAATTTCAATTCCATTTATTTCTGATTCTTAATATTTCTCACTTATTTTTTTCTGGCTTCCTGAAATAGAAAATTATATTATTTATATTAGATCATCCCTTCTTTCTATTTTATACCTTTCTAAATATATACATCTAATGAAATTCTATTAAGTTACAGCATACAAGATTAAAATACAGAAATCAATCACTATATGCCAACAATGATCAACTCAAATTTAAAACTCAACACAATTTCCATTAGAACAAAATACTAAAACCCAGGGCAGAAGAGATAGGTCAGCAGATATGGTGCTTTTCTTGCAAGCAGCTGATCTAGATTTGGTCCCCAGCACCCTATATGGCCCCTGGAGCCCATCAGGAGTGATTCCTCAGCTCAGAGTCAGGAATAAGTCAAGAGTATTTCCCGGTATACTCCTGGGAATATATCCCAGAGAGGCAAAAATGTATAGTCGAAGTGACATCTGCACTTGTTTGTTCATTGCAGCCCTCTTTACAATAGCCAGAAACTGGAAGAAACCTGAATGCCCAAGAACAGATGACTGGTTAAAGAAACTTTGGTACATCTACACAATGGAGTACTATGTAGCTCTTAGAAAAGATGAAGTCATGAAATTTACATACAAGTGGTACAATATGGAAAGTATCATGCTAAGCGAAATGAGTCAGAAAGAGAGGGATAGACATAGAAAGATTGCATTCATCTGGGGGATATAAAGTAACAAAGTATGAGATTAATACCCAAGAATAGCTGAGATCAGCACCAGGAGGATTACTCCATAACTTAGAGGCCAGCCGGGTATCCTAGAGGAAAGGGCTATTCAGATAGAGAAGGGAGCACCAAATAAAGGATGTTTGGAGGATCCTCCCAGGAGGGGAGATGCATGTCGAAAGTAGACTATGGACTGAACATGTTTGCCACTCAATGCCTCTTTTGCAGACCACAACACCCAAAAGGAGAGAGAGAACACAGGGGATTGCCCTGCCACAGAGACGGGGGGATGGGGGGATGGGGGTGGGAGGGATATTATCCATGGTGGTGGAAAATGGGCACTGGTGGAGGGATGGGTATCTGATCATTGTATAATTGAAACCAAAGCACAAAAAATTGTAAATCTACAACTTTAAAAAAAATAAAATATAATAAAGGGGAAAAAAAAAAAAAAAAAAAAAAAAAAAAAAAGAGTATTTCCCGGTATGATCCTAACCCCCTCCCCCTCAAAAAAAAAAAAAAAAAAGAAAAAGAGAGAGAGAGAAAGAGATTTAAAAAAACCCTTAGTTGTAAATCTAAAGTTCCAGATTTATATGTGGAAAACTATTTCTAAAAAAAATAATAAAATCAAATAGACAAAATAAGTATTTTGTGATTGTGTGTAATGAAACTCTGTTGTCACATCAACTTTTCTCATCAGCATCCATCCAATGCAACTACAATGAAATTCAGCATCTATCTATAATAATAACTAAGAATGTATGAAGGAAATAATATGTTAACTCTATATTTTTATTCTCATTTTTCCTTTAGTCAAAATTTACTTTTAAAAATTGCAATGATAGAGGCCATAGGGGTAGTATAACAGTATAGCAGGAAAGACACTTGCCTTCCATTCAGCCTCCCCAGGTTCAGTCCCTACCATCCCATATGGTGGACCGAGCCCCATTAGGATTGAACCCTGATTGCAGAGTCAGGTGTAAGTCCAGATGGGTGTGGACCAAAAATGAAATAAAAATAAAAAGGAAATAGTAAAAGAAACTCTTAAAAATTGTACATTATGAAACTTTGTGTTTCAAATTTGATGTAATAAGCCTTTAACATATCATTTTGAGATACACACAAGTCATCTATGTAACACATAATGCTAAGAATTCTAAAACCATTATACATTAAGCACAAATGTATAATCATGTACATATAGGAAGTTACGGAAACTCATGATGAGAATAAAGAACCAGTTAACTGAGTTAACTGAGAGCTAAAATCAGAACTTTTATCTGATGTTCAAAATATGTGTTCAGGTAGAGAGCCCTCCCCTCAGGATCCCTTATATTTGGATCACCTTACACCTGAAATGAGAACTTTATTCTATCTTCCAATAAATCTGGAGGTACAAGAGGCTCAGGTGGCCCAAGGTGTCTCTGGATCATTAGATAAGCAACAAAAGAGGAAAATTCAGCTGTGGTTGGTTACTTGAGCCTCCTACATCATCTTATAGCACTGAGCCCCTGATAGCTTCACAGGAACAAAAGAATAGGATGTTGATTCCTCTAGGTTTTCTGAAGTAGTATTTAATTTAGAGGAATGAATTATTTTCCTGAAAGTTCCTTGAGTAGATTCTTCCTGACTCACTCTTCATTTACAGTTCCAGTGCATCCTCATTTGTTAGGTCATCTACAAGAACAACAGTCCAGTCTTTCTTCTTCAGCAAGTGGCCACTCAGAGACTAGATCTGATGATCTTTAGCCACAAGAACTTGTTTTACAACTTCTATGGAGTGTTCCCATTTTATTTTCCGTTTATTTAGTTCACTTGTTCATTCCACACTTCAGGGTCTTGCAAAAACTGTATCTGGCTTTCCTGAAGATGGGCATTAACCTTCTTCACATATTTGAGAGTAATCTATTTTTAATACCTTCATTTGAGATATTTTAAGGGTCTTTTTGATATTTTAGGGTCCTTTTGATTTCATTGGTTATTGAAAGACTTGTATTTTATTTTCTAGAAATATTATGCTTTTACATATTTCCTGGGCTGGAGCCATAGTGCAGCGGGTAGGGCATTTGCCTTGCATGCAGCCAACATAGCTGACCCGAGTTTGATTCATCCGCTCCTCTTGGAGAGCCCAGCAAGCTACCCAGTGTATTTTGCCTGCACGGCAAAACCTGGCAAGCTACCCGTGACATATTTGATATGCCAAACACAGTAACAACCAAGTCTCATAATGGAGACATTACTGGGCCTGCTCAAGAAAATTGATGAACAATGGGAGGACAGTGACAGTGACATATTTCCACCTCCAATTCACCCCATTTTAGAAAACTTTTTATTGAATCACTGTGAGATACAGGTACAAAACTTTCATTTTTGAGTTTCAGCAATATAATTATTGAACACTCATCCCTCCACCAGTATACATTCGCCACCACCAATCTCCCCAGTATACTTCCCTCTTTCCAACCCTTCCCCTGCCTCTATGGCAGACAATTTCCCCCATAATCTCTCTACTTTTGTCACTCCATTTTGATGATATATTTTATCTCCTTTGTTACTTACACCTTCATACTGCAGACTCAACCTTGCCAATAGCTAAAATATAATAGGTAGACGTTCTCTTCTTTGAAAACCATCATATTTTCAACTTCTTCTTTTTAAAAAATAACTATGAACCATTTTAAACCATAATGATCTAGTACCCATTGATAGTGGCATCATGAACAACCTCACTTCCCTCCTAGATTTAGAAAAAGAATTCCTTAGACAGCTACATAAATCACTTTGCCCTATTACTGTCATTGTTTGCTATTGTTGTTAGATACAATTCTGGTTCTATTTGGTTACCCCCCAAACTATTTGCTCTCATTTAGCTTAATGTGATTTGATAGATTTGATGACTAGTTTCCCTTTCAAACTATTATCACCCCCCTTGCTCAGGTCCATGAAAAGTGCTAAACACTATTATCAGAAAGCTAAGCACTATTTAATTCAGTCGTCTATTCCTCCATACTATTCTATTTGTAAAGGTACAATAGTCACATTAATTGTGCTATTTTACTGAAAACATGAGTACAAAACATCCAACAGATACTCTCAGTCTTTAAGAGTCTCTATCTGTGCACGCATATTTTGCCTTCTTTTTGTTTTTTTTTTTTTAATTTTATTTATTTATTGAATCACCATGGGAAAGGTTACAAAGCTTTCAGGTTTAGGTCTCAGTCATGCAAATATCAAGCACATTTCCCTTTACCAAAACTTATTTTTTACCATGAAGAACCCCAATAAAACCCCACCCCCCACCCCTCCCAGTCCCTGTGGGGCAGATGAATTCTAGTTAACACTCTATCTGCTTTGATTAGATTCATTGTTTCAATAAAAGATTCACCACTATTATTTAGAGTTTACCCCCCCCCCCCGAATCAGACATGCTGACAAAGCATTGTGAAGTGATTTGCTTTCTACAGCTGGGTTCAAGAATTATATGTTGGTTTTGGATTTCTGCTATTTTACTTATTGACCCTGGAAGTATTTCTACTGAAAGTCAGATAGTTAAGAAATTGGTTTCTGTGCTCTGGAGTCGTGGCCGTGCTGGAGAGCCGCTAGTGGGGGGCAACTGCTGGCCTCGGTAGGGCGTGAAGGGCGGACCGAAACGCCCCCCTTCCCATGAGGTTTTAGTCGCCCCCCAGTCCCCCAGCTCATACCTGCTGTCCACAAGACTCCCATGCGGCCGCCATCTTTCTTTCCAGAGAGGAGAAGGCGACTGGGGCAACACCCTTTCCCCTCCGGACAGACCTGATGGCCTGGATTAACGCATAGTCCTTTCACTTTTCTGCTCCAAGCTGCTGGGTTCTGCATTAAGTCCTTGTGCTTCTGGGGCTGTGGCCGTGCTGGAGAGCCGCTCGTGGGGGGCAACTGGTGACCTCGGTAGGGCGTGAAGGACGGACCGGAACGCACCCCTTCCCATGAGGTTTTAGTCGCCCCCACTCCCCCGGCTCATACCTGCTGTCCACAAGGCTCCCATGCAGCCGCCATCCTTCTCTCCAGAGAAGAGAGGGCGAATGGGGCAACACCCTTTCTCCTCCGGCAGACTTGATGGCCTGGATTAATGCATGGTCCGTTCACTTTTCTGCTCCAAGCTTCCGGGTTCTGCATTAAGTCCTTGTGCTTCTGGGGCCGTGGCCATGCTGGAGAGCCGCTCGTGGGGGGCAACTGGTGACCTCGGTAGGGCGTGAAGGACGGACCGGTACGCCCCCCTTCCCATGAGGTTTTAGTCGCCCCCACTCCCCTGGCTCATACCTGCTTTGCCTTCTTTTTGATAATTAAGGATCAACGGCGAGTTCTACTGCCTAAAGCCAACTCATCTACTTCAGCCTGATAGTTCATCCTCCTCCCACTTAGACTTATGATATTCTCTCCGAGAAATTCTCCTTTTAATTTCCCCTGTTTTTTGAGGGAGAGAAACTGGGCTATACCAATGATGTTCAGGGGTTATTTCCAACTGTTCTTATATCCCTTACTCTGTGCTCAAGAGTGACCTCTGGCATTGTCAGAGGAACACATGTGTTCTGGGAATTCAAATCAGAGTGGAGGCATCACAACCACATGTAAGGCAGTGCACTACCTCCTGCACTGTATTTTTGACCCTTGTATTAATCTTCATAATAGTTTATACACTTCCCAAATTTTGCAATTATTTACTTAGAAATACTAGTTTCTACTTTTCCGTCATCCACTTACTGTTTACTATTCAATTTTTATAGCGAAATTTGTACAAATAATGTATTTCTTTTTTAATGAGTTTTCTTTTTTATTTCTGTACCACATCTCCTAGACATCTCCTTCACCACAGAGCTAAGTCGCTGACCATTGTTTCTTCTATAATTTTCTTTTCATCCCAATCACAAGTTTACCTCCCACACCATCACTCTTAGCAAGAAAACCTTCAAGCTTAACTGAATACATCAGTCTGTCTCAGCTTTCTATCCTCTCTACAAACAGATATATGACACAGTGGTCTCATTCCACTGAACTATTTCTTTTCTTTTTTCCCCTTTTATTTCATTTTTCTTCTCTTCTTATTTTTCTTTTCTTTGTTTCTCCCATTTTCTTTTCTCTTTTTAATATCTGAAATTCAACCTGATTCGGATTTTAAAGAAAATGGTATAGGACTGACAATAACAAACAATATATCACCACTGAAACTTGTGATGTGACAACAGCAATTTTATATTTGAAACCACAAGGAAACAACTGCATTCAATGAGAAATTTTTTTTGTTTAATCTTTGTTTAACTACCACATTCATTCTGAATTCAATTTATAGTTTTGTCATTCTAACCATATCTGTCTCGGAAACTATTTGAACCTATTTTTAATTAGGACTCTTCAAACCTCTCTATTCCTCAACTCTGGAAAAATTCTTAACTATGATTTCTTTAATATTTGCTTCTTCATCAAATTTGATTTTTTAGTCTTTAGTGACTCTATTGATTCTTACATTGTTCCTTTTGATTTCATCCTATGATTTCCTGACACGCTGCTGATATCTTTTCAGCTTTTTTCCCAACTTCTGCTGTTTTCTAACAATTTCCTCCATCTCATCTTGAAGCACCTCAATCTTTTCCTCAGTTGCTCTTATTCCACTACTCAGAGCTTTTATTGAGTGCTACATTTCACCAAACATACTCTTCATTTCTGCTTGTAGGTTTTCTTATTTCAGGTATCAGATTTTCTTGCTGACTTTTTGCTATCATTTCTTTGAGCCCATTAAACATCCACACAATGTTATCACTACAATACTTATCTTAGAATTTGCTGGTTGATGCTGGTTGAGCCTTCTATGTTATTGTTTTCACTCACTGAAAATAGTAAACTGTTGTGTGTGTTTCTTGTTGGTTTTTCAATGCTCCCGCTGTGCTGAGAGTGAACTTTGTAATTAGACTTCTGCGTCTTTCTTTAGGGAATAAGGGTGGGAATTTCTCTTTTCCTTCTCTTCCTTTTTTATATTCCTTTCACCCAGTGATAGGGAATATAAGTGTGAGCAGTCTTATATCTGATTAAGAAGCTGTCCTGCGGTCAAATATGCAGCAATTCTCTTCAGGAAATGTGGAAGTAGGCTGGTTAAAATACAGAAGTCAAGTGTGGAGACTGGAGATTAATCTCATCTGGTCAGCTAAGACAGTGAGCAGATATTCCTAATATATTTTTAAATTAGAATAGAGCACTTTGATTTTGCATCATATAGAAATGATATATGTCAGAAATTTCAATGATAAGAGTGACTAAATGTGATTGTCTAATTTTCAATTTTGAAAGAAAGCTGTGTAAACCGTGATTTACAAAATAAATATCAATACTGATTACAATCAACTTTAAAAACATTGATAATTGTAAAAATATCTTACATGCACGCAGAGGGATGGGAAGATGTGAGTTGTTGGTGGGCTCTCGGGGCAGCTCTCTCTTGCTACCCGCATTTGGTCCTCTCAATCTGCTTATGGACTGGATCGGTATGACTCATCCTTTGTGCTCTGCTTGTGTGTGTGCTGCTGTGCTCTTTTCTGTCTGTCTCTATTTCTGACTCTGTCTCTGTAGTCTCTCCTCTGGTCTCTTTTGATCTCTCTCTCTCTCTTTCTCTCTCTATCTTTCTCTCTCTCTTTCTCTCTCGAAGCCCTTCTGCTTCTCTCTGTGAAGACTTTTTGCTTCTCTCTATGGAGCTCTTTGCTCTAGATTCTAACTCTGCCCTCTTCTTTTTCCATTCTCTGCTTCTTCTTCCCTGGATCCTGACCCTGATTTCTGGAGCCCTTTGCTCTGGATTATGACTCTCCCTCCTCTCCACTCTTACAGTCTTAGATTATATATCAATCACATAGGGTGGTGATACAAAGGTGGATTGAACATTAATATATCAACAAAGAGAGGTAAGGCAGCTCCTCTAGGAGATTAACTCAAGGATAAAATCTCATCTAAAGAGATTACCCCGGATTACTAGGAGATCCATTTAAGAGCAGGATCCCATCTAGGGTGTGTTACTTTCTTAATTTCCTCAACTAGTAATCCACTTAAATAATTGTAGTAAATCTACTTCTAATATTTCTAACAATGTCATTCTGTATGAGCAAAATAAGAAATATATCAACTTAAAGTTTTTTTCTTCCTGAGGATGTCTTACTATAAATTCCAGACCACATTCCTCAGGTCAGGTTAGTCTTCCTAATCCCAGCAGGGTCCTAGTCCTGTCGTTACTTTTGGATCATGACAGCATTTGTCTATGACCGTGCTCTCAATTTATAGTTGAGTATTGTGGCACTTTGGCCTGATCTATTTCAAAGCCAGGTTAGCTCACAGCTTGCCCTGGGTCCATTCAGTCCCTCGTCAGGATCCTGCTTTGGGGTGCTAGGAACTAAGGACAATTGAGTCAAGAAAGCAGATGCCCAGGATTAATATTATTGGAATCAATCAATTCCCAAGTTATAAAGCATAATATTAACTGTCTTTGTGTGTGCATACAGAAAGGATATTGCTTTAAGGTAAACGAAGTTTCTTGTGGCAAGGCTGAAAGTACAAACCAAATGTTATGCTACAGATAATGTTTGAGTATGTTCCATGACTCATATTTTTATTTTTATACTGTCATGCTAGAGTTTATTGCTTCATAAAGTTTTAGAAATTAATCTTTCTAAATGAGCATTTCAAACTTTTGTGGTTAGTTTCTGAGTTGTATTTTTATATTTTGTGAAGCTGAATATCTGTGTTTTATATTATCTTTATAAATGTACCTTTAAATAAAACATTTAAAGAATACATCTTAAAAAAAATCTTAAAATCCGGGGGTATGGTGCCGCCAGCAGGTCAATCTGTACCTGTGAGGCAAGTGCATTAGCAGCCTGATGGTGCTGTCAGACTTTCAGATACCCCCAAATTGCTGCTGTGCCTTTGGCCAGACTCCAAAAACTTGAGGCAAAAATTACCAAGAAAGTAAACGGCCAAAAGTTAGGTGTATGGGAGACACACCCACAAACCACCTCCAGCTCAGCTATATAATTGGAGGCATGGCCTCTCTGGTTCCTGATCAAACTGCTTAACGGCCATGATCCAAGAGACTCAGAAACAAATCTCAGAACCCAAAGGTTTTTGGCAGAAATGTGTCCTGTTCCTGCAGTAGGTTACTGGCGCTGGGCCACTCCAGGTGGGAATAAGTTTCATGCTTTAGTCTGTTCCCCTTGGTGGCCCAGTGACCACCATCCTCCAGAGGCCACTAGACAGTCAGGTTTGGGCCTGCAGTGACAAGACACGTGGGGACTCACCAGATGGGGGTGGAACCGGCCCTTTCCTCCCCATCCCAGCGAGAACCCGAGTCGACGCCTACAAACAGCCTCTCTAGCTCCTGATCAAGCTGATTGACAGCCATGATCCCAAAGACTCAGAAACAAATCTCGAAACTCAGCAACTTTTGGCAGAAATGCATCTGGACCGCATACAAGGTGGCCAGCGCCTAAGAGCTTATTGGAAAGCCAGGTATGAGCATGTGGTGACAGGGCAACTGCAGTCTCATGGGAAGGGGGCAATACCGGCTCATCATAAGCCCCCCACGAGCAGCTTTCTGGCACAGCCATAACACCAGACGCACAGAAACCAATCTCCTAATTATCTGGCTCTTTGCATAAATCCAAAATCATTATATATTCTCATAACCAGCTATAGAAAACAAAATATTTCACAGTGCCTTTTCAGCAATTCTGATTGTTGAGGTGGGGGAGGGGGAATTCTAAACAATAATGGTGCATCTTTTGTTGAAATAATGAATGGAATGAATATACAGAAGAGTTAAGTGGAAGTGATCTGCCTCACAGGCATTGGGAGGGTTGGGAGGGGGGTCTATTGGGGTTCTTGGTGGTGAAAAATGAGTACTGGTGAAGGAAGAGGTGTTTGATCATTGTATGACCGAGACTTAAACCTGAAAGCTTAGTAACTTTTCCCACAGTGATTCAATAAATAAATATAAAAAGAAAAAATTAATAAAATTATGAAAAAAATCTTAAAATCCAGACTTAAAAGATAGCTCAAGTGATAAAATACTTGCTATATGTCTCTGGTCCTGAATTCATCCCCCAATTCCACTTGACCCCAGTCTGATCAGTGTTTTCTGGTAGTACTAAAACACACTTCAGGCAGTCACAATGATCTCCCATCCTCCAGAGTACCATTGGGATCAAGGGTCCCATGAGCAATCCTTTATAAATATACAAATCTCTCTTCACTAAACATTTACAACTTTAAAATAGATATCTATTTTAATTTTTTAAATGATTCTCTATTGTCCCTTTCTCCCCCCCACCCCAGATTGCTTAGTTTTTGTTTGGGTGCCATGCCCAGCAGTGCTCAGAGTTTACTTCTATCTCTCCACTCAGGGATCACTCCTCTAGGGGCTCAGGAACCATACGAGGTTCTGGAGACCACAACTAGGTCAGTCACATGAAAGGCAAGTTCCGTACTTGCTGTGCTATCTATCTAATCCCTATATTGTTCCTTACCCAAAATATGTCCATTTTCCACACTGGGATATTATTCCTGCTGATATATGTATCGGGGGATATAATACAACTCTCTAGGCTTACAGTCTCTAGGAATACATGGAAAATTTCATCTGTTCCTTCAACAATAGCATAAAAGCAGCCTACAGTTAGCTCAATTCACTTTCCAGAAAATTTAAGCAAAAGTTAATTTTACTGGGAATCTAAATCTTGTCCAATTTTTAAATTGCTCTGTTCAACTTATGTGTGGCTGCTTAAATTTGTTAAGGTAACATTTCTTTTTAAGTACTTTAGAATACCTTTAAGACGTTTTCCTCAAAAGCTGACTACACTCTAATTTTATGGCTAATTTATTTCTCACATAATATTCAAAGTTTAGAGTCAAAGGATCATTTTATGCTGACTTATAAATGTTTACTCCTATCAAGCATAGTAAGTCTTAAGTTACACATAGTAAATATAAACACTTGGTTCCAAATTCAATAAATATGTTGAACTTGAATTATACAGAAAAATGTAAAACCGTGACAGGCTTTTACAAACTGCTCAGTTTCTCCCATCACAATTTTGAAATTAGAAAATATTAATCTGTGTAACTCCACAGTCTAATAATGTTGTGTTATGATGTTCAATTTATCCTTTATTGTTTCATAAGACTATAAAATAATTTATAAGTCACTTATAAGAAATAATACGCGTATGTCTGTCAGAACCACTCCACAGGCTGGAGCGATAGCACGGCAAGTAGAGCGTTTGCCTTGCAGGCAGCCGACCAGGGTTCGTTTCCTCCATCCCTCTTGGAGAGCCCGGCAAGCTACCGAGAGTATCTCGCGCACACAGCACCCTCTTCTCACTCATCCAGGTACCTGCCTGGTGGCAGGGCATCTTCCTGGAGCTGCGGCCGCATTAGTGGTTGTGAGTTATTCTCCCCCTACCTATCCCATAGGAACCATAAGATACCCTCTTAGATGGAAATTTCACTAGGTTAGCTTAACCACCAGAAACACATTAGCCAATAATCCATTAAGCCCATCTAAATTCTGCATCTCAAGCAAAATAGTAACAGTGAGTGTGAAGATCTAAATCACACAGGTTACAATGATAAGGCAACACAGAAGCCCACCAAGCTTACTTATTGAAGGAGGCTAGCCCAGAAGACACCAACAGTAATAAAGTGCTAGACAACTTCTCTGACAAAGAATTTAAAAGGGAGCTACTGAAAATGCTTAGGGAGCTAAAAGAAACAATGGAAATCAATGCCAATAAAAGACAAGAGGATTTGAAGGTAGAAATGAGGAAAATACAAATAAAATTACAAACGAAAATGTCAGATCTGAAAAACCTGGTAGGCTAATTGAAAAACTCATTGGAAGGCCTCAGCAGCAGAGTAACAGCTGCTGAGAACAGAATCAGTGAGCTCGAAGATGAAGTTCAGAGACTCTCCAGAAAAGAGCAGAAAATGGAAAAGAGACTCACAATTCGGGAACAGATGGCAAGAGAAGATCGTGATGAAGTCAAGAGGGGTAACATAAGAATTATTGGAGTCCAAGGGGGACAGGAAGAAAACCCTGATGAAGAAGAAACTGTCAAAGACATCATTGCTACAACGTTTCCAGAGCTGAAGAAAATCTGTGACCACATTCAGGAGGCCTGAAGGGTACCAGCTAGAAGAAATCCGAATAAAAATACACCAAGACACATCCTGATCAAAATGACCAAAACCTTAGAGACAAAATTCTGAAAGCAGCAAGATCGAAGAAAGAAATCTCTTACAAAGGAGCATCCTTAAAATTCCCAGCTGATTTTTCTGATGAAACCCTCATGGCTGAAAATAGTGGTGGGACATAGTGAAAAAACTCATTGAAATAAATGCCTCTCCAAAAATACTTTACCCAGTGAGACTCTCACTCATAATAGAAGGAACAACACACAGTTTCACAGATAAACAACAGCTCAGGAACTTCATAGACTCAAAACCGTGGTTACAAGAACAACTAAATGGGCTACTTTAAGGCAAGAAAGACCCCTCAAATACATCGAATTTCAACAGAACAATGGGACAAAATCCCGTAACAATAATCTCTCTCAATGTCAATGGGCTAAACGCACCAATTAAAAGACATAGAGAGGCAGGATGGATTAGAAAATTGAACCCAACATTCTGCTGCCTGCAAGAAACACATCTCAATAGTCAAGGCAAACACAGACTCAGAGTCAAGGCTGGAAAACAATCCTACAGGCAAACAGCTCCCATAAAAAAGCTTCCAAACAGTTTCTACAAAGCAAATATCACACTGATACCAAAAGCAGACAGAGATGCCACAAAGAAAGAGAATTACAGGCTGATATCTCTGATGAACACAGATGCAAAGATCCTCAACAAACAACTAGCATATAGAATCCAACTACTCATCAAAAAGATCATACACCATGACCAAGTAGGATTCATCCCAGGGATGCAAGGATGGTTTAATGTTCAGAAATCAATCACCATAATCCATCATATCAACAAAAGAAAAGATAAAAAGCATATGATCATAACAATAGATGCAGAGAAAGCATTTGACAATATCCAGCACCCCTTTATGATGAAAACCCTAGCCAAAATGGGTATAGATGAGAATTTACTCAACATAGTTAAAGCCATCTACCACAAGCCTACAGCAAGCATCATCCTCAATGAGGAAAAACTGAGAGCCTTCCCTCTAAGATCAGGGATGAGACAAGGATGCCCACTCACTCCACTGCTGTTCAATATAGTACTGGAAGTACTTACAATAGCTATTAGGCAAGAAAAAGATATTAAGGGCATTCAGGTAGGAAAGGAAGAAATCAAGCTCTCACTATTCGCAGATGATATGATTCTCTACTTAGAGAACCCAATAACCTCCACCAAAAACACCTAGAAACAATAGACTTGTATAGTAAAGTTGCAGGCTATAAAATCAATACCCAAAAGTCCTTGGCTTTCCTATACGCAACAGTGAGAGAAAAGAAAGTGACATAAAAAAATCAATCCCGTTAACAATTGTGCCCCAGAAAATCAAGTACATAGGAATCAGCTTAACTAAGGAAATAAAGGACCTGTATAAAGAAAACTACAAAACGCTACTTCAGGAAATAAAAGAGGACATGAGGAAATAGAAAGATATCCCCTGCTCATGGGTCGGGAGACTTAACATTGTCAAAGTGGCAATACTACCGAAAGCATTGTATAAATTCAATGCAATCCATGACATTCTTAAAAGAAATGGAGCAAACACTCCTGAAATTTATATGGAACAATAAGCCCCCACGAATAGCTAAAGCAATTCTTGGGAAAAAGAAAATGGGAGGAATTAACCTCCCTAACCTCAAACTCTAATACAAAGCAGTAGTAATTAAAACAGCATGGTATTGGAACAAAGGCAGAACTGCAGACCAATGGAACAGGGTTGAATACACTGACATCTCCACTCAATCATATGATCATCAAATCTTTGATAAAGGTGCAAGAAATGTGAAGTGGAGTAAGGAAAGCCTCTTTAACAAATTGTGCTGGCATCACTGGACGGCTACATGAAAAAAAATTGGCTCAGAACTCTGCCTAACACCATGTACAAAAGTAAGATCAAAATGGATTAAAGACCTCAACATCAGACCAGAAACCATAAGGTACATTGAAGAAAAAGTTGGAAAATGCCTCCACGACATTGAAGCTAATGGTATCTTTCAAAGATGCCATGCCACTGGCCGAGCAAGTGAAAACAGAGATAGATAAGTGGGACTATCTTAAACTAAGAAGCTTCTGCACCTCCAAAGAAACAGTGACCAAAATACAAAGACAGTCTACAGAATGGGAAAGGATATTCGCTGAGTACACATCTGACAAGGGGTTGATATCAAGGATATACAAAATACTGGTTAAACTCCACAAGAAGAAAACATCCAACCCCATCCAAAAATGGGGCAATGAAATGAACAGAGACTTTCTCAAAGAAGAAATCCGAATGGCAAAAAAGCACGTGAGAAATTGCTCTACATCATTAATCATCATGGAGATGCAGATCAAAACCACAATGAGATACCATCTCACACCTCAGAGACTGGCCGATATTCAAAAGAACAAAAGCAACCAATGCTGGCGCGGATATTGCGAGAAAGGGACACTCCTTCACTGTTGGTGGGAATGTCCACTGGTTCAGCCCTTCTGGAAAACAGTATGGACGATTCTCAAAAAATTAGAAATTGAGCTCCCATTTGACCCAGCGATACCACTCCTGGGAATATATCCAAGAGAGGCAAAAATGTATAGTCGAAATGACATCTGCACTTGTTTGTTCATTGCAGCACTCTTTACAATAGCCAGAAACTGGAAGAAACCTGAATGCCCAAGAACAGATGACTGGTTAGAGAAACTTTGGTATATCTACATAATGGAGTACTATGTAGCTGTTAGAAAACATGAAGTCATGAAATTTACATACAAGTGGTACCACATGGAAAGTATCATGCTAACCAAAATGAGTCAGAAAGAGAGGGATAGACATAGAAAGATTGCATTCATCTGGGGGATATAAAGTAACAAAATATGAGGTTAATACCCAAGAATAGCTGAGATCAGCACTAGGAGGATTACTCCATAGCTTAGAGGCCAGCTGGGCATTCTAGGGGAAAGGGAAGCTCAGATAGAGAAGGGAGCACCAAATAAAGGGTGTTTGGAGGATCCTCCCAGGAGGGGAGATGCATGTTGAAAGTAGACTATGGACTGAACATGTGTGCCAGTCAATGCCTCTTTTGCAGACCACAACACCCGAAAGGAGAGAGAGAACAAAAGGGAATGCCCTGCCACAGAGGCAGGGTGGGATGGGGGGCATGGGGGTGGGAGGGATATTATCCTTGGTGGTGGAAAATGGGCACTGGTGGAGGGATAGGTATTTGATTGTTGTAAATTGAAACCCAAGCACAAAAAAATTGTAAATCTACAACTGTACCTCATGGTGTTTCACTAAAAAAAATATTAAGTGAAATTGTAGATACAACCAAGTAGGAGAGGAGGTCGTCGCCGCCACGGGGGGCGTGCGATCGGCCCAAGGTTATCTAGAGTCACCAAAGCCGCCAGCGCCTGCCCCGAAGGGAGGCTGACTGGGTTGGTTTTGATCTGATAAATGCAAGCATCCCCCCCGCGAAGGGGGTCAGCGCCCGTCGGACACTACTGGACACTACCAGTAGTGGACACTACTTCCACTACCCAGCCGTCGCCACACTCCAAGACGCTTTCCGGACCCGCGTGGCCGTGAAGCGGCCGCGCGACACATCATAAGACACTAAATACCCATCTTCCGGAATTGTCGTACCGTATTTGATAGGGTTCAAATATGGTAACACCTACAAGGGTGATTAGAGGTCGCCCCAAAAGCCTCTATCCCTCTCAGAAAGACTGGTAAGCTACCGGGAGTATTCCGCCCGCACGGAAGAGCCTGGCAAGCTATCCGTTGTGTATTCGATATGCCAAAACCAGTAACTACAACTGGTCTCATTCACCTGACCCTGAAGGCTTCACCGACATGGCAGCACTGAGAAGGATGAGAAAGGAGAGGCCGACCAAATCTCAAGGCCGACCTAGGCTGCCACAACGAAGGAAGAGAAAAATGATCATCTGTACTTTCAATGCACGTACGCTAGCATCAGATGCATCCATCGAGGACCTGATGGTACAAGCGCGAATGATCAAGTACGACATCATTGGTCTGACTGAGACAAGAAGGCACAAATTTCACCATGCCGTTTTCGACAGTGGAGAAGAATTTTTCCTCGGAACATGCGATAAAAGAGGTGTTGGAGGCATCGGTGTCCTTGTCAACACAAACTTGGCCAAGAGCATTGATTCATTCGAATGCCTAACAACCCGAATCGGACGATTACATTTGAATAGATGTGGTTCACTGCCTGCAGTTTCTATCTTCGTTGTCTACACAACAACATCTCATTATGATGAAAGAGAAATCGAGAAGTTCTACATGGAGCTAGAGAAGTTCTATAAAGAAAACCACACCTTCTACAAGATCATTGTGGGTGATTTTAATGCCAAGATAGGACCAAGAAGATCAGCAGAAGAACTTCACATCAGGACCCATGGCCTAGAATGGAAGGAACAGGGTGAGAGATGGTCTGAGTTCATCATGTCAACCAAGACCATTCATGGTAACTCACAGTTCCAGAAGGCAGAATCTAAACGATGGACATGGGAGTCTCTCGGTGGACGATTCCACAACTAAATAGACCACATCATATTCAATCGACGGTTTTGCCTGACTGATGTCGCTGTTGTCCCAAAATTTCTAATGGGATCGGACCACTGTCTCCTTCGTGCAAAATTCTACTTCACAGAGTGGGGAGAAAGGGATGCAAAGTTCAAAAAGAGAACTCCCAGAATGACTACCAACTGGGAACTCTTTGTTACTATTGCGGCAACATGAGAAGATGCCATTGTTGACAACATTGACGAGGAATACGATCGACTGGTTCAGCACCTCCATGAATGTGCGAGGAACGCCAAGAGAGAGATAGCCACAAAAAATCGCCTATCTTCGAAAACTCTTGAGCTAATTCGCCAGTGTGGTTTGGCGCATGCCTCAGGCAACCACAAGCTAATGTCCGAGCTCGCAAAGCAGTGCAGAGATGCGATCAAGGAAGACCTCAAAGAGAGAAGAGAAGTACTGGTAGATGCGGCAGAAGCCGGGAAAAGTATTCGTAACGCCCACCTGTCCTTTGCCAACTACAAGACCAAGATGACTGCCCTCTGACGTCCTGATGGATCAATCACATCTTCCAGAACGGCAATGGAGATGATTATCCATGACTTCTACTCAAATCTCTTCGATAGCCATGTCCACTTGCCGACATACCAAATTCCACAGGATGGATATGTCGTTCCCAATATTCTCCCTTCTGAAATCCGACACGCCATTTCGTCGGTAAAGAAACAAACAGCACCCGGCCCAGACAAGGTCAGACCTGAACAAGCCTGAAGAACCTGCCGTCAGTACTCATCAATACACTGGCTCGGCTCTTCACTCGCTACCTGTCTGAATGCAAGGTTCCGTCCCAATGGAAAACCAGCAGGACCATACTACTGTTCAAGAAGGGAGACATCCATGACATTGGCAACTATTGCCCGATCTGCCTATTGTCTGTCATCTACAAGTTGTTCACTCGAGTCATCCTAAATAGGATTGGCAGATCACTAGATGAAGGACAACCATGCGAGCAAGCCGGGTTCCGCAAAGGATTCAGCACCATCGACCATATCCACACGATAACCAAGCTCATTGAGGTTTCTCGGGAGTTCAAGATGCAGCTCTGTTTAACATTATTGATTTAAAGAAGGCCTTTGATTCTGTTGAGACGGAAGCGGTCATTGAAGCCCTAGCCAATCAGGGCATTTAAGTCCAATACATCAGGATCGTCCATGAGCTGTATTGCGGATTCACTACCAGGATCTCACCATTCGACAAAGAAGTGATCGTTGATGTCAAGAGAGGGGTGCTGCAGGGTGATACCATTTCACCGAAACTCTTCAGTGCCACCCTCGAGAACATCATGCGACGACTGGAATGGGAAGGAATGGGAGTGAAGATAGATGGTTGGCAACTACACCACCTCCTCTTTGCTGGTGACATTGTTTTAATAACACCAAACATCAGCCAAGCGGCACAAATGCTGGCCGACTTTGACCGTGTGGAAAGGTAGGACTACAGCTGAATCTTACGAAGACAATGTTTATGAGAAACAGCCTCGTTCCTGACGCCCCATTCATTCTCAACGGAACGACCATCTCCGAATGCAACAGCTATGTGTACCTAGGTCGAGAGGTCAACATGACAAATGACCTGGCACCCGAGCTGCGCAGGAGGAAGAGAGCAGCTTGGAATGCCTTCAAGAGCGTCGAAGAAATAGCTAAGACGATGAAGAACCTCCAGCTCCGGGCACATCTCTTTGATTCCACTGTTCTTCCTGCATTAACATATGCCTCAGAGACCTGGGCCCTACGCAAACAAGATGAGAACGCTATTCAGGTTTCCCAAAGAAGAATAGAAAGAGCTATGCTTGGAATATCACATTTTACTCAAATGAGAGAAAGAATCCTCGACGATCAAGAATCAGGGACGCTGTCTCATTTGCCAAGGTGTCGAAAATCAGATGGGCTGGTCACGTAATGAGATTTAAAGACAACTGCTGGACTAAAGCTGTTACCGACTGGATTCCACGGGATGTCAAAAGACCGCGTGACCGCCCACCTACCAGATGGTCAGACTTCTTCGTCAAGATCATGAATGATCGGTTTGAGGCCCTTCATGTTCCCGGAGCGAACAGATGCCATTGGGCTACACTAGCACGTGACGGGGACAAATGCAGACGTTACTGGCGCCCGCTCGAGCAAATCGTCAACTAACGGGAAGTCAAGTTAAGTGTAGATACATATTTTTATGTATTTCATAAATATTCATTGTTTTATGGTATGGTGAAAATGACTTAAAATACAAAGTATAATTAAATCATGCATAGCCAAACATTGTTGCTACATATTTATTTTACCCATCTTATTAAAATATTTCAAATAAAAGAGGGTTTTGCAATTTAATTCAAAATTTCATTCATCTCAAACCATTTGTTCAAATACATGTTGAAGATAAAGTTGGAATTATAATGGTGAATTTATGGTCAACATATATATATTATTATAGTGTGAATTTAGGTTGAACTTCCAGTAACATGCATCTAAGATTTGTATAATGTTATGAAATTGTGTTATTTCAATAAAAATTAAAAATAAAATCAATTATATTGTAATACAAAATAATTTTTAAAATTTATTTTACTTTTTTATTTCTGTTTCCATTTTCTTAATGTTGAATTCATATAATGAGTAGTGGAAAATATATATATGTGTACATGCATATATATGGAATACATATTTCATGTATATTTATCATCTATCTGACATGTATCACAATGTATCTATTTCTATATAACACATAACTTAATTTTCTTGGAAATCATGCATTTTATTTATAAAACATATTTACCCACACTTATGAATATATTGATATATGATGCATATATATGTTTAGGTTGTGTGTATCTATTGTTACTATACAAACACAAGAATACATAACTAATTTTATATGTTGAAAGTATGCATATTAGAAAAATAAGAAAATATGCAGTGGAAATTTGGACAAATCAAATTTGAAAAGATGGTAACTTTTATTAATGGATAAGTTTTGTAATCTTACTATAATAAATTATAAGGTATGCCAAAAGTTTAAATATTCTTTTATGTTTAATCAAAAAAATTCCATTTTCTGTCTTTAAACACTTCTTATTAAATTTTTTAATTTAACTGACTACCTCTAATCCCATGGCTCATATTTCTTCTCTTAATAGTTTAAGAAAATGTTCAGTTTGGTTTAGACTCAATTGCTCAGTTTATCTTTTGCTTTTTATTTCAAACAAATGCCATATGCCTGATAATGCCAATACCTTTGAGTTTAATCTCTTTTTGTCTCCATAATTTCTATAGATGTTGTCTAATATTCAAATAGTCAATTATTTTACTGTAACTTTTTGTCTGTAGTGTAGAAATTGACTCTTTCATTTTTCAAAATTTAAAACCATTTTCCCACACAATTTTAGTGAAATATTATACATTATTCTTTTTGTTTCTGTGATTTTATAAAAAATTACTGTTTATAATTTTTTCCTGAAAAACCTTATGCTGTTGATTGATATGTCTGTTATACCAAGACCAGATTTTTCTATAGCCCTATAATACAGTGTGATAACAGGATGAGTGATCCTTCAAACTTTGTTCTTTCTTAGTTGATTTGATTATTCAGAGTATTTTTTGTGGTTCCATATCAATTTTAGAAACTTTTATATTTCTGTACTGTGTAACACTAGAAATTTGATAGTTTTTATGTTTGATATCGGAATCATTTGGATGCCTTTCTTTTTGTTTATTTTTAATTTCACCAAATAGTTGTCAATCGATCAAATAAACATGAATATGAATTTATAAATACAATCTATGATTTCTAACTAAGAATACAATTTTCAGAAATCTCAGCACAAAATTTACCACATCACTCCCATTTGATTGAAGCCCACTCTCATCACTATTGATCAACATAATATTCAAAATCTTAGCTGGAATATATGGAGACACAAAGAAAAAATAAAAGGCATTCAGGCTAGAAAATAAAACATACAATGTAAAACATAAAACCTCCACTATTTGCAGATTATCTTATACAAGGAAAGTATTAAAACTACTGTT